>NC_054701.1:41473517-41788517 GCF_016097555.1 Gigantopelta aegis
AATAATTACTGTCCGTCAGACCAATGTACTAGTCTATTAGTTATAAGTTTACACCATAAGAAGCAGACGTTCATATCTGTTTAACACTGTACTAATCTCAAATATAATGTACAACTGGTAAAAACTAGAATATAATGACATTAATTAAAAAAAAATACATATAGAGCGAAAAAAATTTCAACTTTTGAAATCTTAGAAAAATGCCGTGAATTCTTTGTAATTTAAATATGGCAGAATACAAACATTTCAAGCCACATACCTAGCTGTCTTAGTCCGCTTACGCCGTTTAATGGACGAGATATGGCCATTGTGACAACCAACCCGTGTGACAACCAACCCCGGTCTCCCTACCATATAACCCATTAAATATTGTTAGATCTCAGGCCCGTACGCAGGATTTTTAATGGGTGGGTGCGAATTGCTCATGATGGGACCAATCAACATAAAAATAGCCCCTCAAAACAAGGATTACGTAACGTTATTTAAATTTAATAGAGTAAAGTGGACCTTTAGTAATTTGGGGGGTGGGGTGCGTACACACCCGTCGCCCCCCCCCCCTCCCCCGCGTACGGGCCTGGATAGCCAACTTCCCTAAAATAATAATAAATAAATAAATAAAAATAATAAAGACTATTTTAAAAAGAGGAAGGACGTACCTTTGGCACTGTCACTAACCCTAAACCTAAGTCTATTTATGATCATGCCCAGATAACACAACTACGTTGGCCCAACGTCGGCACTATCGCCATTGGCACGACGTTGGCAAATGGTTGGTTCGGGCCGATCTTGCCCCATCTAGCGATCGCGTGAGGAAAACACTGACCTTCACCTTTCATCAGCCAACCGTTTGTGTTTGAACAGAAAATATTTCCAGCATTAATTTCGGGAAGATGATATAAAATCTTAATGGATATGAGTAATTTCTGCTTCAGAAAATGTATGGATTTATATGTGAAATTACCAAGGTTTTGTGTAAATCGTAAAAAAAAAAAATACCGCATCGAAGCATTTGCGCTGAATTTACTTCTGCTTGAAGACGTTGGCACAACGTTGCACCGACGTTAGAAAAATACTCAAATTAAAAAAGCAAATACGGGTCATTATATTTGATATGATAAATAATGAAACTAGAAAACAATTACCAACATTAAATATTTATAGTATGGAAATTCAAAACCAAAGATTACTGTCCGAACCAAAATGTTAACAACTACAAAAAATTACTTTCCTACCTTTAATCACAGTTACATTTCCCCCAAATTTTGTCCACACACCTTGTGAAAAAAACATTACAGTAACACAGATTCCACATATGAGACTGTAACGATGTCGCCAGTATCGACGTTGCTGAGATAGCATAGGGCAAAATACATGCAGTTATCTGCCGTCTGCCATTTTGCTTCTTTTTTTTTTTAATACTCTTCAAGAGGGGTATAAGCCTCCAAAGTATGTGACATAATTAATATAAAATGAATGATATTTAGTGGTATATTTAAAAAAATATATATATATATGACGTCATCACGTTTACTTTTATATCATAACATGTTATGACGTGGCTAGATTAAGTCATATCCTTTCACCCCTCTTGGAGAATATTCCATAAAAAGTCAAAATGGCAGCCGGCACAAAATTACATGCTTTTTGCCCTATGCGATCTCAGCGAAGTCGATATAGGTGACATGGTTATCATCTAGTATGTGGAATCTGTGTCATTGCAATGGTTTTTCCTAGATTTCTGTCAGGACAAAATGTGAGTAAAATCTGACGAAAGATAAAGGCAGGAGAGCAATTTTTCGTAGTTGTTAACATTTTGGTTCGGACAGTAGGCCATTAGAAATATTTTACAAAGGGAATTTTAAATCGAAAAAAATAAAAAACAAATTGTAATTATAATAAATTAAAGCGGCAATATCCGGAATATTTTTATTATTTAAGCATATAGAACAGAAAATCCAATTACGTTTGGTGCATATATGACGCCGCACTCCGCATTGGTTTCACTACGCTGGCTTATCCAGGTCAAAAACAAAGCCAGTATTTCGAAAGTGGGACACTTTTGACGGGCTCCAACAGATCTCGGTTTTCATTGTTATCACATGAGATTTCGCAATTTCTGAACAAATTTAACTGTCTTGATTGAGGGGTCGTCTCATATCTCCAAAACATATTTATATTCATAGAGGTATGGTACAACGCCTTTACAGCGGTCGGTGGGTGGGGGATTTGCCTTGAAATTTTGACAGTGGCCAGCTGTTGGCATACGCGTTACATGTAAGGGGGTGTTACTAATTACGTAACGATCTAGGGGTAGAGGAAGAGGGTACTGTGTTCGATTTACATAACATTTTTCAAGACTATGTGTTATTTTTATTTATTACTTATGTGAGGGATTCAACTAAAGCACCCAGCATAATGTGTTATTATACTAAACATGCATAAACACCACTAAGGCGTCTGAGGTTTATTTCTCTTTGTTTAGACTTAAGGTACTTGGGAAATTCCTCCAAGACACTTGGGACATTAATATATGGTAAACACTGTCACTGGGGTTATCTTAAGGAACCCAGGACAGTAAATTGTAATGGTCTGCCAGTATTGGTCAGGTGTGTGTGATGTTATCAGAATGACTGAGGTGAAAGGCAGTTCACTGAGAGACTGAGAAAGAGACAGAGAGAGAGAGAGGGAGAATATCCAGCAAGAGAGAAAGACGTTTGGGGCCAACTCTCCAGATCATATACATTGTCTATATGTTATCATCATGGATTAAAGAATATAATCGAGATCGAACTTGTGTAGTTTTTGTGTGAGGGTGCTTTATGCACTCGGCCACAAATGGCGTCGCCGACAGGATTGTCATCTGTCAAAGTTTTACAGAATTGTAAACAGACAGGACTGACAGATTGAAAAAACCCACCTAAATTGTGAGCTAACTGGATTGTCAAATAAAAATAGTGAATCGACAAGACTGTCAAATAACAGGATTGTGAATACAGGATTAAGTTCCAAAAGAAAAGTGCAAAATATTACAAGAGTGTAACACCAACAGAAGTGTATATAGTTGTTTTAACAGACTTACGTATTTAATCTGTTGTGGAACTATATACTTAGAAATGCAGATGGATGGGAAATGAAGATTGTTCATAAGAGATGAAGGGATATTTCGAGGAAAATTATATTATACACATTATTAATTATGCATTTTGCACAGAGATACAAAGATATAATAAATGGTGATGGGGAAAAATCAGGAAAAATGATGCAAAATTCATGCATATAAACAGTTAAAATAAGGCAGTTATGTTGGACGTGCGTATGTATGTGGATGTAAGCAGTATATATTAGAAGACGAAAGAAAGCAACGAAATTCCATGTTGCGTGATTACAACATATATTTGTTTAAAACAATTCTGTAATTAAATGAACGGTACCGGCAATCCTTGTAATGAGAAGAAACATTACTGAACATTACGAGGATGGAATCATTAACAACTGACTTATACAGCCAGTACTTACAGAGGTGTGAACTTTTTCAAAGGTGTGAACTTTTTCCGGAGTTGCGATGTTGCCTGGATTTGTTAAGTTGCCAGACGAGTAGAATGACGGGGAGATCAAAGAACATTGACACAACAGTAGTGGAGAGACCAAATGTATCACTGAGGCTACAATTGTGTCGTGGAGAAACATTGACACTATCAGTATAATTAACATTCAACTAACAGACTGATTCAGTTATTGTGTTTTTTATGTATAAATGTATATTGTTGTTATTATTGACCACAAACAACGTAATGTAGGTGATTTTGAAAAGTTGAATGTGAATTGAGATATGTTATGGTAGGTACAGTGTTAATAGTTAAATACTTGTAACTGAACTATACTGGCATCAAACTATTTTGACAGTTGAATAAGTAAGCTAAAGTTGAAATAAGTAACTGGGAATTAATGGTAAAATTGTAAAAGTGGTGGTCTGAGGAATCTCTCTACAAATCATTATCGCTTTAAGAGCCGTGGCTTATAACTAGTTTATGGCCAGCTGCAAGTTGGGTGTCCAGAGTTGAATTTCACATGACCGGTTCTTTGTTTACATGTGTGGACACACTAGTGGACGGCGGTGGTCCGAAGCCAGGACATAATTAAACACGAGAGATAAACAACCCTGGGTGTTGGCGATTAAGAGTATCTGGTGAGGAAATAAATTTAAAATAAAGGTTCTTGGAGAGGTCGGTTGTAATCTAACAATAACACAGAGTTAACCCCTAATACGCTGACTCCTGAAAATTAGTTAGCTGAATGCAAATAGTTAACCACTTATGTTCTGATACCTAAAATAAAGTTAGTAGAATAAATTATTTTATTACTTTATTACAATAAGTAATAACTAATTTAAAGCTAAACTAGATTTGCAATCAAATTAATAATTAAGTTGTGAAAAAAACTCCACAAATTAAACATATTAAATAAAAGTTTAAGTTTATAGAAAATATATTAATGGCTTCTGGCATGAGCATTGCATGATTCGCTTCCTGTAACATATCATTGAATGCCCAGCTGACTTGAATTTATAATAGCTTTGCAAGATGGCTAAGGCTAAAAAGCTAAAAGATCAAGTGGCACAGTTACAGGCTGCTTTACAGGAAGAAAGGGCTATGACTCGACAGCTTAATGAGGAATTGCTGAGTTCTAAACAACAAGTTGAGAACAGCGCCAAAGGTAAGACTACTCAACCAATGACCCGTTTACTTTATATTGGAAACGAGATAAAGGTGAGTCAATTTAAGGGAACGGACAATTGTCTCAAAGTTAGAGATTTTCGGGAGCAGGTAGAAAGAGCATTTCTACATCACAGCCTTGCAAGTAGAAGGGGTACAAGTCAGTACCCTGGGGGTACTACAAAAGGACGAGGTTTGGTTGAAGACCAGCAAGATCAGGCGGGAAACTTCAACCCTCTATTGCTGTGAGTCCGGCAGGAGAGGAGAAACGTACTAGCTCATCCGGGTCTGATACTGTTTCTGATCAAGTATTTGCCAGAACAGTTGCTGACTGCCCCATAGTTCAAGTATCCATGGGAGGTGTCCACGTTGATTGTTTTTTAGACACTGGTTCAATGGTAACTACCATAACAAAGGATTTCTTCAACAACATCTTTGATCCACTTGGTATTGAGCTCCTTGTGAAAAAAGGATGGCTCTCGCTTAAGGCTGCCAGTGGACTGGATATTTCCTACTGTGGATATATTGAACTGGGTATCGAGGCACTAGGCGAATTAGTTCCTGACAGAGGAATCTTGGTTGTGAACAGACCCAAAGACCAAGCCACACGGCAACGGAGGGAGCAAGTACCATACATATTGGGGATGAAGGTTATTAGCCAATGTGGAGAATTGCTGGCTAAAGACATCGGTAAGAATTTCTTAAGGAAATTGACTAAAAGGTCGGTACATCAAAGCTGGATAACCAGTCTACAGACTGCCCAACAGGCGAAAAGCGTCTTAGGTACAGTCAAAATTACTGGAGAATATCCAGTTTGCATTCCAGCTGAGTCTGCTGCTGTAATTGATGCTATCTGTCAAACTGACGAGCACAATTTGGGTGGGCCTGGCTATACTGTGTTGGAGCAAATAGAAGGAAAGTCGGGATATTTACCTGCGAATTTGATGGTGATAAACTCTAATTCGGGTTCAAAACGAACCGTTTCATGTTCCAGTTGTAAACTTAAGGTCTACAGCTATTTGGCTGAAACAAAAAATTAGAGTGGGTATTTTGTCATCGGTGGCAAGGGTAGAAGAGCCTCGGTCAACACATTACATGGAGGTAAGATTTAGAAAGACAGAAGGAAGAGAAGCTAAGTTATGCCTATGAAAAAGCAGGGGAGCATACCAGAATTGAGGCAGAGGCGAGGAAGGCTCACATGATGAAGTGCTTAGAGATAACAAGGTAAGTATTGATTTTATTATATATCTCGGGAATAGAAACATCAAAGAGAGTTATGTCAGATACAACCAGAAGGATAATTTCATGAATGTTGAACGTCAGTCAGTCGCATTAGATACACAGTTAGTGTCATCATCTAGTGAGTATGATGATCCACATCAACTGTTGGTAAACGATGTAGCACCATCTACTGATACACAAAACGTACCAGGAGGCACGCTGAGACGGTCTCGACGTACAAGAAAAGGTAAAAATCGAAACCCATATACTAATTACCACTTTCTCTTGCAGCATTCTCACTGGTCCAATCCAGCCAATCGCGAACAAGGAACCTCACATGTAAATAAACTGCACAATTGTGTTTTGCACTCGCACCATGTCTTTATTACTGATGCATGAAACCATGATTGACTAAGGTAAGTCAACTAGGGCAACTGAGGAAATAGCAAGCAGGAAAAACAAGATTGACTTAAAAGACTAACCAAGTAAGCCTACTAAATTATTCTACATTACTAACAGTTACCAACATATAGATACCGTTCATTTCGCCTCAATCATTTCATTTCTTTATAAAATAATTATTCAGGGGGTGGGAATCAAAACATTCTTAATTACTTAGCTGTCAACTATACAACTGCTACTAGATACTTTAACCCTATTTTTCTTTATTTTTCTTTCTTTCTTTCATTGATTGGTAATAAAGTTAAGTATGTCAAGCATTAGGCTTTTTAAACCAATACCTACACTATAAGGGTTCCACCCTTCAAATTAGATAGCCAGATTAGTCTAACTCCCCCTCCATCATTAGTGTTCAATGCTATACAAAGACGGAGGGGGATGGGTGGTCATGATGACCGTTGAATTCACTAGAGTAGGGACGTAAGACAATAAGTACAACCTTAACACCAAACTAGGATTTACATACAGACTACACGCTCACTGCAACAGTACACAGGATGCATTGACTAATGATAACAATGCATCCGCCCCCCATTTAATGGCCCAGCACGTGCTCTAATAAGTAACCGGACAAAAGAATACCGTTCGGAGTACACAATTGCAATGCACCCGGGGGAAGCTGAACAAAAGAATATCGGCCTCCCCCACCCAAACCCCCAATACTTGCTGCTGGTAATAACTTGGTACTTGGTGATGCCTCGACCATAAGCGGTCAGACCCGCCCCGAATTTAGTCACTGGAGAAGTCAGAGGCTGGATCCGGGGCGGGCGTGCCTGAACCCTTGTGGATAGGGGCACGTTAATAGAGTTGCCCGTTGCCCGAAGCGGTCAGGCCCTTTATAAGGGCCCGATGGGCAACCTAGGGAGACACCACAGCATCGTAAAGGTCTAAAATTAACGAGCTACTCTCGATTCACTAATATCAAAACCTATATTAGCTCGGCCATTTACCTTTCGACCGACCGTTCAAAATTGCGCCAAAATTTCCTCAACAAAATTGCGCAACACTTTCTCTTTGGCATTAACGGATCCATTCAAATTCCATAGCACCACCACCACCCTCACCCGCCTGCTACCGATTCAATCGGGCTGCTGGTGCTCCCTTGCACTTGCCAGTGCAGGCGGTCCCTCCTTCCCCTCCCCCCACCTTTCCTGTCATGGACGGAAGAGCCGGCCAAGGCCGGCTCTTGCGCCCACGACAGGCGTGCGCTACAACAGCTTGCTTTGAATGTGCACGTAAAACCCTATGACATGACATGACATGAAACCCATATAACCTGCCAGCAACCACTAACAAGCAGGTCATAGATAAGAAAGATTTTTCATCTATGTTATCAAAAGAATACCTTTTGATCAGACTTAATGCTACATTAATACAACAGGCAATTAGAGAGGTCAGTAGTGCTTTGGGCCACAGAGATACCTAATAATGTGGGATTCCAAACAAGATGAATATAGCATGTTAAAACAGTAATAAGTCTAGCTGGTTTGTAATGTGTTTTCAAACAGCAGATTGCTATGATCATGGCAGTGCCTGAAATGATATGTACTTTTATAATACAACGTAAGTAGTTTTAGAAATTTGTAGTTTAAAGTAGCAATTATAGTTGTTTTACAAAATAGGTCCATGAATGTCATCATGTTTAACAATCCTTATGAATGTTTTCGAGGACGTAAACGTAAAGCAGGGGAGTTTGTGAGGGATTCAACTAAAGCATAACGTGTTGTTATACTAAACGTGCATAAACACCACTAAGGCATCTGAGGTTTATTTCTCTTTGTTTAGACTTAAGGTACTTGGGAAATTCCTCCAAGACACTTGGGACATTAATATATGGTAAACACTGTCACTGGGGTTATCTTAAGGAACCCAGGACAGTAATGGTCTGCCAGTATTGGTCAGGTGTGTGTGATGTTATCAGAATGACTGGGGTGAAAGGCAGTTTACTGAGAGACTGAGAAAGAGACAGAGAGAGAGGGAGAATTTCCAGCAAGAGAGAAAGACGTTTGGGGCCAACTCTCCAGATCATATACATTGTCTATATGTTATCATCATGGATTAAAGAATATAATCGAGATCGAACTTACAGTGTAGTTTTTGTGTGAGGGTGCTTTATGCACTCGGCCACACTTAGACCTAAAAAGGTGTTTTTTTGGAAATGCGCGGTCAGTCTAGGATCGATCCCCATCGGCAGGTATATAAAAGACCATGGTATGTGATATCCTGTCTGTGGAATGATACATATAAACGATCCCTTGCTAAACAAAAATGTAGCGGGTTTCCAAGGCGCGTGTGCAGGGATTTCAGCGGGGTTGGGGTTATAGACTGTTGAGCGAAGTTTATATGGGGCCATGCTCCCCCAGAAAATACATTTCATTTTTTATTAAGCTTGGGCAAGTAAGGGTTTCGACCTCCAATACCCTCCCCTTGCACATGCACCCGATTCCTCTCTAAGATTATATGTCAAAATTACCAAATGTTAGACATCCAACAGCAGATGGAAGGAAGGATAGGATATGTTTTATTTAACGACGCACTCAGCACATTTTATTTACGGTTGTATGGCGTCGGATGTTTATTAAATCAATATGCTCTAACTTTGATGTCGTTAAACACCCCCCCCCCCCCCAACTTTACCCTTTCCAAACGAAAGAATATTTATTTGAATTTGTCGATTCTAACACGTAAAATTAAGAAGTGAAAACGTTCATTGTCTACTTTAGTATATTTTATTTAAAAAAATATATACATGATTAATGTGTTACTAGTATTCAAACTAAACTTTGAAGGTTCTACTAACACTTTATAAAATATTAATTCTGAAACCGGAAGGTACGATTGTCGATAATACGTTGTCAAGATCAAACTCTAGTACCGTATCCTCAACCGAACGTTCTTCGTACAGCGCAAGATTTCTCTTTTAATTTTTTGAGACGAACCCTACAATTTGAAATCGGCAAACGCACGTGTTAACTGAAACTGACAACAGGTTGTCGTTTGTGCTTTGCCGAGTTATGGCGGCACAGGCGACGAATCAAGCGTATACTTTTGACGATCTCCGTTCATAGCGAACATGCACGAGTTTTTTAAAAGTGCATTTGAGCTTGTATTTCGTATTTGTACGTTATAATATGGTACCCAGAGAATGTAACTTTAATTCTTAAATAGGAAGGTACGATTGTCGATAGTACGTTGTCAAGATGAAAACCGGTTTTAATGAAAGAATAGTACGTATCCTCAGCCGAACGTTCTTTGTACAGCGCAAGAATTCTCATTTCATTTTTTGAGATGAACCCTACAATTTCAAATCCGCAAACGCACCTGTTAACTGAAACTGATAACAGGCTGTCGTTTGTGGTTTGCCGAGCAATGGCCGCACAAGGCGACGAATCGAGCGTATACTTTTGACGTTCTCCATTCATAGCGAACACACACGAATTTTTAAAAAGTGCAGTTGAACTTGTATTTCATATTTGTGCATGATATTATTATATGGTAACCAGACACTGTAACTTTAAATTAATAATTCTGTATTTAAATAATTGAAAAAGAAATATCAGCTTGTTTGGAAACAAACAGAAAACCCCCCCAAGCAAAATAAAGCAATAAAATTAAAAAACAAACAAAAAACAACAATCTTGTCAAGATTTCGTATCTTATCATTCCAGGGAACATCTTGTTTTCAAAATCTTGATCAGTGGTATTTCTTGTCTATTGAAAATTGATTAGTAACTACTGTTTAATTTAAAAAAAAATTGTGTAGCGATCTCTGATACTGTAACTTGTGTTGCAAATCACGACGTTATATGTTTGTTTAATTTAAAGTTACAGTGTCTGGTTACCATATAATAATACCATGCACAAATATGAAATACAAGTTCAACTGCACTTTTAAAAAATTCGTGTGTTCGCTATGAACGGAGAACGTCAAAAGTATATATGCTCGATTCGTCGCCTGTGCGGCCATTGGTCGGCAAACCACAAACGACAGTCAGACTGCCAGGATGTGACATTCTGACTCTTATGATTCATAAGAGTCAGAATGTCACGTCCTGGCTTAAATAATTACCATGGAATGGCCCATGTCTGATGCCATATAACTGTAAATAAAATGTGTTGAGTGCATCATTAAATAAAATATTTCCTTCCTTCCTTCATAATAAGTGGTGACCTGTCCTACACACCCAGCTAGTGACCACTTAAACTAGATCCCAAGTCAATAAAGTGCCCGTGTTAAGCGGCCACAGTAAATTCTTTAAACATTTTTTGTTATAAACAACAATGACAAGGTGCAGCAGATACGTAATTTTCACACCTTCACGGACACTATTAAAAATAATAGTACCCATTCAGTCTGACAACTCCACAGTGTATTAATTAAGAAACTGTGACTGTGGAATACATTTAAACGCCTCGGTGGTGTAGTGGTTAAGCCATCGGACTACAGGCTGGTAGGTACAGGGTTCGCAGCCCGGTACCGGCTCCAACCCAGAGCGAGTTCTTAAGGGCTCATTGGGTAGGTGTAAGATCACTACACCTCTTCTCTCACACTAACCAACTAACAACTAACCCACTGTCCTGGACAGACAGCCCGGATAGCTGAGGTGTGTGCCCAGAACAGTGTGCTTGAACCTTAACTGGATATAAGCACGAAAATAAGTTGAAATGAAATTGCCTCTGGATAATCTAAGCTTGACTGTGGTAGATTAATCTACTAGGACAATACTCTGCATGAGAAGACAAACTTGTGAGAGAATGAATTCTAAACAGTTGAATTAGTGCTTTTCAATTACATTTAATTATTTCTAAAGAAGGCGACATGTGGAAAGGTGATTACCAAAAAACCTAACAACTCCACAACTCTCTAAAGTTTGAGAGAGAAGTGACTTCGCTCTATGATTTTTACCTCTTGTGAGGCCTGATATATGTGTCATGGGCGTACATAGGGGGGTGGGGGTGGGGGGTGGTGGTGGGGGGGGTCGATGGGTTCGACCGACCCCCCCCCCCTCCCCCCGAAATCGCTTCTTTTTTTTATAATTTAATATATCTGACATTGATATCTGACATTATTATATTTACTCAACATAGAAATATATGCCCAATATCTCTGCAATCTATTTTGGAACCCCCCTTTTCAAAATCCTATGTATTGGAACCCCCCTTTTCAAAATCCTATGTACGCCCATGTGTGTGCATACTAGATTGCATTGTGTTCAACTGCTTGCCAATATGCCTTGTTTATGTATTTATTTTTTTATTAAATGATTGAAGTAAAATAAAACCTATGAGACCTATATGCTATTTTATGGAGTAAAGTAAATATAGACCGAAGGCCGGAGTTTGAAGTTTCATAGATAATATAGTGAAAATTACTTCTCACCCAGAGATGCAGTTCTGATTTAGATGAATCAGAAACAGGGCTAGCTCTGCCACTCACCAAATTCGCCAATTACGAATTTCAGGAATTAGGCGAATTTTATTTTGATTTGGCGAAAACATTTCATGTAATACTTGTTTAGTTTTTTTAAATAACAGTGGATTTTGCATATTTAAAGATAATTTGTCTAATTGTTTTGCTCACCCAGAGTTAGCCCTGAGAAAGTTATTTTTGTTTGTGTTTTAAGGTCCTGTTACAGACCATGCCGAAGCCTCTGCCGGGCCAAGCTACACTGTACAAGGGAACACTTGACTGTGCAATGATCACCATTAGGAAAGAGGTATTTATGCATATATTATTTGACACGCCAAAAACAAATATTAAAAGTAACTGACTCTAGTTAAGTACACATTAACTTATGCATTGCTTACACCTTTTTGTTTACGTTATACATTTTGACCGACTTAATGTGGCTCAAAATTAATTTCAAGTGAAGCAATTTGTTTTTTACATTCCTGAGAACCTAGGGTCTGTACCTACTGGTAAGTGTACAGAACTGTATCTGGTACTCCTCCCCACTTCTTGAAACATTCATACATATATACAGTTGCGGATCCAGAAAATCCATTTAGGGGGAACCCCAGTGACATGAGATGGAATGCCAAGGGAACTTTGGGGGAGGTTTGGAGGGGGATCGTAATTTTTTTTTTTAATTAACATATAATAAAATTATAACAATCGCAAAATTAAGGAAAAATGAAAAATTAACATATAATAAAATTATAACAATCGCAAAATTAAGGAGTGCGTCGTTAAATAAAACATTTCTTTCTTTTTTCTTTCTTTGAAGATCGTGCGGAGCGGATATGTTTTAACGTGCACATATACCACGAAGGTTTTTGCGCACGCCTGTGCATCGGATTGTTTACAAAAAAATAAACATAAAATTTTTAATCACGGCCAAAAAATGTTAAGTCCGACTAAGCCCAAAAATGGAGGTTACCTGTCCTAGGATAGGTTGGCGGCGGAACTCAAGGCGAGGTGATGGGGTGATCGGCTCGGAACTTCAGAAAGAACTTCGCCAGGTCTATGTAGCATTCTCCCCGCAGTATCGCTTGGTAATCCTCCGGCAGGGTCAGCTTGATGATTTGATGTAGAATTGAATTCTCCATGTATGATTTCAAGTCCTTGCTGATGCACCCCATGGTGGTGATTTTTTGTGCTATTGCATTTGCACATGTCCTATAGGATTAGGTCCAAAAGGAAATGGTTTGTGTAATTTCATGAGGAATTTGAAACATAATTTGGAACGGTTCATCAAAAATTAATTAGCGCTACATGTATTTGGTTGATTTGATTTAGTTGGCCGAAAGTGGGCTCTTGGTGAAACCTACCATACTCACAAATGGAACTAAATATATGGTAATCCAGTAGGTGAATCATCCAACAGTTATTTTTACATATGGATGAAGTATATAGTGGACAAATCATTCGTCATCCGTTGATACAATATTTTCTTTTCCAGGGATTTTTTGGCCTATACAAAGGTATGGGAGCCCCAATCATTGGAGTTGCCCCAATGTTTGCTATTTGCTTCTTTGGCTTTGGTGTTGGGAAAAGATTGCAACAGAAAGAAGGCAAGGAATTGACGTAAGATAAAATTTACAATTTTAATATGTTTTAAAAGCAGGGCTAGCTCTGACACATTCCAAATTCGCTGATGGCAAATTTTAAGAACAATTGGCAAATTTAATTTTCATTTGGCAAAATAATTTCATGTAATTATTGATATTTTGTTACAAAATAACTGGGTTTTAACCATTTTTGAGGTTTAATAAATAATTTGGCGAAATTTTCTGGTCACCCAAAACTAATCCTGAAAAATTTATGCAGAATTATGATCGATTTTGCTTAGCAACCTCTCTCAATTTCTCAGTCATATAGCGATTTTGCTTAGCAATCCAGTGTTCGAGATTAATGGTATCCCGATATCCCGGGGATACCAGACTTTAATTTTGGATACCAGACTTCAATAACCCAGTATCCCATCGGGATACCCTAGTATAATGTTGTTGGGTGTTTTTTAATCCTGCATTTTTATTTTTCGCTGAAACAATGAAAGTCTTCATTTATTGGTGAAGTTAAGTAACAATATTTTCGAGCTTGTACTCAATCCAATGCTATGCCGTAACAGTATCTCCCCCAACTCGTACCCAGTCTAATGCTACACTGGAGCAATAACGGGGTAGCAATACACTGGAAACTGCTAAGTCACTATTGTTTTTGTTGGATGTTTCCTCCCTTCAAATGTGTTTGAGATATTGATTCCACATCTGCAGAAAATTGATAAAGGTAGGTTTATCATTAGTAATGTCAGACACACATTATAGATTACTGCTAAATATTAATTTATGTCAGTATTACTCAAAAATAGATGCAGCAAATCATTTGGCTGATTCTGTTTGATTGCGAATTTCACGAATTCCGCGATTTCGATTGCAGCGTAGCAACAGATCGGGAACGAGAACAGTGTCGTCCAAGTTTGTTATGATGTTATTTATGAATTTCATTTATAGTCCGTCCCATCATTCTATAAAAATGTTTTTGTAAATAATTTCAGTTTGGTTTGACGCAAGAAAAAAGTAAAAGTGGTTTGGAAATAGCAAAACAATACTATTTTTCTGTATAACTTACAAATCAGTTGGCTCAAAAATAAATCATTTGTAGTAAATTCCATATCATGAAAAAAAGGTGTTTTCTGTTGGACGGAAGATAAGTGGGATATTAAATTCTCAGGTGGGATACCAGATTTTAAAATGTTACTATCCAACTGGGATACTGCCTAAAAATGTTAATCTCGAACACTGCAACCTCTCTCAATTTCTCAGTCATATAGCTGTCTTCAAGGAGGGTCCCTAAAATCCCCCAGCATATCAGGGCTTGACCTTACCAGTAGCCCGGCATTTTTGGCACCAATTTATCACTCTGGCTACCAGAAGTCTAAACCTGGTAGTCCGCCAGGCTACCAGATTAAAAAAAAAAAAAATGCACATCGTTACTCTGCAATTTACAAGATTTTGAATTACCCGAAAATTGCCACCTAATTCAATTTTTTTTGACAAAATTAAAAATTATGGGCTCATTAATAACTGAAAAACATTATGGGTGGTATGGAAATAAATTATTACATTAGGGACATAATCAATATTGTATTGTGTCATCAGATGTAATACTTTGTTTAACTTACATAAATTACGAATTAATGTAGTAGGCATATTAACATGCTGTCATTTTTTTCATCTGTGGTACAAAATGCCTTTTATAATTTAATGTGGTTGGAATGTGGTTGACATATTAAAATGCTGACATAGACTTTTATATTAAATTATTACTTAATGTGGTTGGCATTGTTTTTTATTGTGCAGTTATACCATTTTAAAATGCTTCAAAATTTCAAGGCTGGTATGCTTTGCTGGGTATTTTGGTGGTGTTACTACCGTTATCATGGCACCAGGTGAAAGAATCAAGTGTCTCTTGCAGGTAATAATCTTAATGAATTAATGTGGTCTGGCCCATGGCACTACCTTATGAACGCCAGTAATAGCGAAGTATAGTGAGTGGTTGCACTATCTTTTTAGTGCCCTACCAGTCCAACTAGAGGGGACTATAGGTTCCGTCAGTATGTGTTTCTGTCCATCTGTCTGTCCCACATACAGTTTTCCAGACTTTATTTTCCACAATGCCTAAAGATACTGAGCTGCAATTTTGTTTTGTATTTAGCTTTATCACGTACTGTTACAGATCAAGTTTGACTTTTGTGGCGATTTACCGATTTTTCACAAAGTTATGGCCCTTGAACTTAGAAGATAAGAACATTTGTTGGGCCCTGTAGGGAACATGTATTGCTTTAGCAGAACTCTTAATACTGTGAGAAGTGACCACTGAAGAACTCTGGTCAGACTATATAAGCCCATAGCAGAAGCAGATGGGGCAGTTGCAGTTCTTTGTCATGGATATAGCCAGGTTTTTTTTGTCGTTCCACCCAGTGCGATACAACTAGACAAAAGCTGTGGTATGTGTTTTCCTGTCTGTGGGAAAGTGCATTTCCCTTTGATGACTACATGTATGTGTCAGAATGACCAAATATTAGACATTCAATAGCCGATGATTAATCAATGTGTGGTCGCCAGCAGGGCCAGTTGAAGAAAAATCTTACTGGCCCTTCTCAAATTCAACTAGCCCTCCAATTTTAACTGCACAGCCAAATTCAAAACTAGAATGTTCTTTGTTGAACAGTAACCATGTGCTCATCGTATGTAGACCATTTGCTTCAAAAGGAAACCGATGAATTGGCATGTAACTTCATAATGAATAAAGTTAAAATTCATATAAAAACATGTTAAAAAGTGTTAAACTCTTAACTCAAATAACATTTTTTGAAAAAAGAAATTCAGTATAAATAAAAACGTTTCTTTACAAATTACCATTAAATTATACATATTAAATCTCATTTTAATACAGGGGTGAAGACAAAAAGATAGAACAGCCAAGGTATGCAGCTTGACTTGCTTTGCGTCTGAAGTAAAAAAAATAAAATAATGCAGTACAAAGAGAATAACGGTAGAACTGCGTGTGCTTTAGTATATAAAACTAGTCTGGGTGGCAGTCCTCTTTGTGGCGATGGCAGAGGGATGAAATAGATTTTGTGCCTATGTAAGAGGGATAACATTTCCTCAGGAGTGCCTGTCACACAGACGAAGCACGCACACGTTTGATTTGGATATTGTAAATGCTAGTAGGCTATTAATAAAAAAAATATCGAAAGAAAAATAAATATGTGACAAACCCCCCCCCCCCCCCCCCCCCCCCAAAAAACATCCAAATATAAGATGTATCATATTACAAAGCATAAAGCATGCGCTGTTGTTAGTGTGAGTTTTTGTCCTAGAATAATGTAAGCTAATTAAATATGGTCCCTTTTTACCATAACATTGAATAACAATTGTCAAATAGTAGCTCTACTAGATAATTATGGCGTATCCAGTCCATTTCAATAAGCCGACGACTTCCAGATTTAAAAAAGAAATATATTTCAATAAGCCGATATGTTTTGACTCTTCATCAGAAAGACCCAGCCCAAAAAAACAGAAGCTATATGGCAATGTCTTCGATACGTTTTGAGCTCTATTTTCAGAAAGACCCAGCCCAACACAGAGGCGGTGTGTTTTGTCACATTCGATTCAGTTTCAGTGTCTTTTCTTGTTTAACTGGTACCATACTCGCCAGACCCTAAAATCGATGGTTGCCTAACGGACTACCTTTCTAAAATTCTTTGTCGCCCTTAGCCAATAAAGGTCACCATGGGTGACCGGGCAGCTGCTAATTTTCAACCCTGGTGTTGTTAAACAAAACAAACCTTTTTTTTTTATATAGCCATTACAGACGAGGACTGGAATGTGGACAATAAAAGAAGTTGAATGATAGGATGAACTGCCAGATTGAGAGAAGAAATGATATAAAGCTAATAATTGTATTATAAAGTTAACCATTACTATATTCTGTTGATGAATTCAGTGGTTTGAATGAGCATTAGGGCATTCATTGTTCTCTCCTACTTTTGTATGGGAATTAGAACTCTTATTTACGTGCCCATATCCAATAAAGGTTCAGGCACGCCTACCACGGGTCCAGCCTCTGACATAGCCAGTGGGTGGTTCCGGGGCAGGAAGGGGTAGGGGATAAGGGAGGGGGGAGCAGTTGAGATGATGGGGAGAATTTAGAAATTTTGTTGGTAAGACCAAATGTTCTAAAAATAAAGCGGGACTTAACTTTATACAACACGGTAATTAATTTTCGAGTGCACCAATAAAAAGAAATATATATATATAGGATATCAGGTTATGCATTTACAATTTAATTTAGTTGGTGCCATTTTCAGTCGGGCTCGCCAAAATAAATTAATAATATTAATATATATTTACCAAACTTTAACATGTGACATGTACTTTTGTACTGGAATAACGTACAGCCTGGACATATAAATTGGGGGGATTAGCAGTTTATAATGATTACATGTTGTTTTTCTTTGTACTTTGTCTGATAATTATACTTTTCTTAAGAGGCTTAGGAACTTTTGTACAGAGAAAGAAAAGAAAGAGATGTGTTCCATCTACCAGCGTATTGACTATTGTATCACCTGCTAAATTAAATTGTTTGAGGGAGTGTTACATAGATAAATACCTTTCATAATATTTATTAATTCCACTGGGATTAGCTGCATAGTTGTTATTCAACCTATTGTATCACTGCCTCTTAAAATTCTTGAGGGAGTTTGTCACAGATATTTATCTTTCATAATACATAAATAATTCCACTGGTATTAGTTGTTTTTACTGGTACTTCAAAAGGTATTGTTATGTACCATCTAAAGTTCTAACCACATTGTTAACAACTATGATAAATTACTCTCCTACCTTTATTTACCAAATAGATTTCCCCCACATTTTGTCCAGACAGAAATCATGAAAACCCCCACTACAATGACACAGATTCCACATACTAGATGATAACTATAGTGATCGAAATAAACAGAATGTTTTACTAGTTCATGCGATAAATACATAGTGAAATCTACTTGTTTGGCAATATTTTCACTTGTCCAAATAATGGTTTGTTTTATTTGAGTACAAGGATGATGTTTTTGATTGCTCAAAATGAAACTGCATTGAACATTTTCACTTGTCCACTGGACAACCATTGAGATACCAGTACATTGTGTTTGTCAGAGCAGATTTTTACTTGTCAGGACAAACGGACAAGTGCTTATTTCGAACGCTGTAACTATGTCACCTAAGATCGCATAGGACAAAAAGCATGTAATATTTTGCTGGCTGCCATTTTGGGATGAAAAAAATATGACATAATCTAACAATGTCATAATGTGTTATGATATAATGGCAGTCATGATGATGTCATATTAATTATGTCACATACTTTGGAGGCTTCCACCTCTCTTGAAGAGTATTCCATAAAAAATGTAAAATGGCAGATGGTGACAAATTGCATGCTTTTTGTCCTAGGAGATTTTAGCAAAGTCAATATAGGTGACATCATCTAGTGTTTGGAATTTGTGTCGTTGTTGGGGTGGGACATAGCTCAGTGGTACAACACTCACTTGCTGCGCGATCAGTCTGGGATCGATTCCCTTCGGTGGGCCCATTGGGCTATTTCTTGTTCCAGCCAGTGCACCACGACAGGTGTATCAAAGGCTGTGGTATGTGCTATCCTGACAGTGGGATGGTGCATAAAAAAGATCCCTTGCTGCTAATCAAAAAGAGTAGCCCATAAAGTGGCGAAAGCGGGTTTCCTTTCAATATCTTTGTGGTCCTTAACCATATGTCCGACACCATATAACCGAAAATAAAATGTGTTGAGTGTGTCGTTAAACAAAACATTTCCTTTCATTTCCTTTGTGTCATTGTAATGTTTTTTTCACCATTTCTGTCTGGACACAATGTGGGTAAAATCTATCTGTAATTAAAGGTAGGAGAATAATTTTTCATAGTTGTTAACAATATGGTTTGGACTTTAGTCTAAGAGGAAGTGGATATAAAAGATCCTTTGTTGCTTCATTGTAAGGAGTAGCCTATGTGGCAGTAGCATGGTTTCTGTCTTTCTCTGTATCATTACCTTTGTTTGACACTCAATAGCCGATGTGTATTTTTGTGCTGGGGTGTCATTAAATGCTCATTCATTCCATTCATTCATTTATTAATTAATTATTAATTAATTAATTGATTGATTAATTAATTAATTAATTAATTAATTAATTAATTCATTAATTAATTCATTCATTCATTCATTCATTCATTCATTCATTCATTCATTCATTCTGTTGACTAATGTTAAAATAATTATATGTTAGACACCAAATAGCCATGGTTTAAAATGTGCTTAATAGGTGTTATTAAACAAATATTTCTTTTCTCTCCTTTTTATTCAGATTCAAGCTGCGTCTGGTGAGAAGAAATACAACGGCCCCATTGACTGTGCAAAGCAGCTATACAAAGAGGCAGGCATCCGTGGAGTGTACCGAGGCACGGTCGCCACTCTGCTGAGGGACCTCCCTGCCACTGGGATGTACTTTATGACATATGAATGGTTTCAGCAGAAATTAACACCGGAGGGTCAAAGGTAAGCACTTTATACCTGAAGTGAGGGCGGTACGTACATTGTAGCTCAGTGGTAAAGCACTCGCTTGATGTGCAGTTGATCTAGGATCGATCCTTGTCGGTGGGCCAATTGGGCTATTTCTCATTCCATCCAGTGCACCACGACTGGTATCTCAAAGGCTGTGGTATGTACTATCCTGTCTATGGGATGGTTCATATAAAAGATCCCTTGCTACTAATGGAAAAATGTAGTGGGTTTCCTTTCTAAGACTATATGTAAGAATTACCAAATGTTTGACATCCAATAGCCGATCTAAAGCTAGGAATCCATGTGTACATATTAGACCAGCCTCGGTGGCGTCGTGGCAGGCCATCAGTATACAGGCTGGTAGGTACTGGGTTCGGATCCCAGTCGAGGCATGGGATTTTTAATCCAGATATCGACTCCAAACCCTGAGTGAGTGCTCCGCAAGGCTCAATGGGTAGGTGTAAACCACTTGCACCGACCAGTGATCCATAACTGGTTCAACAAAGGCCATGGTTTGTGCTATCCTGCCTGTAGGAAGTGCAAATAAAAGATCCCTTGCTGCCTGTCATAAAAGAGTAGCCTATGTGGCGACAGTGGGTTTCCTCTAAAAAAATCTGTGTGGTCCTTAACCATATGTCTGACGCCATATAACCGTAAATAAAATGTGTTGAGTGTGTCGTTAAATAAAACACACTTCTTTCCATGTGTACATATTGTGCATGTGATGCGTAATGCGTATTGGAATGATCACAGAGGATTTCGTGAATTAACTTATTGCGCATTACGCAGCATGCATCATGTATGTATGGAAGTGCTTCAATTGATTTCTGTATAAACTTGTTCATGCAGCACACACTACGTATACATGGATTCCTTGCTTTACAGTTATGATAATGATGATAGTTTATTTAAAATGGGCTGAAGTGTCATTAAACTGACATTCCTTTCCTCTGCTTTGTTTGTAGTCGTGAAAAACTGAGTGTTGGCCGGACGCTGGTTGCAGGTGGTTTTGCTGGAATATTTAACTGGCTTGTTTGCATGCCCCAGGATGTTTTGAAATCTTACTTTCAAACAGGTATCTAAATCTTCACCAATTGTATTTCCATATACAGAACATGATCATTTTAAACCATGTGATATGGATTTCGCTTTCAAAAAGATATGTTAAGTCTTTACCAATTGCATTTTTATATATAGAACTTGATAAACCATGATGTAGTTATGATTTCTCACTTTCAAAAAGGTATCCAAGTCTTCACCATTTGAATTATCATATACAGAACTTGATAAACCATGATGTCATAAGGATTTCTCACTTTTAAACAGGTATATTAAATCTTCAGCAATTGTATTTGCATATACAGAACTTGATAAACCATGATGTACATGTGGTTATGATTTCTCACTTTCAAAAAGGTATCCAAGTCTTCTCCAATTGTCTTTCCATATACAGAACTTGATAAACCATATGATGAGTTTTAGTTATCTAAAATGATATTTAATTTCAAATATTGTTTAGTACAGTTGTTAATTATATAATTTTGTGAGTAACTAAAATACTGACACATGTAATACCATAATATTTAGTAATGAGTTAATTAAATTGTTAAATATGTGTAATTGTGACTGTAGTTTATGAAACACAAATAATAAAAGTAATGAGCATAGAACCAATTTTTTGGAATGTCTCTTCTGTCAAACTGCTTCAATATTGAATATTTATGTTTTTATTCCAGCACCTCATGGTAAATACAGTGGTATTCGAGATGTATTTACACATTTAATGAAAGAGGAAGGTCCATTGGCATTATACAAAGGAATCACTCCAGTAATGATTCGAGCATTTCCTGCCAATGCAGTAAGTATATAAAGGATCAGTGAGTACTGGTGCTCCCACTTGGGTATTTTGATGTTTGGGTCTGTGGCTGGCTAGTCACTACGTCTGGGGTATTTTGATGTCTGGGTCTGTGTCTGGCTAGTCACCACGTCTGGGGTATTTTGATGTCTGGGTCTGTGTCTGGCTAGTCACCACGTCTAGGGTATTTTGATGTCTGGGTCTGTAACTGTCACTATATGTAGTTTTCAATATACATGTATATTAACTAGTTTCATATCTTTAGATATATTTTCTTATATAAATACCAACAAAAATTATCATACTTAGATTAATATATATCTTTCCTGTTGTTTATTAAGACAAAAAATTAAAATGTAGCTTACGCAGGCTGCAGCTGCCAGTCTGGCAATGTGAAAATATAGTGCATGTTCAATGTCATCTGTTGCTAGATTTGTAGTTCGTGCCAGTACAGATGTGGTGTGTTTTGTCACATTCAATTCAGTGCTTTTCATTTTCGACTGGTACCATACACACCAGACCCATTTCCCTCTATTACCATGAACTGATCCAAATGTCCCCAAAAGCCAATCATTGGCTAGAATCGTTTATTATGTATCAAACACTCAAATGTTTTTCTCCGTTTTTATGTTTTTGGTCAGATATGATTTATATATCATTGGGTGAAGTGTGCAATCATGTCACACTCACATTTTCTATTATTTTGGTTTATCAGTTTAGCTTTATTTAAAAAAAAATCTAACTCAAGTCTTATTGCGTTCATTGAGCAATTAGTATAAATTATTTAACTAATGTGATGACATGTTCGGTGTTGATAACAATTTTTAGAATTGTGATAACGCCATAACTCATTATAGTTACTGATAACATTCTAATTATTTTACTGACATTTTTGAGGCCCTAATCTAGCCAGTAAAATGGTGGTGTTTTTTTCCCCACTAAAAGAGTGATGAATTTGCCAAATTATTTGCAATAGTGAGAAGTCAAAGTCACTGTGATATTTTGGACGTGATCTAATTTTATAAACAAAGTCATGCGACATTCGTCAAGATATTATCTTGGTCATTGTCACGGCTCACGTAACACCTTGTTGATCTGTTGGTTTACATTGACATGAGACTACATGACATTGGAAACCCCCCACATTCACAAACAAGTCATGTCATAGGTGTGCTATTTATATTACCTAATTTGCTATTTTTGTTAAAATAGGACACCCTCCCTCACACCTTTATGACTTATTATAATAGCTAGACCATACAGTTCCCCCCCCCCCCCCCCCCCCAAATATTATGTAACGCTTGGAGTCCCTTCACATTCACAAACAAGTTATGCGATGGGTGTAATATAATTTTAAAATACCTTTTTTGCTATTTGGGAAAGCCTTGATACGCCTTTCAGCTCTATTTATAATCCTTATTATGTATAGCTATAGCTACATGTTAAACAGTGTATGGCCCCTTACATGTTATTAGATGGTGGTAATTAACTGTTATTAGTTGTATGTGTAAAACTATATTTCAAGATTTGAAAAAAAAGCTTACATCTGTGGCAATGATTTATTTACAAGTATTTAGCCTCGTTTTTGATTTGTCAAAATGATTTTAGGCATTTCAAAATAAGAATGGTTTCAAGCATTTCAAAATAGAATGATTTCAAGCATTTCAAAATATTTCCAAAAATAATGATTTCAAGCATTTCAAAATAGAATGATTTCAAGCATTTCAAAATAATGAACATAAAGTATATGTAAGTTAAGCAAATCTTTAATTTTGTCTTTCAGGCATGCTTCCTTGGTTTTGAAGTTGCTATGACAGCGATGAACTGGATATCACCTTAGAAGTGACTAGAAATTTAGACTAGAGTTTACTCAACAACTTCGTATTTGTACTTAGCTATTTATCTTCAATGGTCTTCATATTTTCAACTTTGGCTTGGCAAATGTTTAGTCTTTAGATTTTACCACAGAAAATAATTTGATGTCAGATTTATGTTTAGATAATGATATGTCTTCAATTATACATTGATGTGGGGGGTTTTCATTTGTTATCCTGTAAATATTTCTTAATGATCTAATATGCCTATTTCTAAATCTATGACTGACTGTCTGCCTCTCTCTTTCTCCCTCTCTTTCTGTGTGTGTCTGTCGCTCTTTCTTTCTTTCATGTAAATAACAACCAAAATCAGATGATGAATGACGTGAAGTGGGTGCAAGTAAGATAAAATGGATAATTCTAAAAATAAAACAGATAACTGATTGTGCCTTGCTGATACATTTGTTGTCTTGCAAGACAGTCTATTAACCAAGGGGAAAAAATCTCGACTGGTGTTTTTGTGCGTATGCATGCATTTTCTGTAAAAGAATGTGCACCGATGATTTTCATATACATATATTATGTATTTATACTTCTATAATGCTAACCTTATTCAAACCTTTCAGTAAGTGTGTAAATTTTAAAATGTTGAAATCCAGATTGATGCCCAAACATTTTCACATAATATTATATGTATTACATAATATATGTATATATGACAGTTACAAAGTCATTTTCACAGTCTGCATTTTTTTTACAGTATGTCTTTTGACTTACTTTACAAATGTATGTTTTTCTGGTGTATGTAAAAGTCATGTCTTTGATGGTTTGTACATGTACTACATATAACACATTGTCAAGTATTAATTATCTATAATATAAGATGCTAAGCCTTTTTTAACAGTTTTCAATTGGTCAATTTGCTTCTTCTCTTTTGATTTGTACTGCCGACTTCTTCTTTGCACTTACCAGATGCCATATTTCACAAGGATAATTTTGTTCTCAAGTCCAGTTTGACATCAAGCTAAATACTGTGTACAAAGATGAATTCCATAAAAGAACCCAGAAGCAGTGTTTCGACAAATATTTAACAAAGTCACTATAGCCCAACAGAAGCTTTGGCTAGTGCCTATATATTATGGTAATACAGTTGATATTTCCACTAGCCCCGACAAAAATTCACTAGCCGGGACCGAGGTTTAGTGGATTTGTCAAACCCTTCCAGAAGTGGCTAAGAACATGGAAGCCATGTAAACACCCCCGGCTAATGAGGGGTGCATGGCTATCTGCACACAATCAGGGATCGAATTGTAATATTTGGTAGGCATGGAAAGTGTTGCTTTCGGTTTAATAACAGAAATTAGGGAACCAAGGTAAGTTGGAGAGGCACCAAGGCTATTTACTTAATAGCTATATTTCTGTCACATTTTCTCGGACAAAAATTATTTCACTCTGGTGCCTTGGGTTCTAACCTATGCAATTTGTTGGATACATATACCTTTGATCATGGCAATGTCAATTTTACTATTTCTTACTGATACAATATAGAATGTATGGGAACGGTAGTGGCAAACCAGGTAGATCAGGTCAGGTCAGGTCAAGTCAGGTCATAGGGTTTTACGTGCACATTCAGAGCAAGCTATTGTAGCGCATGCCTGTCGTGGGCGCATATGCTGGCTGCTCCGTCCAGGACAGGAAAAGGGTTGGGCTGGGTGGGAGAGGAGACCGCCTGAAATGGCAGGTGCAAGGGAGCACCAGAAGCCCGACCAGTGTCTGTAGCAGGTGGGGGTAGTTTTGGTGCTATGGAATTTTGAATGTCCCGTAAGATTAACTAAAAAGAAAGGTTGTGCGGTTTCTATTAAGAAAATATGGTGCATTTTTTAACGGTTCACCTGAATATAAAGGAGGAAATATAAACCAGGTAGGTTACCACAGCATTTTTATTGCCATTGATAATGTCCGATTTTCAGAGCACAACCACAGCATTTGCCATTGTTGCTGTGATAAAATTTGAACCCTAGGGGTTATATTTTTGGGGGGAAAGCCCAGTGTACGGCAGTCCTATCCCATTTAAACTTCCCCGTGCTTAGTTTGGGCTACTTCTAATATCTGTATTATACAGTATTATGGCTAAAAAGTCTTTTGCAAAGTCTTGTTGAAAGAGACATTATTATGACTCATTAAGGAAAGGAAAAAGATTTGAGCAACCACGTACACTTAGGCACATTGTTGAATAATTAATTTAATTGGTGCTGATAGGAGAGATAATTTATTGTAGTGGTGATACTGCAACAGAAAAAACCAGCAGACTAGAATGCATCTGTAAAGGCTTGATTCCACTTAACCATTTCACACTGCATGAAATGCATCGGTTTCCAGCACAGTACAGTGTCAAATGCTTCAAATGCGAAAAGAGCATATCTGTGTGTTTCATATGGTGGTGTTGTGTGTGCCGTATTGACTCGTGGTGTTCCTGTTCACCCAATAGATGCATCCTGTGTCCAGTATCAATGGCTTCTTTTATTAGCCTTAAGTTTGCATCTCTCAGTATACATGTACATGTGTATGTATAAAGCTAAAATATCTTTAAAATTATTCTCAAACTTCACCATTTTTGCTTAAAGGGCACTTTACAAACAGATGATTGATGGGCAGCAAGTGCTATCTGCTCATGTTTTCTGTTAAGATGGTATGCCGCATGTTCGCTGGTTGTTTCATGTGTTACATTCTTAGGTGGAATCAGTTTGAATAAATTAGAAAATGTCACATAAAATGACACATGCCTTCGACTTTCCTCAGGTATTGAAAATTTGGTTCTCTCCATCTTTCATTTAATCTCGACAGCATTCACTGAATGGGTTTCGAAATTAGGGGGAGGGAAACACATGTATTACACCATTTTGAGTGCCGTTTATTATGTGAAGATAAATGTTTATATATGGAGACTATACTACTCAAAATTAAAAGATCTTTTGATACCACCTGACCGTGTTTGTTTTCATTTGGAGTTTTTGATATTATTAGAAATTGTTATACAAGATCAAGAAATCTGATTAATGATGTCTAATAATGGGAAGTTTTTGGCATTCAAAGTAAAGTTGTTTTAAGAACACTACTAGAGCATTATATAATTAATCATAGGCTGTTGGTCAAAGAGCCTAATCTTCAGAAGAAATCTGCTGCTTTTTGATATTGGCAGCAAGTATGCATTTTTCCACAGATAGAACAACATATACTATGGCCAGTTGTAAAGTGATGCTTGGGTCACAAGATCACACTTCCTTGGTGAACCCACTCTCTGGTTGGGATTTACATGTATCTCCTGTCCCAATCAATTCTCCACGATGTATACCAACAGCTGTGGTATCCTGCCTGTAAGAAACTGCATATAAAAGATACCATGTTGATTATGGGGGAAAACCGGCCTCAGTGGCACAATGGTTAAGCCATCAGACTACAGGCTGGTAGGTACAGGATTTGTAAACCGGTACCAGCTCCAACTCGGGGAGAGTGCTTAAAGGCTCGATGGATAGGTGTAAGGCCACTACACCCTCTTCTCTCCCACTAACCAACTAATAACTAACCCACTGAACTGGACAGACAGCCCAGATAACTGAGGTGTGTGCCCAGGACAGCGTGCTTGAACCTTAATTGGACATAAGCACAAAAATATAAGTTGAGGCAAAAAATGTGACAATAACCGAGCTATTTCAGCGGAACAGCAGCATGGGATTCTTTATACCGGGTATGCACATTACCAGTAAAGACCGTGTACATATATTGCAGCCTTTGAGATAGCAGTGATAGGGCACTAAGGGAGAGAAACCCAAATGCCAACAGCACAAGATTATTCAACCAATCTTGCCATAGTTGATCACCATCACTAGCTATATCCCAACAAGTTTGACCAATGGTGCACTGGAAAAGCAACATTTTATACAGCTCAGGCCTCCCCAGCCACTTGTACATATTAAAATATAGGAATTTGCATACCAAAATATAGGTTTTATAGGAATTTTGAGGTCAAATATAGCAGGCATCCCAGCCACTTGTACATATTAAAATATAGGAAATATAGGAATTTGCATACCAAAATATAGTTTTATAGGAATTTTGAGGTCAAATATAGCAGGCATCCCAGCCACTTGTACATATTAAAATATAGGAAATATAGGAATTTGCATACCAAAATATAGTTTTATAGGAATTTTGAGGTCAAATATAGCAGGCCTCCCAGCCACTTGTACATATTAAAATATAGGAATTTGCATACCAAAATATAGTTTTATAGGAATTTTGAGGTCAAATATAGGAGTTTTATAGGAAAATTTGGACCGATTATCATGATTATAGGCATTTTTACACTGATTTTTAAAGACGTTTACGGTACATTACTAATGGTATGTTCTTATCTTGCATATGTACACAAGATACTATCTACTACCTCAACAAACAGAGTTGAAAATTACAAGTCGTCCGGTTGCCCGTAACGACCTTTATTGGCTATGGGCGACTATGAATTTCACAAAGGTACATTGGGCGACCATTGATCTTAGAATCTGGTGAAAATGGTACCAGGTGACGAATTAACGCACTGAAACTGAATTGAATGTGACAAAACACACCGCTATTGTGGTGGCATGAACTACAGATCTAGCAACAGACAACATTATAGAACATGTTCAATATTTTGACAACGTCAGACTTACCAGACTCAGCCTCAGCTTCTGAGATTTTGGTCTGAGGCTTTAAAAAAATATAGCTCAAAACGTATTGCAAACACATCATGTTTTTTTGTTTTTTTGAAGTTGTCGGATTAATGGACTGGATATGCCATAATTATTTAGCAGACCTACTTTTTGACATTATTCAATGTATTAATCGTATTTAATTAGCTTATATTATTCTGGGGCAAAATTAAATTTTAACATGTACTTTTAACTGGCAAGTAGGCCTAAAGATAAAATTAATATAAAAACATATTAATTTATTAAATTGTAAACCCATATCATCTGAAATAACGTTTTTAGGGGTAAAACATTCAGTGTAAATAAAAACAATATATATTTATAAAACTGCATAGGATAAATCCAACGTAATCTGAACAACAAAAACCGTAATACGAGATCAGGGGAGTACATGTATCTCTGCACAATACAGAGTCGACTGGGTATTTAGCAAAACAGTGGATGATTCTATGAATCTTTATCTAGTGCCTGGTCTTTAGAAGGACAGCCACTCCCAAGGAGATCCTTTAGTTGAATTTGAGGAGGGCCAGTAAGATTATTCTTCAACTGGCTCTGCTGGCAACCATGGTTTTCATGTTAATTTTCAACCCTGAACAAATATATACTAAGGCCTGCCAGCAGTCCATGCCGATATCCAGGATAATTTGAAAGTTGGTGCACATTCAAAGCATCTTCTGAATTTCTGACAGGCTGGCCTGCCTTTCACTTCGAATATAACTCCGTAACATATTTTATTCATCGGCATTTTGGCAAAGCAATTGAGTCAAATATAGGAAATGAATCTCAATATAGGAGTGTTATAGGATCTTATAAAAAAATATTAGAAATATAGACCCGACAGCTGGTATGCGTTTGGTGTCCTAAAATGGTTATTTTGACACTTGGTCGAGAGTGGAAATTACACAAGCTACTCCTTCCAAAATGCAGCAAGAGATCTTTTATATGCATGTTCCCATAAATAGGACACTGTATATCAGTCTTTGATGCAAAAGTCATGGAGCACCTGTTGGGCAGAAAAAAAACTAGTCCACTGAGGGCAATTGATCCTGTGACCCAATGTGTGAAATCTCTACCACCGAGTTACATCTTGCCCCAAAACAATGTTGTTCAGTCAAACCAGTGTTTATATGCACCATGCCACAGACAGGATAGCATACATCACCACCTTCAATATACCAATCGTGGTGCATTGGTTGGAACAAGACAGACCACACATCAGGCGAGCACTTTACCACTGGGCTATGTCCCGCCCTTGACTGGTACATCAAAGGCCATAGTATGAACTGTCCTGCTGTGGGAAAGCAAAAATGGAGAATTCCCTAGCCGATTTTTAAAAGGGAGTAGCTGGTGTGGTAGCAGCGAGTGGTCTCTCTCTCTTTCTCGCTCAAGTTTTAAAATAACCATATATTAGACATCAAATAGTTGTAGTTCTGAATGAGGTGTATATAAAAAATCCTGTCCTATAACTGATAAAACTAATTAAAGGCAGAAGGTAATGGAAAAATGAACAAAGAAGAGGAATACATGTAGTTTATTATTGTAGCACAAAGCCTGCTTCAGAGATAAATGTACATGCTCAAAATATATAATATCTGTTGAAACCACAACGATGCATTGTCATGTTGCAGGTAGAGCTGGGATGTATTGAAATTGGGAGGTTCGGTATAAATATCAGTATTTTTGGTGTGATTTACCTCTGTATCGGTACAGTATTCGGTATTGACAAAATACCAATACCAATATTAAGCAGTATTTTCTGCTTTAAATGCATGCCAGAGTTGAGGATCACCCGCTAATTTCATCTAAATAAAATTAAATTCCATAGCTACACAAGGCTCTGATCTGATTTATATCATTTTGTGTTCATCAGATATATTGTTAGTGCTATACTAAATGGCGGGAAGCATTTTTCAATACCGAAATTTTGATATTTAGAAAACCGCTCGGTGTGGTAAATCAGTATCGACACGATACCGATACCGAACATCACCCAGCTCTAGTCGACACGATACCGATACCGAACATCACCCAGCTCTAGTCGACATGATACTGATACCGAACATCACCCAGCTCTAGTCGACATGATACCGATACCGAACATCACCCAGATCTAGTCGACATGATACCGATACCGAACATCACCCAGCTCTAGTTGACATGATACCAATACCGAACATCACCCAGCTCTAGTCGACATGATACCGATACCGAACATCACCCAGCTCTAGTTGTAGGCCTCTGAGAATTGTAAAATGGCATAAATAATTTATAGGTTACCCCAAAACAAATACAGGTAACCAATTTTGTTTTTGCGTAAAGTATCAAGACAAATGTGAATGATGTCCTGTATCTAATGGACAAAAGAAACATGGGTTATGCAAAACTAGACAAGCACAAGCGATGTACGAACGAAACTATCATTCTCACAATTTTCAGAGTCCTGTGTTGAACCATTAAAAAAAAAGAGGTACTAAACTAAATTATACTCGGTGTTCAGTAGCCCATGGTGAATACACCTTAAAGGGACATACCCTAGTTTTTAAACACTAAGGCATATCTTTAAAACTATTATAGCCATTTTTCATAACTGAAATCATACTTCACTTAGATTTTATTGTTTAAATAATCCATTTGCGTACATTCGAAGTGTTTTTGGTCATCCTGGTGTTTTTAATATCACAAAATGTGTTTATCATATTACATTTTTAAAACACATGTGAGTCTTGAGAAATAAGATATGGAGCCGAGTTTTAGTCTATTTTTAAGAGGGTATTTCACCATTTCAAAGACACACTCATGTTTCACTCAACTGTAACTTTATCTAAATGTGTTACAGGTTTGTAGATTAACTAAACTTAGTGTTAATTTTCACGGGCTGAGACTAAGGTATGTGCCTTTAAGCTAATCTTTATGATTTTCTATTTCAAAACACCAATTGATGTACAAGTTCAATACAGTTCATTGAGGGGACACAGATCATTTTCAAATGTGACTGGATGTCATTTTGGTCACACAACCATTTGAGAGAACACAGTGCGAGATTTATAATATCACACAGTGTTATCAAATATATTATGTTAGCTGCTCCATAGTGATGTCAGAGACAAACCGTCAACCGATTTCTTCCAGTACAAGCACAGGCATTGTAAATAAGTTTTAGCTAGAAAAGACATTTTAAATTTGTTTTCAATTTGGTCTATGAGGATATGTTCAAGAAACAGAATACTACACTTGTGTCCCGTAGGTACAATTTATCACTATTGCTTATTGGATTTGTTTTAAAACAACTCATGATAAATGATATCAAATGGTTACTCATGTAATATTTTTTTGATATATCAAAGGAAAAAAGTCAAAATCAGGATAATAAATGTGTTCATTCAGCTGGTCCTATACAAAAATGTTCTCATTCAATTAAAAAAAGATGTTGATGCCTGGTAACTGTTTATCCAAAACATAACCACTTGCATAACAGTGTGATAAACAGTTCATATGAAGGCATTCTACAGTCTATTCTGATGTTTAGAACTTGATATTTCAATATAGATGGCATCATTCTGCAATTAAAAAAAAAAAAAAAAAAAAAAAATATTAGCAAATGAAATTTGAAAATATATTAAAAATATAAAATTTAAAATAAATTCTGTAGTTGTAAAACCAACATTTTACCTATAACAGATTTTCAAGTAGAAATGTGTTACATGACAAGTGTGTGTTTTTGCATTTGTTTTTTAACACCGGCTTCGGTGGTGTTGTGGGTAAGTCATCAGACATAAGGCTGATAGGTACATGTACAGGGTTAATAGCCCGGTACCGGCTCCCACCCAGATTGAGTTTTAACGACTCAATGGGTAGGTGTCAAGACCACTACACCCTCTTCTCTCTCACTAACAACTAACCCATTGTCCTGGACAGACAGCCCAAATAGCTGAACTGTGTCCCCAGAAAAAAGTGCTTGAACCATAATTGGATATAAGCACGAAAATAAGTTGAAATAAAATGAAAAATGTTTTTCAACAAATGCTAGATGTCAATGAGTATACAATGTATGTAATGACTATGATGTCAACTGGAATTATTATTATAGATTTAGCTAACAATCGGAAAACACAGTCTATTATACTAACAATACGTGCTATTACACGTGGATGTCATAGTAATTATTTGTTTATTTTCAAATAAATATATATTCTCCCCCCTCCAAATTTTTTTTTTGTCTCATGGAAATAATAAAATGCTGATGTTTATAAAATAATACTTATATTTTATTACATGTTAAATGTTTTTGTTCAGTTACCATACATGTACATGCAAATACGAAAAGTTATTTAAACTCAAACGTGCTATTTATTTAAACGCAACCACACTACATGATGTTATTCAACAGCTGACAGTAAGGGGACGTGACATCTCTGATCTTACAACTGTGATACTATTCACTAAAGAATTACATACATGTATACCATTCATAATACTTTCTAAACAGTATTACTGTATGTGTGAAAATAGTATCAAAAGATTCTTAGAACCTTGTTATCAATAAGGATGTGTTTTCTCACCATCAACAAATTGAACATGCTGATTTCATTTTCCTTTTAAAATACTTATGCTGTTCAGTGGTGTTATTTAAATACTTACATAAAAAAAGTTCTTGGGTAATGGTAACTAAAAATGCTTCAAAAATTCTTCCGCACTTATTCTGGCCCGAGAATTAACTGCCAATTTCATTTCACTGATTTCTTTGTCTATCTCTTCCATGAAATGAATGATGAAATCTACTAGCTTGTGTTTGTACATTTGTTCTGCGTGAAAGTTTGTAATCAGGAAGCTAATATCGTAACCCTGGAAATAAAAAAGATGCAACTTTGAGAACTGAATATTGTGGACATGATTAGACATTTTGTAAAACATGGACATATATTGACCTATAATGATAATACGATAAAATAACTTAAAACATAATTTGCCCTCAAAATATATGAGAACTATTTCTGTAAAATATATACATTTCTTTTTAAAAAATATTATTCTATGTACATCCGAACGTACATTCAGATCAGAACTTGAATATAAGAATTTGTCGCCAACAATGGCCCACCCATGTCGATTTTTTTTTAAAGTGACTTTTGCTGCAAATAACCATGTCTAAAAAGTTATTTTTTCTCCATATGTATGTAGACATATTTCAATTGTTCAATAATAGCAAATTACATCCACCAGGTGTACACATTGTTTTTGATGAGCTTTACTGATGGCAGCAATTTTAATCCAGCGGCACAAAAATGTTGTCAGTGATTCTCCCGACCTACGGCAATTTATATCTCAATAACAGCAATTGCTGTTGGTGCCGTTGTTAAGTTCAACCCCCGCACCTTGTTTACTGAAGCAGTATAAAAGCTTTTGGCACCAGTACTAGTGTGTAATATAAAAGTGGCAGAGCTCCTATGGATGTATTTGGAACCATGTATCAAGATCTGCAGACAAAGCACATGGCTGTATACCCCAACAACTCTTATAACTTCTTTTGAAATCAGTTATTTGGAGGGATACAATACTGAATATGCTAATGACTGATTTATAATGTTATAATTTTTATTACACTATTTAAAAATTTTTTACACTGTTAAAGTGCACTACTGGTGAGTTTACAGATTAACGCATATTATTGCTAATTTTTAAATGACAATTAAATGCAGAGTCCCATGATAATTAACCATGATAGCAGTGACTTCATTTGCGAGACTTGAAGTATACACTCTGTGTACATTCCTCTTTAGATTATGCCCAGTACCATAAGCATTTTTCTCATTTAAAGCTCCATACACATATTTCAATTATATAATTACATAAATATTGTTAATTTGAATAATGTAACAACTAAATAGCTGGCTGGTAAAATATGTTTCTGTACAAATTAAATTGTTACATCTACTATTTTTCATTTGAATGAGATGAAAATTATGTAGATGATTGTCACCCATTTAATAATGAGTGGTTATGTCATGCCCCCAATGCACATTTTCATTTTTCTCATATTAGCATTCTGTAGCCCCCACCCTACTACTGTACCTACCTCAACAGGCTTACGCCGAAGCACAACAAAACTTTCAGCTCTCATCATCATAAATCTCATGAACTTGTGACATAAGATCTTTTCTATCTCATCAGCCTGAAAGAAATAAACATAATACTGGCAATATCAGTTCGGTACACTTTAAATATACATGTAGCCTACATTAAACACAGGCCATTTGGTATCCGACATTTAGTTAAATTTAAACACTCAATCTACAGTAGTGCTTTCCCTAGCTTGTTTTAGCACCATCTTGCCATAATCATCGCCATGCTGTCCTGAAATTAAGCAAGCTGTTTTGAATAATTCTAAAATTAACTTTATAAAGCACTCAGAAAATGTATTATTAATTAATAAAATATGCATGTTATATATTTTGCCATTCATTTATTAAAGCAAACACATTAATTACATTTTATTTTTATGCTTGTCTTTAATAAAAAAAACCAAATGCTACAATGAAAATGCCCCCAAAGTGTTTAGTCTACCATGCCTTGTCAAATGTGTGGGGAAATCACTATTAAAGTATGTATGAGGAAACCTCCAGGATCATCCCTTAATCACCTCTTAACCAGTTGTCGAAATGACTGTAAGCTGGAGAACATACATGTATAGAGAGCTCTGTAGTTTAAAAGTATTTTATATGCAATAAACATTATCAGTAATAGACTTGTCCTGATGATTAGTGATAACCACTGTGTTAAAATATTAGTGTACTTGTAGTTAACATTTCAATACAACAGTTAGTTAATGAAAAGTGGTTACTTTTACCTGTTTTACTGCTATGCTGATCCTGAGGGAATTTATAGAACCTTCTATTAACACTTTTTCTTTTTCATTTCTGCTAATCACAACAGGAGACAGCAACAGTTCTTTACTGCTTCTAAAAAAGAAAATGAAAACATTAAACAAACTTTGCCACTGAATGTCGACTGACAAAAGATTAAGTTCACAGTCAAAATCAATGTTTGAGCTATTGAAATTTGAACGCAGATATAACCTTGGAACTTGGAGGAAGAACCTATGCATGTCGTCTTAGTATTATCTGTTTGGCCAATGACTAAACATTCAATGAGTAATTTGATGAAATGAATACCACATGATCAAGTACAGGTATCATAATGTATAGCCTGTCAGGATGTACATGTAACTGTCTAAAGTAGGAATTGTCCGAGATTCAAAAGTAAAAAAAAGAAGAAGAAAGGAATGTTTTATTTAACGATGCACTTAACATTTTATTTACGGTTGTATGGCGTCAGACGTCACATATGGTTAAGGACCACACAGATATTGAGAGAGGAAACCCGCTGTCGTCACTTCATGGGCTACTCTTTTCGATTAGCAGCAAGGGATCTTTTATATGCACCATCCCACAGACAGAGTAGTACATACCACAGCCTTTGATAAACCAGTCGTGGTGCACTGGCTGGAGTGAGAAATAGCCCAATGGGCCCACTGACGGGGATTGATCCCACACCGACCATGCATTGAGCGAGCACTGTACCACTGGGCTACGTCTCGCCACAAGAGATTCAAAAGTAGGCGACTGTATTAAAAGAGTGTAGTGAGGTGTACAACTGTAAACATGAAAAGTACATTTTGTAGGTGGCCTTATGTATCAATTCTTATTTTTACCAAGTATCGATTCCTATCGCTGATTACGTAAAGTGACACCCCTATTAATTGTAAGCATGAAAAGTTGGTGGTAATGAAAACTACAGTATTCACCAAAAATTACTGCTTAATATACAAATGAACATTATGTATGTAGATGTAACAGAAAACTTACTTTACTTCAACTTCTGGTTTATTATGTCTTTCAACAATCTGAGAGTCAAAGTTCTGTAGACACATGGCTGCCGTCAGTGAATGCCTGACTGCCTGAAGATATGGTTTTAATGTGGCTGCCTGTAAAAATAGAACAAAAATTAAGATGAAAGAATTTCTTAAGCACTTATCACTTACTGGAACATCCTACTCCAGCTTCTACTTGACCAACGGTAAGTGTTTTATTTTATGGCAGTGTCTGCGCTTAACTTTTTTTTTGAGTTGCCATCCGGGCAAGTGGTGACAGCACTTTTACTTGCCCGGATCTATTTTCACTTGCCCGAATAATATTTTCTAAAAAAACACAACAATATTGCAACAGATTATAAGAGAAAACATTTATTTTGAGTATTTTCCTGCACTGAACCAACCCACTCTTTAAATAAATAACAGACATGCCACTGTGACTACCCACTGTCACTGTCAATACATTTGTGGCATTTCCAACAAAGATGCTTGTGTTCACCAAACGTTGAGCACTGGTATAACCGACACAACCCCTTCCTCCCCCAACCCCATCTCAATGAAATAATAATTTAAAAAAAACCCTAAAATATAATGTTCAGTGGATACGATCTATGATGTGTACACATAACCAGGGCTGAATCTTGTCGACATGAATTTGTGCCCAATTTTACATGCCACTTAACTTACCTTACACCTATTCTTATATTGGGCATATGTTTATATGTAAAAGCAGACCTACACTTTTTCATGGTGCAAAGTAGGCTACATAGCTGTACTTTTATTTATTAATTATTGATTAAAAAAAAAAAAAAAAAAATCGGTCACCAGGCGGGCAACCTTACTGTGGGTTTTCAGTCGCCCGTCGTTATTTTTAGTCGCCAGGGACGATCGGGCGACCGTTAAGTTTGAACCCTGTTATGGGCAAGTAACACAACATTACTCTGCTGTAGTATGGTCTATGTTAGCCTGAGTACTCTGCTGTTCAAGAGCTAGACAGACATTTGTACAGTTATAATTTCTCTCAGCCAGAGTAAAGTTTTTGTTTTGGTAACAATAACACTGGAGCACATTGATTAATTAATCATCGGCTATTGGATGTCAAATATTTGGTAATTCTGACATGTAGTCATCAGAGGAAACCCGCTATATTTTTCCTAATGGGAAACTTTACACCTTTTAAAAAAGATAATTTTTGCTAAAAATCGCATAACAATTATTATTTAATTATTATTATTATTAATTTATTTTTTTGTTTCTTTTTTGGGGGGGGAGGGAGGGAGGGAGGGGGAGGGGGACCCTAGCTGCACTGATTTTAATGTCTTGTGTATACAGCATAACAGCTGCAAGTGTTTTAAATCTGTAAATATTTTACGGTGCATCTCCAACATTCATATAGAAATGTTTTCTTTGGTACAATATGCAACCATATATTTTACGAATTGTTTCAAATTGCATTTAATGGAAATGTACCAGCCTCAGTGGCGTCATGGTTAAGCCATTGATCTACAGGCTGGTAGGTATTGGGTTCGGATCCCATTCGATACATGGGATTTTTAATCCAGATACCGACTACAAACCCTGAGTGAGTGCTCCGCAAGGCTCAATGGGTAGGTGTAAACCACTTGCACCGACCAGTGATCCATAACTGGTTCAACAAAGGCCATGGTTTGTGCTATCCTGCGTATGGGAAGCGCAAATAAAAGATCCCTTGCTGCCTGTCGTAAAAGAGTAGCATATGTAGCGACTAGGTTTCTTCTTAAAAACAGTGTCAGAATGACCATATGTTTGACGTCCAATAGCCGATGATAAGATAAAAAAATCAATGTGCTCTAGTGGTGTCATTAAATAAAACAAACTTTACTTTTTAATGGAAATGTATGTATAGTCCCTATATATACAGGATATGAGCTAATTTGTGTGCTTCATCATTTTACAATCGGTATCAGTTGGGTTAATTTCAGTGGACAGTCACCATGGTGCACCTATAAATCACCCCATACACACACTCCAAAACCCCCCCAAACAAAAACACCCCCCACCACCCCAAAATGAAAAAAGAACATATATACTAATAATATACAAATGATAATAATATCCCCACCCCCAAAAAAACAAACAAACAAAACCCCAATTTCAACCTCATTATAGTTTCCGAAAATCGTTGTGATTCCCCAGGCACATTTGAGGGGGGTGGGGTCTAGATTATACTAGATTGTAAATGTGGTGAACGAAGTTTCTAAATAGAGTCAAGCTCTCCAGGAAAATACATTTTGTTTTATTAAATTACTTGAGCGACGGGGTGGTGTGGGGTGTGGGGTGTGTGTGTGTGTGTGGGGGGGGGGGGGGGTCGCCTGTTCCCAAACTTCAATTAACACTTCCGGATTAGAGCCGGACAGACGTCTACAAGTAAAGAGAAAAACAAAACAACCCCAGACAATTCAGAATTAGAATAAAGTCAGAATTAAATATGCACCAACTGTAAAATAAAATAATTAAATACACATATACATTAACGTATGAAATACATTTTAAAAAGTTATTTCGTTGGCACACCCACCATGATCAACACTATCACAGACCCGGAAGTACGAAACAGAGCAGTGCCCTCTTACGAATGATTACTGGTAGTAGATGGATTATTTCCCATGAATAAAAACTGCACTGACAGTTAGGTTCCAATATACGAAATCAATTCCTCTTGCCGATAATGTTAACATTAACGTATCGACACATTCAGGTAGTACACCAACAAAAATAGGCGCCATATACTATTTAGGGATATTATGAAGTTTAAAATATATATATTAGTAAACAAGCTTAAGGGACAACTGTCCACTGACCTAGTGCTGGAGAAAATCCTCAAATTCGGGCAAAAATCATGGACATATTCGGGGAAAATAAGCTGACCTGAAAAGTGAAAGCATCATTCTACCCACATTATTAGTTATAGGCTAATCCATGTAAAAATGCGTAGTAATTTGTTTGCAACCAGCATAACAGCTGCAAGTGTTTTTAATCTGTAAATATAAAACGGTGCACCTCCAACATTCATACAGAAATGTTTTCTTTGGTACAATATGCAAACCTAAATATGTGAAGATGCCATATATTTTACGAATTGTTTCAAACTGCATTTAATGGAAATGTATGTATAGTCCCTATATATATCGTCAACGTCCCTAACTGCGTTATACTTCAAATTCCGTTCACTTTGTTTTCTTGTGCACGGTTCGCGCAATCAATATCCGATTTGTTGTCATCGGCATGCCGTTCATTTATGAAGTTTTTCTTCACAGTTCAGGAACATTTTTATAAACAATAAAGTTAAGAAAAGTATCTAAATACAAAACTTTACAAACCCCTAAAACCATTAATTTTACTGTCGTTTTTCTTTATTCCTTAAAATTACCGATATCGGGTCCACATGACTCGTAGAAATTGACCTAAAATGGAGAATGATGAACTAACATTCGGTGCATGTCACATGACCTCACACGTGCCAGATCAACAAGGCCAAAGAATTTAATTTTTACGATTTTTAAGACCCCTGTTGTTAGAATTTGTTTTCAATTATTATATTCGATCTGCAAAAGGTATGCTACATTTCTGTGCCTCTATTGTAATGAATAGTATTCATAATCCATTCATAACAGTTGTAAATAATTTTGAGTATATAAATTGTGTTAATTCATTAAAAATAAAAATTTTAACAAACTATTCGCAGGTATGAACGTAATCATAATGCCTATTAGTATTGACATCAAGTGTGAGCGATGTGTGCTGGTAAAACGCGGACCGGAACTATAACGCTTGATAAATTGAATTTTTCCTTTTAAAAAATTAATAAATTAAGTGTTCGGCAACTGTGCATAATTAAGAAACATATATTTTTTCATGTAGTTGCCTTAAAAATGGAAAATGACGAACCGCACATGCGCAGTACGATACTTTTTGCAAACGTATGCGCCTGAAGTTAGAAACGTCGCACCCTTTCCTGTTTAACGGAGGGTGTTTCACTTTTATTTATTAGAATGGATTTGTTTTACGTCCACATTGTTGATTTTTTACGTTACTTGATTGCAATTTATTAGCTAAGACAAGGAACAAAATCTTGTTGATATACATTGCATAAACACAAAAACTTCCTCTTACATTCTATTCATTTCTATAAAATGAAACCAAAAAAAACAAATTGTAACCTTTACACAAAATAACGTGTGATATATAAAATTAATGAACTGTTAACTTGAGGTGAACTTGAAATGGCAAACAGATATTTATATTTTCTGAATACTGGACGAGTGTTTTGGGGTTTTTTTGCTTTTGTTTTTTATTTAAATATATCTATATACATGTATATCACATAGGTTTTAAGGGGTGGGGAATAGTGAAACAGGTCTAAAAAATAAGGTGGTTTTTTTTGAAGATTAAACAAAATTATCCCCAATTTTGTCTCAAAAATCTATCCCCAATTTTACCTCCAGAAGAGGTAATGGGAATATTTTAATCACCTGCAAGACCACCAGATACTAGTAAAGTTTACGTTGAAATTTAGCTCAAAAATACTTTTCTGAGTTTGTTGCCATTAAAATGTTTCTGATTGACAGCCTTTTTAACCATTAAATTAAATAATTAAATACATTTTTTAGTTTAGATTATTAATCCATATATTCAACGTTTCTGATGGTCCGAACATTTGTCGAAGCACAATCTTCAGTTTATTTTCGAATACATATTTTTTGTACATCTGAAATTATTGAGAGGTAAAAATACACGAGCTACTACAAATATTAGAATGACCAGAACAACCTATGTATATATACAGACAATATTGTAAACAAGAAAATGTATTTAATATGTAATTTTAGTCTTTAGAAAGCCTTTAATTGGAAACATATTTTAGTGAAATTAAACCCTGAAGGTCCGTCTTAAACACACCCTCCCAGTCCTCTGGAAAATGTATCCAAGAGAGGAGAACAAACATCAAGATAAAAGATACATATATGTGATAAGCATAATATTATGTAGCAAAACACATTCGTCAAAAAACCGAACAGGTACCAGTGACTGTGACTTTGAAACAGCTTACCAAAGTAGGTAAATGAACATAGTTGTGGTTGTTGCAAGTAATAAATAAAATGAGCTGAAGTTACACTGTGTGTACAAATGTACATTATAACTACATATATTGTCAATACCACTAGCATTTAAAAAAAATCAGCCATCATAAAGTCAGCCCAATATATTTTATTTTAAAAATAAAATATCAGCAATTGTGTTAATCGATGTGGTTTTGTTAAACAAATAATTGCTTTTTAAATGAACACAAAACACAATTTACATAAACATGGGACCAACTTAATCTATGAAACAGTAATTAATTTTTTACAATACGTTTGCCAGTCTCCCTTCACAGTCTGATGCATCTGTCCATTTCTATTACTGGAACAAATTCTGTATATTGTCGGTGTTTTTCAAGTTTTTATTTCGATGCATTAATCAACTGATGTTTCCATTTCCGTATTTGCAGAAATTAAACATTATATCAACATCACCGTTTAAATATGAAAATATGGATTAATCTACTCCCATGCGGCACATCTTTGTACAATATATTAAACAAATATACATACCGGTAATACTGGTACAGCTAAATGTGAAAAGTCTGCCAGAAACGGATGCTGTCCAAACACAAAATCTAGTTACTCACTTTTTACTTGTTTTTAAAAAACAGAAGAGAAATGGTCAAGATGTACTGGATTTAAAGGTCTGCTTGGCTACAATATCAAGATTATTACTTAAACACTAATGATATAAGCCAGTTTTAATGTTTATTCCTGGGTGAAAAATTGACTTTGGCACTGGAGGTGCCAATTTCCGATTTTTAAACTGAAAAGCTTCCAGAAATTTGACAATGGTAAAAAAGAAAGAAAGTTTAACTGTAGATAAATTTGCAATAACTGATTGAAATAAAACTTGGGCATAACTTAATAATGTGAAAAATTATACTGTGTTAATTTTTACTATAAAGGGAGTTGCTAAGTTTTGCCCTAGGAAGACAAAACATGCAACATTAAATTAACAACGAATGTTCTGTGGAATACTAGAAACAATACAATGACAAAGACAGATCAAATATTAAATATTAATATTTTAAGGACATCCAATGTTAGAAACAGAAACAATCTATATCTCACCTTGCACACGTTTCACTAAAAGACCATTAACCCTTTCGCTTCAAGGTTTTGATTACTGTACTCTGAGAATTTGTGGAAAAGGAATAAAATATTACAAGAGTCGAAGTAGAAGCCGTTTTGAAAAGTTTATCACTGAAAATGCCATTCTGAAACAAAAACACAAACAAAAAAGAAGCGACTTAAAAACCTTTGTAAAATTTAGACCATGAAATTGCTATTTGAAAAAATTCAATTATAGTAAATACACATGGTCAAATTCACATTGTAAAATATAAAAGAAATAAAATATAGTGTCATTTCACATATTACATAATATACCCCCAAAAATTTCGAAAGAGATTTAATTTACATTAATATAAAAAATGGTCCTTGGGGCTTATGAATTAGTGGAAATTTGCCGACTGACGGAAAAGTCCCATCTCTGTGTACTGTACGTTTTCTTCAGGTTCCTAAGAGGTAGACAGAGTTGAAAGGATTAAATAATGGCACCATAATACCCAATTTGATTTCAGCAGACATCATCAAACATCTTAACCATGCACACAAACATCCAGGTTCAAAGAGATTAAATAATGCCCAAAATGTTTTTAGCAGACACCACTAAATAACCTGACCACGCATACAAACATCCTTAACCTAGAATTCAGTTTGGTAAACTGCCGGTAAAACAAAAATTACATGGATACTTAAAATATCAAAATAAAAGCAATCCACCATATGGTTTTAATGATGGTTCATAGTGCTGTTTTTCCCAGACCTTTATTTCTGTTAAACAAAACAAGTTTTAGTTTAAAAAAACCCCCAAAAACCACAAAACCCCCACTGAAAACACATACAGCAATTCATTAAAATCTTAAAATGTGTGACATGGATTGATACAAGAGACCAGCACCTGTTTTGGTTGGAGATACAAGGACTGAGAAGTGGAGGTGTACAGCAAAAGAAGGTGAAAAACCGGTGGAGTTGTCAGATTGGGAAGAAGATGGAATTCCAAGTAGAGAAAGGAAGGAAAGAGAGAGGGCCTGCATCCAAATCTTAACATATTTGCACACACAGTACATTTGTTGACAAATATTTAGTGAAATTATGCTTTCTTAAATTTTCTGTTAATCAAGGCAAATGACAATTTTCTCAAATTAGGGTCGTTAGGGTCGTTTCGGGATTGATCATAAAGGTTGGACAGGAGGTAACTTTTTTTGCATACTCACAAAATAAAATTTCAACTCACATTGCAAGGCAATTAAAATGCACAATTACAATACAGGAGTATAAATTATCACAATGAACATAACATTTTGAAAAAAATGTTTCGTAAAATACCGGTACTATTCATAAATAAATGAAAATGCAATACAAGTGTACTTCAATTATACAAAATAAGAAACAACCAGAGATGTTAAATTACTGATTTGATATCCATTCATCACTTAGCATACATGTATCACACTAACAAAAGAAAGAAGCAGAACTCTCATGGTTTAAAAATAAGTTTGAAGCAAATTTCAATTCCAGTTAAACAGAACAAAAAAAAACAAAAAATCTACTACTATACAAATCAAACAACTAACACCATTTCAAGATATTACTTTCTTATGTGTGCAATAAAAAAAGGGGAAAAAAAAAAGATCATATCAGCTACTTAAATTCAGTATAAAATTACCAACATCTTTGGATAAAAAAAAAAAAAATGTAATTCTAATTATGGTGTCATGACAGAGAAAAACACACAAAATGCTATCACAAATGTACATGTTTATGTTGTTTTACAATGAAGACAAAATGCTATCACAAATGTATGTGTTTGTCATCATTGTAAAACGACATATTATACAACCACAACTATTTCACAACCAAAGTGTTAATTCTCCATCTTTTTTTATTGGTGTGTGCGTGTGTATACATATATACATGTATGCTCGCACACATATTTATGCTTGAAAAAGTGATCATAAGATGCATGCATTTATGTGTGTGTGTGTGAGAGAGAGAGAGAGAGAGAGAGAGAGAGAGAGAGAGAGAGAGAGAGAGAGAGAGAGAGAGAGATCGCGTGTGTGTGTGTGTGTGTGAGAGAGAGAGAGAGAGAGAGAGAGAGAGAGAGAGAGAGAGAGAGAGATTTTTTTTATTATTATTATAGGCCTATTGTTGTTTTTGTTGTTATTGTTATTATTAGAGGACCTCAGAGGAGATTAGCATAATGATGCGGAGTTTACCCTCTTAAAATAAAGAATATATTATTATTATTTATTATAAGGTATCAAAATGTCAGGATAACTTTCTTTAAAGTCAATGACCCTAGTTTTTGAGGAAGACCTATTTACATTTTTGTTTTCACAAATGTGTTTGGGAGACACAGTGTAATTTCATATTATTTTGGAAATCATACCAAACCCTCAAATACACTGGAGAAGGTCTGGGTCTGGCGAGTATGGTACCAGTAGAAAGAGAAAGGCACTGAATTAAATATGACAAAACACGCCACATCTGTGCTGGTGTGAACTACAGAGCAAACGACAAAGAACATGCACAATATTTACTACAGTGTGAGCTGCACAATGTTTGAATTTTATTTTTCCATTTTTCTTAATAAACAACAGGATAGGTATACGTTAATAAATGTGGAACTATTATTGTGTGTGCTTATAGAAGATAATATATCTAATATATAAATGCAGTAAATATACATTGGTAACATGTAGTGTAACAGTTACAGAGCCAGATGAAAAATAAAGCAGACATGGTGTCTTAGCCACTTGCCAGACCCAGACCAAGCTACAGAATCGGTCTGTTTTAGCCCCAAGAGAAGCTATTAATTTACAATGATTCTATCCACTATCAGACAGGTTCTAACCACTAATAATACCCCCACTCCCACCAAAACCCAACATCAACTATGTCACCAGACCAATCTTGGAACATACTGCCTCACTAGTTTCAGGTTTATTAAGTACTGTTTAGAAACACCTGCCAGAAGTGTTTTATTGGTCAAATGAAAGGTAATGTGAACTTTGACTTTCATAAAATCTACCAAATTAATAGACTGTCAATGTGGGCGTAAGATATTATTTCAGTTTAATCATCTCTCATTCTCGGTCTGTCTGTCTGTCTGTTGTGTCTGTGTCTGTCTGTCTGTCTGTCGTATCTGTGTCTGTGTGTCTCTCTCTCTCTCATGCACGCACACACACACAAGAGAAATAAAAATGTACATTATCACTGAAGGCAGTATAACCCGCAGACCTAAGTCAAAGGGTCAGCACTGGCACGTGGAATTATTGATGAAAATAGCAAAAGAAATTAATTAAAAATGAAAATAAATGCAATAATAAAATTATAATGTTTTCATTACTAACTAGTATACAGTATCTATATTTTGCTTCTGAATTTACATAATAAGAATAATTTATAAAACATGATTTGTGACATTCATACTAACAAGCATTAAGAATGTAAAAAGGCAACGTATACATAAAAATACAAAACTTGCAATATTTTTTTTTATTGAATACTAAAAAAACGTAAGCTGCTTTTATCTGAACACGGCACAAGGAAAGTGGAAGGCAAAATGTATTATATACGATCCACATTCTGCATACTGCATTCTGGATATAAATAAATAAAAGGAAAATGTGCCGAGAGAAAGAAAGAAGGGAACAATTAAGATTAAAAACCAAATTTCAATTTTTGTTAGTGTCATAATGTGTGTATAAAGTACAAAGACTGTGTGAAGGTTTTTGTTTCAGTAACATTTTCCTGTTAATAGTTGCATTCACACTTTAAACTGGTATAACTAAACTTGTATAACAAAACTTGTATAACTAAACTTGTATAACAAAACTGGTATAACTAAACTTATATAACAAAACTGGTATAACTAAACCAGCTTAAAATGTAAATGTGAATGCGATCTTTTGGCAATAAAGATATAGCTAAACGAGTATACATGTAGCTAAAACAATTTGGTATGTGGTTTAGTTAAACTGGTGTAACTAAAGCAGTTTAAAATGTAAGTGTGAACACAAACTGTTTTAGTTAAACTGGTATAAGGCAGAAGTGACAGCGATGTGACAGTCAGAATAAGCAGTAATTGTGTTAGCAGTGACCTAACAGACTCATAGTCCAATGGGTTTTTTTACATCTTGCACACATACAGGTAACTACACTTCTGCTGTATGCCAATATAGCTATAGTATGTGTGAATGCTCATCATTTCCAACCAAAATTGTTGTAGCCAAACCAGTATAGCTGAATCAGTTTAACTTGTGCAAGTGTGAACACAGCTGCTATAGTTGATGTGATCCCGTATTTCTTTCCATCAGTAAAGTTTACAGTGATAAAACACATCTATACCACACTCTGAAGTCTGCATACCATATGCCAGGTAAAAGCAGCTTTACCTGCAGGTGTGATGCAGTAAATAAAATGAAACCGAACGAAAATCTAAATATTCATAATCACATTCAATCTGATGCATGGCTACTCAAAATGGAATGTTGTTTGTCAATATATTGTAATTTACTATCTACAGATTATGTCAAGAGCACCTATTATGTCAACTATCTGATAAATATGACATATACAATATATTACACATCCATTGACTAATGACTATTAAGAGATATATTAATAAAATGAGGTATAATGGTGACATGCTGTAATCGTTCAAATCTACTGAAGTAGCAATTAAAGTAGCATTGTCAGTTGACATTGGCATGTTTGACCATGTTTGTACAGTATTATGTACAACTGTTGCAACTGTACAATATCAACAGTTTAGTTTATAATAATAAAAAGAAATTCTCTAATTAAAATGCTATAAATTGTGAATAATTTTAGTATGAAATGGAACATTACTTTATTTATTTATTTTGCATCACAGAAAAAATAGACCTTTACAAATAAAAAGAAAAGTAATTTTTAATGCATATAATGCTTCAATAATACTGCAATGCTACTTTAACTTATTTTAAAAAATAGTCATGTTAATGCAAACTAAGCATTAAATTGTGGTTTGTAAATACCAACTTGGTTATTGCATTATTGTCAAAGTAAACCGTCTTTGTGAATTTTCATATAATATACCTATATATATGCAACATAATTACAGTAATATAGTCACATATTTCTTCAAAAATAAAGCAACACTCACAATGCATATACAAGTACATTCAACTTATACACGTATGTCTCTTTAATATTAGCTGTCAACAGCAATGTAAGCTGTATTTTGCAACATGCATCGAATGCGAACATATATATATTTTACACATGCAGTACATATTTATTAGATTTCAAAGCTTCTTTTACTACTAGACAATGAAGTTTGACATATATGCACAAATGACATTGTATAATAAAAACTAAAATGTGACTTTCACAATGATTCAGATTTATGCCCAGAATAAGCTGTATAAAATATTATGTTGTTAAAACAAATGAAATAATATAAACTTTATTTTTTAAGAAAACAAAAACCTGAACATGAAATCATGTGCCAATGAGATGTGGGGGAATCAATTACTGTGTTAGTTCATAACAAATACTGATTAAGAGTTTAAAACAACCAGTTATCCTGACAATTTTGGGCAAAACAGGCATGAAAATAAGTTGAGAATGGATGTTCAGGTTACTATATCAGGCCCATAGGAACGACTTTGGGAGTGGAGGGGGAGGGGGCACTGACGGATTGGGTACAAACTCTATATCAGATTTTGGTTACAATGGCAAACATTAATGTGAAGAAAAAAAAAGACTCACAAGTGGGGAGCACGTGCCCCCCACCTGGTTCCTATGGGGGGGGTGGGGGGCACTGATGCATTGGGTATAAACTCTATATCAGATTTCGGTTACAATGGCATACATTAATGTGAAGAAAAAAAAAGACTCACAAGTGGGGAGCACGTGCTCCCCACCCGGTTCCTACGGGCCTGTATATGCCAAGTGAGAATGGTACTTCACTCTGTACAAAACTAAAAACGTCACCATCAATATGTTGATAAATTGTGTTATTTAAATATAAGATAAACATACAAGTATTAGTACAATGAGAACAGTTCTACGATTGAAGAACAAAGTATCAGTGTGTTTGTAAAAGGATTTTATAATTACCGTTACAGTAATAATAATAATAATTTAATCATCTCTCATTCTCGGTCTGTCTGTCTGTCTGTTGTGTCTGTGTCTGTCTGTCTGTCGTATCTGTGTCTGTGTGTCTCTCTCTCTCTCATGCACGCACACACACACAAGAGAAATAAAAATGTACATTATCACTGAAGGCAGTATAACCCGCAGACCTAAGTCAAAGGGTCAGCACTGGCACGTGGAATTATTGATGAAAATAGCAAAAGAAATTAATTAAAAATGAAAATAAATGCAATAATAAAATTATAATGTTTTCATTACTAACTAGTATACAGTATCTATATTTTGCTTCTGAATTTACATAATAAGAATAATTTATAAAACATGATTTGTGACATTCATACTAACAAGCATTAAGAATGTAAAAAGGCAACGTATACATAAAAATACAAAACTTGCAATATTTTTTTTTATTGAATACTAAAAAAACGTAAGCTGCTTTTATCTGAACACGGCACAAGGAAAGTGGAAGGCAAAATGTATTATATACGATCCACATTCTGCATACTGCATTCTGGATATAAATAAATAAAAGGAAAATGTGCCGAGAGAAAGAAAGAAGGGAACAATTAAGATTAAAAACCAAATTTCAATTTTTGTTAGTGTCATAATGTGTGTATAAAGTACAAAGACTGTGTGAAGGTTTTTGTTTCAGTAACATTTTCCTGTTAATAGTTGCATTCACACTTTAAACTGGTATAACTAAACTTGTATAACTAAACTTGTATAACAAAACTGGTATAACTAAACTTATATAACAAAACTGGTATAACTAAACCAGCTTAAAATGTAAATGTGAATGCGATCTTTTGGCAATAAAGATATAGCTAAACGAGTATACATGTAGCTAAAACAATTTGGTATGTGGTTTAGTTAAACTGGTGTAACTAAAGCAGTTTAAAATGTAAGTGTGAACACAAACTGTTTTAGTTAAACTGGTATAAGGCAGAAGTGACAGCGATGTGACAGTCAGAATAAGCAGTAATTGTGTTAGCAGTGACCTAACAGACTCATAGTCCAATGGGTTTTTTTACATCTTGCACACATACAGGTAACTACACTTCTGCTGTATGCCAATATAGCTATAGTATGTGTGAATGCTCATCATTTCCAACCAAAATTGTTGTAGCCAAACCAGTATAGCTGAATCAGTTTAACTTGTGCAAGTGTGAACACAGCTGCTATAGTTGATGTGATCCCGTATTTCTTTCCATCAGTAAAGTTTACAGTGATAAAACACATCTATACCACACTCTGAAGTCTGCATACCATATGCCAGGTAAAAGCAGCTTTACCTGCAGGTGTGATGCAGTAAATAAAATGAAACCGAACGAAAATCTAAATATTCATAATCACATTCAATCTGATGCATGGCTACTCAAAATGGAATGTTGTTTGTCAATATATTGTAATTTACTATCTACAGATTATGTCAAGAGCACCTATTATGTCAACTATCTGATAAATATGACATATACAATATATTACACATCCATTGACTAATGACTATTAAGAGATATATTAATAAAATGAGGTATAATGGTGACATGCTGTAATCGTTCAAATCTACTGAAGTAGCAATTAAAGTAGCATTGTCAGTTGACATTGGCATGTTTGACCATGTTTGTACAGTATTATGTACAACTGTTGCAACTGTACAATATCAACAGTTTAGTTTATAATAATAAAAAGAAATTCTCTAATTAAAATGCTATAAATTGTGAATAATTTTAGTATGAAATGGAACATTACTTTATTTATTTATTTTGCATCACAGAAAAAAATAGACCTTTACAAATAAAAAGAAAAGTAATTTTTAATGCATATAATGCTTCAATAATACTGCAATGCTACTTTAACTTATTTTAAAAAATAGTCATGTTAATGCAAACTAAGCATTAAATTGTGGTTTGTAAATACCAACTTGGTTATTGCATTATTGTCAAAGTAAACCGTCTTTGTGAATTTTCATATAATATACCTATATATATGCAACATAATTACAGTAATATAGTCACATATTTCTTCAAAAATAAAGCAACACTCACAATGCATATACAAGTACATTCAACTTATACACGTATGTCTCTTTAATATTAGCTGTCAACAGCAATGTAAGCTGTATTTTGCAACATGCATCGAATGCGAACATATATATATTTTACACATGCAGTACATATTTATTAGATTTCAAAGCTTCTTTTACTACTAGACAATGAAGTTTGACATATATGCACAAATGACATTGTATAATAAAAACTAAAATGTGACTTTCACAATGATTCAGATTTATGCCCAGAATAAGCTGTATAAAATATTATGTTGTTAAAACAAATGAAATAATATAAACTTTATTTTTTAAGAAAACAAAAACCTGAACATGAAATCATGTGCCAATGAGATGTGGGGGAATCAATTACTGTGTTAGTTCATAACAAATACTGATTAAGAGTTTAAAACAACCAGTTATCCTGACAATTTTGGGCAAAACAGGCATGAAAATAAGTTGAGAATGGATGTTCAGGTTACTATATCAGGCCCATAGGAACGACTTTGGGAGTGGAGGGGGAGGGGGCACTGACGGATTGGGTACAAACTCTATATCAGATTTTGGTTACAATGGCAAACATTAATGTGAAGAAAAAAAAAGACTCACAAGTGGGGAGCACGTGCCCCCCACCTGGTTCCTATGGGGGGGGTGGGGGGCACTGATGCATTGGGTATAAACTCTATATCAGATTTCGGTTACAATGGCATACATTAATGTGAAGAAAAAAAAAGACTCACAAGTGGGGAGCACGTGCTCCCCACCCGGTTCCTACGGGCCTGTATATGCCAAGTGAGAATGGTACTTCACTCTGTACAAAACTAAAAACGTCACCATCAATATGTTGATAAATTGTGTTATTTAAATATAAGATAAACATACAAGTATTAGTACAATGAGAACAGTTCTACGATTGAAGAACAAAGTATCAGTGTGTTTGTAAAAGGATTTTATAATTACCGTTACAGTAATAATAATAATAATAGAAACACATGTATATGCTCTTGGCACAGTAATCAAACACATAAAATCTAAATGATATGTTTAACAGGACGGATAATTCAATATGAATTTCATATCAAACTACAAAATAACAGAATGATATTACTATAATACATGATCAAATATAAAAGTGTAAATATGACAAGTAGCATAAAATGTATACTATGTTTTGCGTACAATCTCCTATATACATTGGTTTGATTCAACTCAAGAAAATATGATCATCCTTCAACGTGGCTATGTAATACTCTGGTTTGCTTTCAATTTACACAGTACTCTTTGAAATATTTCTTTTACCTAAACGTATCCACAGTATTATGACAACATATGCTTAGATCCATCCAAATAGTATGTTATTTAGATCCATCACATTACTCCATTCACATGTGCATTGCAAAATATGTGTAATGGCCATTACAACAGCATATTGGTGCATCGTTTTCAGTTCATCGAGACTAGTCGAGATGGATTCTCTATCTTTTAAATGCTGGAAACCAGATGGCTATTTTGCTACACCAATTAGGGCAGTTTTTAAAATTCTAGTCATTTCTGTCTATTGAAGTCTTGCTTGAAATGTTATTTTAAAAACCCCAACTTAATCTTACATAGACTGGCAAAGATGCTGTAAATCACAGATTGAGAAACGATTGTCTATGCCACTCCAAGAAAAAAGATGTGGTCCGGTTACAAGTTCTGAGAAACCAGTCAGAAGTACTTGTTTTTATCACAAATATCCTTGGTTAAACTCTTATATGACTATGCACACTTCAGATGGCACAGATTTGTCAAAGAAATGTCCTTAGATGAAATGATCACTTATACAGTGAATCTTCACAGAATTTGAGCTGCCAAATTTTTCCTGCGTATTCGTCAAACTTCTCTTTTCCCATCAGAGCAACAAGCTGTGGCTGAAAAACAAGTTTGATAAAAAAGAAATTTTAATAAATTCCAGGAGGTAAATAAAGCATAAACCAATCCAAAGAAAAATTAGAAGAATAATGACAGCAACTGCCTTGTATGTTCTGATTTTTATACCACTGATTCATGATTTCTACTATAATATTATATATGTTATTTCTAGATATAATTTTGATTCATTTTTTTTTCTTAAATATTTTACAACTCAAATATATTGTAATTTAAAAATACAAAATAAATTATAACAATTGAAATATTTTAAATGGACATTCCTGAGTTTGCTGCAGCTTTTAAGATGTTATCGACTAACAGAGACTTTTTAACGATTGTAATTACATATCAAACATATTTTTCTGCATAAACTATTAGTGGCTGTATATTAAACAGGTTTCTGATCATTCTAATATTTGTAGTAGGTTAAATTTCATTTTATTTCCTAGAACATTTATTTTTTCAAACCTCTGCATCGTGACTTGAAATGAAAACTGGCAAAACAATAAATACAAACATTATATCTGCTGCTGAATCACTTACTTGTAATAATTAAAAGACATAAAATACCACTGTAAATACATGTATGCTAAAATGAAGCCAAATACCTCAATCTCATCATCTTCTATATTATTCAGTATATCACATGCTTTACGTACAATGTCGTACCCCACACCTTTGATGCAGTCTCTGCAATATCAAAAATCATATATGTATTCTTATATACATACATGTATTAAACATATGCATGCAGAAAGGAAATTGTTCAACTACTGACTGATGAAATGTTGACACAAAAACATATTATTTATCTTCAAGGAAAGTGCAATACTGCTGGGTTCATGTTTCCGTCTCCTGTGCATACTGAACATATTTATTTTGGAGAACATAAACTAGTCACAGCAATAATTGATATCTCAATTAAGATGACCTTTTAGCACAAATATTTTCAGGTTTATTGAAAAAAATGAACATGTAATGTTCCTGTGGTCAACTAAGAAAAGAAGTTTTTATTGTACAATACAATTTATGCCAAATAGACAGGCAATGGATTTTAAAATTTTAGTTTTAGTCTTAAGGCTTTTATCAAATAAAGTTTATACAAATGCTACACCAAATAACTCCAAAAACATGACAAACTCACGTGTGTAGGAGTCGTATTCTATTCATCAGTCGATTTGAATCACATAAAGTATCAACACCTGAAATTAAAAGAACATCCTCAGAAAAACAATTAAGTAAGAGTACACTACTGGCATGTCCTTCATGTGTCACAACGACAGTATACATTGCAAACATATAAATATTATTTCTGTAACTAAAATCCAGTCAAAATATAAATGAACATCACTTTTATGGTTTTGGTAGATCTTAAGATTTTTAATTAATGTTTTGCTTCTAGCCTATTTCAGTGAATAGTCTGGGTAAAACAATTATATATATATATAGCTCTTGATATATATAGATTTAAAAATAATTGTGCTTTATTTCATTTTCTGATATCTGTTCATTTATTCACACTTGACATTTCTCTCCATGAATGTGTTCTAGTGGTGTTGATAAACAAAACAAAAAAAGCTTACTGGGCATGCAGTCTACTCGGTATGCGGATGCGATGGAATCGGCCGAACGTTCAGGGATAGACTTCTCGGCTGTCCCGTTCACCCTGTTGTTGGTGTTATCAATCGGGATCAGTTCTTCTTCATCCTCCGATTTATCGTCCTTCTGGTTCAAGTGAAGTGTTGTGTCCAGCAGCGAGATGAAGTTGTTGATTTCCTTGTTCTCACTGCAAAAACATTTTTTTCTGTTTTATAGTTTATGTTGATTGATTTTTATTAATGTATCAGTGTATATAAAAGGTGTCTTGCTGCTAACGTTTAAAAAACGTTACATCGTCACCAGCCTCAATGGGATAGTGTTTAACCCAACAGGTTAAATGGCCAACAGGTAATTGATTTTATATCCCATTATCAATTCCCACCTTGATCGAGTCTTAATGACTCCATAAGGAGATGTGGGGGAAGAGGGCTTTAGCTCAATGGATTGACTACTCCCTTGAGGTGTTTGCATCGCAGGATTGAACCGCCTCGGTGGATCCATTAAACTGATTGGGTTTCAAACTCGTTCCAACCAGTGCACTACAAGTGACAACTGGTCAAAGGCTGTGGTATGTGCTTTCCTGTCTGTAGGAAAGTGCATATAAAAGAAAATATAGCAGGTTTCCTCTGATGACTATGTGTCAGAATTACCAAATGTTTGACATCCAACAGCTGATGATTAATTAATCAATGTGCTCTAGTGGTATCATTACACAAAACAAACGTTAACTTTAAAGGGACATTCCTGAGTTTGCTGCAATGTTTCAGATGTTATCGACTAACAGAGACTTTTTGACGACTGTAATTACATATCAAATATATTTTTCTGCATAAATTATTAGTGGCTGTATATTAAACATGTTTCTTGTTGTTCTAATATTTGTACTAGGTTACATTTCATTTTATTTCCTAAAAAAGATTTTTTCGTATGTACGAAATTATTTGAAGACAAAATCCAGTTTGGGCTTCTTACAAATATTAACACAACCAGAAACACATTGAATATACAGAAACTGATATTCTAAACAAGAAATATTTTATTAGTCGGAAACATCTTACAATGCAGCAAACTCGGGAATGTCCCTTTAATGGGGAGATATAAAGCTTATACACCGGCATTTCTCTAACACATATGATGGAGACAGAGCTGAGGGGTGTGTGCCCCAGACAGCATACTTCAATCTTAACTAGGTATAAGCATGAAAATACATTTAAAATTGCACAAAAAATGCTTATTATGGCCACTAACCGTCTCTTTTCTTTCTCACTATTTGATGTGCTCTCCTCATCTGAGCTACTTTCATCATGCATGGACGGCTGCCTCATCGCCTTCTTAGACATCTGCTTCGATTTCTGAGGTTCACCCTAAAACAACAATTATTTTGTTACTGCATTAACAGGCTCTGAAAATCATTCTTTGAGGTCACACAAATTAGCCATGCCATCCTCAACAAAATCCAAATTCACAAAATGAAGTTGAATTTGTGGAATAAGTTTCATAATAAATTCACCAGAAAGCCAGTTCTAGAACAGGCATTTTTAATGAGGATACATTTGGTTTCCCTTGGATACATATTTTCAAAACAAATTTTGTCAAATTACTATGATATCATAACAATTAAAAACACACAACATAAACCCTAATAACAATGTAGATTATCAAAAGAATTGCAGCAAAAAGATATTAAAATTATAAAACTTAGATACCCAAATATATTGCTTATTTTAAATTATGACTGCAGGGTTGAAAATTAACATGAAAGCCATTGTCGCCAGCAGGGTCAGTTGAAGAAAACTCTTACTGGCCCTTCTCAAATTGAACTAGCCCTACAATTATCACACTGAAATTGAACATTAGAATGTTCTTTGTTAAATAATATCCATGCGTCAAAAGGAAACCAAAAATAAATAAATGAATAAAGTTAAAATTCATATAAAACATGTTAAGTTTTAAACCATACCAACTGAAATAAAAAAAATTTGAAAAAGAAATCCATTATAAATAAAAATGTTTCTGTACAAATTACCATTAAATTATATACAAATTAAATATCATTTTTAATACAAGGGTGAAAACAAAATGCTAGAACAGCCAAGGCATGCAGCTTGACTTCCACTGTCTATGAAGTAAAATATAATGCAGAAAGAACTAAAAGTAGAACTGTGTGTGCTTTAGTACACTAGTCTGGGAGTGGTAGTCCTTTTTGTGGTGATGCAAGAGGGATGAAATCTCCAGTAAAGGATCTCCTTGAGAGTGGCTGTCCGATAGATGAGGTACTAGATAGAGATTCATGGAATTAACCACTATTTTTCCAAATGCTCATTAATCTCTGAATTGTGCAGAGATACGGCCCTGGTCATGCATTACGGTTTTGTCATTCAGATTACCTTGCCTTAAAACTAGTATCAAAAGATGGAGAAGATTTAACCTATGCAGTTTGATTGCAATTTGTAAATCATTTTCTTTTTAATTTGGAAATTGGACAAATATTTTTTTCTCAAATTGTTTAGTTTGTGATGGTATGGGTTTTAAACTTAATAAATTAATATGTTTTTATATGAATTTTATTTTTACTCATTAAAAAGTTACACGCCAATTCATCGGTTCCCTTTTAACGCAAACGGACAATAGTCTCTAAATTAATATTTTCCACCTCAGTAAAATGAAATAGTGTGTGTGTGTGTTTTAATTTGGATATTTTAAATGCTACAGTAGTAGGCTACTAATAAACTAAATATCGAAAACAAAATAAATCTGCAAAAAAACTAAACAAACATTTTACCAAAATATACAATATACTTTTTTTTTTTTTAATCATATTACAAAGCATAAAAGCGTACTTATTGTTTATTATAGTAATCTTTGGACGATTATTGCATCATGTAAGTCTTGGTGTCAAGACGTTAGATCTAATCTGTTCTTATTTCATGTTCTGTGTTTTCAGCTGCCAGATCTAAGTTTGCACCAGTGTTTTGTCACATTCAATTCAGTTTCAGTGCATTTCTTTTTTTTAACTGGCACCATGTTTGGCTGACCCTAAAATCAATGGTCGCCCAACGGACTAGCTTTGTAAAATGTTTAGTCACCCTTAGCCAATAAAGATCACCTTGCTAATTTTCAACCCTGTGACTGATATAAAAATAGAATTTTTCGCTAAGAAAGATTGGAAGAAAATATTTACAAATTCTTTGAATGATTGTTAGATGTAAAGCAGACATGCGTAAGTAGATACCATAGCTGCATGTACTAATGATCATTTTTAATAGCAGTTCTGACAATAGTAAACATCTTACTTGACTTAATTTCCTTTGCTTGTTAACAAGTGGATCACTTGGAACTTTTACTAATTTAATTCTGGCTGAATTGGGATTCTCCAGAGCTTGTATGCAAAATAAAAAAGAAATTAAGACATACATGTACACGTATATCTGCATAAATAATATCTGAACCTACATACAACAAATTAGTGGAATTGAGTTAAGGCTTGGTACTCATTTCAACTTATTTTTGAGTTTATATCCAATTAAGGTTCATGTACACTGTCCTGGACAGACACCTCAGCTATCTGGGCCGTCTGTCCAGGACAGTGGATTAGTAGTTAGTTGTTAGTGGTTTGTGTGAGAGAAGTCGGTGTACTGGTTTTACACCTACCCACTGAGTCGTTAAAACTACAATGTAGCTCTGGGTGAAGCTGGTACCGGGCTGTGAACCCGGTACCTACCAGCCTTATGTCTGGTAGCTTAACCTAAACACCACCAAGACCGGTGACTTGGTACTATGAAGAGAAAAAACGGTACATGCATGTATCAATACTCCATCACATACATGCAAACAAAAAAATATAATTTAGAAACAAAATCTGGCTATTGGATGTCAACCTCCTCCTGCAATTAAGCAATTTATGATGCACCTTTTTTTTATATTGCAATATTGCATTCTTCTTCAATTTATGGAACTAACATATTGAGGTGTTTTGGCCGAGGCATGTTTGTAAGATATATTATTGATATTGTTAAAATAAGTTGAATTATGATGAACCCGGGAGCATAATACATGTGTATAAGAATTAATTTTACTTTTGGTGCCTATTGGACAGTTCCTTATGTCTGAAGGAAAATATTTTATAAATTAAAGCAACCCCCCCAAAAACAACTCCAAACCTATCATCTGCTTTATTTATTTTAAAAGGTGCACATACATGTATTAATATGAACAGTATTATCTAATGAACTGCAGATTGCTTTTGACCCCTGTTACTCAATTTGCGATGAAACCGTTTTGGAATGCAAAATGTGAAACTCATGGTTACAGATTGACAGTTTGATTACTGACTATGATAAATACATAAAAAAGAAGTATTTTTGTACACAGACAAAAATTCTTTTGAATTGATAAATACAATAAATATCTGTAATTTCCATCTCATAAGAGTCATAAGTCTGACAACTGAAAAACTGTGTAAATGTAAAAAAGATTATGCAAATAAAATAATCATCCATTTAATTTTTCACAGGCCTGTCATACATGCTTGATTAAATATCAACCACTATAGATGTTGTACTAAAATATAGTTTCAGGTAACTTACAAGCAGCAGCAGGATTTTTACTTCTTCTTCTTTCTCTTGCTGATATATTAGGTAGACTCTACAAATATACAAATACAAATAGACACATGTATTTTATTAAAAACACATAATCATTTTGACAATATGAAAAATCAATGAAAATATACTGATGGAAAGAAATAAAGGATCACACAGATAGCAACAAGAAATAATGACAGCATCAAAAATCAATTCATATTGTCAGAAGTTGACTGGGAACATATAGGCAACACATTCAACACTACAGACATTCAATCCCACATTACAACTTGGTATGAAATACAGACATTACTACGCTAGTTGTGAATTAAATTTGGTCTACAATTTGATGTGTTCCCTTATTTCTTTGCATATGTATACTATTAACCTGCAAATGAATACTAACTACTGGACTGATTTCATTTAAAAAAAAAAAAAACAAAAAAAAAAAAAAAAAAAAATCATATTTACAATATGAAACATCAATGAACCCCTCCCTCCCCTCCACGTATATTAATACACACTACATGACTTTCATAATAAAAATATCCTCAGATATGGCTATCTGATAATGTAGTACTGACCACCAATACTGAACAAGTACACACCCTGGGAGTTTCGAGGTCAAAGTTGGGGTACTCTTCCCTTGAGCTGGAGACACTAGACGTCGATGATTTTGACGAGTCCGACCTCTCTTCCTTCTGTATCTGGTTCTTCACCAACTCCTCGCGTTTCTGGGGTAACCCACGACTTTCTTCGGCTTTTGGAAGCTCGGATAGAGAATGAGGTGCTGATGTTACCATAGGCTGAAAAATAAACCCAACCAACCAAAATGTGTAACATTATGTTCTTAAATTTCTGTGATGTAAATAAAAATGAAAAAAACAACAACGCACATGTGCAAGATTGTCTGTTGAGGTGGGCGAGTCAATGGGAGCAGTTTTTAGACAAATTTGACCTGCAGTAAAAAAATCTAATCAGTAACAAAAGTTGACATAATGGCTTTTAAAATTAAAAACATTTAAAAATATTCCCAGTGGATACTAGCCAAACATATATCAAAGGCAGCCAGAAAAATGTTTGCAATTTCAATTATAATGAATGAAAAGTAAATACTCTATCATAATAATGCCCCCCCCCCCCCCCCCATCTTTTCATCAAATTTAAACCTTTAAGTGTCTGTTGCCCAGTGTCCAATATAAGTAAAAAACAGAGTACAATTTACAACCAACTATATTAAATGGCTACATTACATGTTAATGCAATAACAGTGGTGCAAACATCATGACAAGTGCTTTTTGGATTAGTTTTGTAGCAAATTACAATGTTAGACAAATGTATAATAGTAATACAGATGATATTTTGCACTAGCCCAGAAAAAACATTCACTAGCTTGGACTGAAGGCTAGTCAATTTGTCGAATGCTGCAAATTAGTATTGAAATAAATTCACCAAATTCAAATTTATTTCAAATTTAACGATTTGATGAATGGTTGCCATGAAACCTCTAAAATTGTAATTTACCATATGAAACGAAGACAAAATATTTTTGTTTGTAGGAAATTTTTGGAAACTGAATTTGAGATTTGTTTTTTCAAGAATGAACTAATAGTCTAAGCACTGCACTAAAAACAAAATTCCCACTCATCAAGTATAAAGTAAAATTGTTTACCTTCGGAGGAGGTTGCTCTGTCTCTACTTCTACTTCTTTATTTTTATTGCTGACTTCGGTTTGCTCGGACTTTTTATTTCGTAGAAATTTTCTTTTTTTTAGTCTCTCTTTCTTCTCTTGTGGTTGTGACTCTTCAGGCTTTGGGTAAAATGAAAAAAAAAAAAAATAGATCATAATATATTCCAAAAATATTCTTAAAGAGAGGATAAACATGTTTGTGAAAAGGGAGGTGGGCTTGGACATCATTGGACACATCAACAAATATTTCCAAATGATCAAGATCATAACGGAATGGAAAGTCTTCATCTTAGGTGCTAAATTATAACAAGCATTCTGAGAGTACTGCTAAAGCAATACATGTCCCCTACCGGGCCCAACAATTTTTCCTATCTCCTAAATTCAAGGGCCATACATCTGTAAAAAGTGGGTAAATCAACATGAAAGTTAAAACTTGATCAGTAACAGTACACGATAAAGCTATATGCAAAATTTCAGCTCAATATCTCAAGGCTTTCTAAAACCACCTATATGTTGGAGAGAGACAGACAGACGGATGGAGATGAAATCTATAGTACCCTCTGGTTGGACCGGCAGGGAACTAATATAACAACCTTTATGAAAATAAAACTATTAAAGGCTGATTTTGCCAGCGGAGATATTTCACTTGAGGAAGACAAAAAACACAGCATTATATTCATGCCATATTATGGGATCATTTTACAATTGTCCTCTCCCCAGTATAGTAATGTTAAAATCATTATTAAAATGGTGTGTGTAGATTGACTGGATCACTATGATACAATATATAATTTTGATAAAAAGCTAAAGTTCTGTTTTGTTTAACAGGACCTCTATTTAGTAATCAACGGCTATTGAATGTCGAACACTTGGTCATTGTGACACATAGGTGAAACCCACTACATTTTTCAATTAATAGCTAGGGATCTTTTATACACACTATTCCACAGACAGGATAGCACATACCAGTCACGGTGCACTGGCTGGAAAGAAAAATAGTCTAATGGGCCTATCAATGGGGACTGATCCTAGATTAGGCAACCGATTTTCAACTGGGCTACATGTATGTCCCACCCCTAATAATTTTGATAAAAGACTATTTTCAAAATTTCAAGAAAAGGTTTAACTTAATTGTGGCTTGAATGGAATGACATTATTTTGGTGTAATTTATACATAGGTCCAGTTAAACTACTTAAAAGACGAGATGTTTTACACATTATTGGCAGCTTTTTTGTTGAAAGTATTCAGGGTCAATGAAACAGTTGTCATCTCACCAGGTCAAAGTTCAAAGTACAATGCATTAAATAAAGCCAAGCCTGCAATTGCAGTGTTCGAGATTAAAATTTTCGGCCAGTATCCCAGTTGGATACTAACATTTCAAAATCTGGTATTCCACCTGAGAATTTAGTATTATATGGCATCCCGGTTGGATACTGGGTTCTTGAAGTCTGGTATCCAAAATTAAATTCTGGTATCCCCGGAATATCGGGATACTGTTAATCTTGAATACTGAATTGGTGACATATTGGACAGGTCATAAAACATTCGATAATATGGCCACTAAATTCCAGTAATTTAATTTGAACTAGTACCAGCATACCAGCTAATACAATGCTTTAAACATATACAAATAGAATCAAAAGTATTGTATAGAATAGTTACTAGGGGGAGTCAAAAACGAAGGAAATGTTTTATTTAACGACGCACTCAACACATTTTATTTACGGTTATATGGTGTCGGACATATGGTTAAGGACAGATAATGGCAAAGAAATCCGCTGTTGCCACTTCATGGGCTACTATTATCGATTAGCAGCAAGGAATCTTTTATATACACCATCACACAGACAGGATAGTACATACCACAGACTTTATTACACCAGTTGTGGAACACTGGCTGGAACGAGAAATAGCCCAATGGGCCCACTGATGGGGATCGATCGCGTATCAGGTAAGCGATGTACCACTGAGCTACGTCCTGCCCCATCAAAAAACGAATGCCATTATATCTGAAACTAGCAGTTTAACCCTCCCATGTTTTGTGACTGACTTTAAGGATGGTTGCTGTAGTATATATATTCATGTGTATATGTTAACTGAAATGTTACATGTAGCATGGTATTTAAGTTTGGATACCAGACTTCAAGAACCTAGTATCCCACCGGGATACCATATAATGTTGCTGTTTTTTTTAATCCTAAGTCGTCATTTACAGGTTAAGTTAAGTAACAGTATTTTCGAGCTCGTACCCAGTCTAAAGCTATGCCATAACAATATCTCACCCAACTCAAACCCAGTCTAATGCTACAATGGGAGCAATAGCGGCATAGCAACAGACTGGGAACCGCTAAGTTGCTATTGTTTTTGTTGGATGTTTGTTTCCTCCCTTCAAATATTATTTGAGATATAGATTCCACATCTGCAGAAAATTGATACAGGTAAGCTTATCATTAATAATGCCAGAATCACTTATAAATTACTGCTAAATATTAATTTATGTTAGTATTATTCAAAAATAGATTCTGTCTGATAGCAAATTTCACAAATTCTGTGACTGCGACGTTGCAATAGGCTGGGAACGAGAACAGTGTCGTCCAAGTTTGTTACGATGTTAATTATGAATTTCATTTACGTGGGATACTAAATTCTCAGGTGGGATACCAGATTTTAAAATGTTAGTATCCAACTGGGATACTGCCCCAAATTTTTAATCTCAAACACTGAGCAGCTTTAGAAACATATTATGATACTATTGTAATCTAAGGCAACTGATTTAGTGGTATACACTCTACAAAGAAATGCTTAAACGTCAAAAATATTCTTCAGATCACATCTTTAAAAATAATAACATAATTTAATAATGCATATTAAAAATTCAGCGCAACTAGCATTCTGCCAGTACTGCTAAAGCAATACATTCTCCCCAAGTTATTTCCTAAGTTCAAGGGCCATAACTCTGTGAAAATTAATTAATTGCCAGTACAGTAACGGTACATTATAAAGTTAAGCACAAAATTTCAGATCAATATCTTGTGGCATTGTTAAGAAAAAAAGGTCCAGAATTTGTATCTCCTTAGTTCAAGGGCCACAACTTTCTCAAAAAAGGGTAAATAAAAAAAAGTCTGGAAAACAATAAGATGGATAGACAGACGGATAGACAGGATGGAGATGACACATATATTCCTTCCAGCTGGACTGGTAGGAGACTAATAATAATTTATTAATGTTAAAGAGTATGATGCTTCCAAACTGTTGTGTATGACTTGACTGGTAAATATGTTGTGGGATGGTTAAGATTTAAGGTAACAACACTGATGCACACCTCCTTATTAACCACAGTCACAGCGACAACAGTGTCCTGGGAGGTAACCGTGGAGCTGGAGGAACTCTGCAGACTGTCCCCCTTTCCTTTGTCCTCCTGTTTCTCGTGAATCGGCTCCATCTGTTTAACACCGTCCGACGGTTTGCGGGAATGACCCTTGCGTTGTACTGGCACTTGCTGGACATCCCCCGAACCCACGGCCACTTGCACGCTAGAAACACTGACCACAGACACACTGTCCACATTGTCTACCTCGGATTTGGCACTCGACACATTTGAGACAGATATTTTTGATTTCTGAGATTCTGACCGGCTAGACGAAGCAGACCCGAGTCGAGTACTGGATGATGATGATGAGGGTCTAGAAGCTGTCGATGGTCGACGACAACTGCAATAAGAAATGGAATACAGTTGAAGAATTCCGTTGGCTCGAACCCTGTCAGTGCTCGAGAAAGTGTTCGAACTAACCATTTGGTCAACAATGTGTAAATGTAACTCGGGACTTCATTTTTGGTTCGAGCATTGTGATGTATTCGACCCTTCTGAGTTCATCCCACCGAGATTCTACTGTAGTTCTAAAGAATTTTTTTTAAAAGACAACTCAGCATATTTTAAACTGTGGCTGCTTTACGCCTCTGTACAAATGATTGCTCCAATCACGTGTCACACTTTTAAGTCTAGCTAACGCAATAAAAGTTAGCACTTTACTTACGTTACATGAGATTTTTTCACACAAATGTTTTTTGCAGATTTTCATTTCTCAAAGAGCTTGCACCTTAGTGTCTAACATATATTTATTTGAAACTTGATCTAGAGTAAAATAAGAAACCTGCTGCCGTCACAGTCTACTCTTTATCAAAATGTGGCAAAGAATCTTTTACAGGATAATTTTTGCAAACAAGACAGTACATATCACAGACTTTAATGTACCACTGGTTGGAACGAGAACAAAATTTGGGTCCATCAAAGACAAATGAACTCTTAAACAGTAATTCCTTTTATATTATACACAAATGAGAGGTTGTGTAAGTAAAATAAAGTTAAAAAAAATCCATGTTTTTTTAAATTTATTAAATTAAAAGTATTCCCTTAAAAAATACAACAAAGAAATTAGCACATGCAAACGAAAATAGTCCTTACGTTTTCTTGGTATCTTCTAGAAATATTGCTATATTTTTCTTGATGAAAGGATCGCGAAGGATTCGGTTCACACTCGGCCTCTTGTCTGGGTCCTGGTTCAGCAGACTCTTAATAATGGCGTTCAGTTCTGGACTGTACTGCTTTGGTATCTGTGGCATCTGATCAATACAAAGTTTAACATGTTTAGTGAACAAAAATGTCAAATTGTGGGTCACAGTTTCATTAAATATGTTATTATGTTTTACAGTAAGTAATGTTAGCTAATATTTGATAAATTCTTTGCACAAAGATGTTAAAAAGACCATAAATGGAAAGATATATCAGGCCTTCTAGTTCAAAAAACTTTCACTAGCCATAGGGCCAGTGGATTTGAAAATTCACTGGCCATAGATCAAATTTCACTTGCCCAATTTTTAAACACTAATGAAATAAAAACACAACAAATGAAATTAAACCAGTTAACTTTATGATATTAATAAATAATTAAATATGTGATACATTAAAATATTCAAAATATAAAATGTTCATTAGTACAGAGTTTTATCAACTATGTTTCTCGACTCCGATAATGGGCAACATTCCCCACCATTCTCGAGAGGCCATGTCGTTTTTTTATTCACAATTTTGGAGTAAAAAATTCCTAATGTGAATTTAAAGTAAATCTCATTCACTTGACAAACTTTCCCTCCCCAATAAAGTTTTGTGATGCACAGTCGATATCATATGTCCAATACATGGAACAGCGTAAATCGGTTATGTATAAATTTAGTGATAGAAATAAGAATATAATTAAAATTGTGAAATATCTGCTTCACACCGCTAAAGTGTGCCAAATCCTCTTCTAATACGTGGGCAATCTGTGTCAGTTCTCACCGTTGTTTTGAAGAATAGTGGTAAAATTTAAAGATAGACTTGATGTTCGATTACAGATGACATTAATTAATCTGCTGTTTCACATTGTTGTCATGGTTGAATTTATATTAACCCGACTAACTGGAACAAATATGGCAACAAATTGAAAGTACCAATTCGTTAGGATTTGTTTTTCTTCTTTCCCCAGAGTGTTTTGTTTGGGGGTTTTTTTGTTTTTTTTTTTTTTTTTTCTCTGTCTTTTTTTATTACTTGCCATCGGGAACAGGTAAACACATTTTTTTTGTGGCCCGAGAGTAAAAATTACTGGCCTCGGGCATCGGGTCACCGTATTCTAGAAGGCCTGGATATATTCTAGGTGAACAGATGAAAGAAAATGAATGTTTAACGACACCTCAGCATATTTTACATTACAGCTACATGTATTTGGTGTCCAGTGGTTATTATACCACCTGGTTTAGATAGTGAAAGAGAAACTGGTTGTGTTCCTATACCAAACAGCAGCAAGGAATATTTTACATTCACTTTCCCATTGATGTGCCCTCCCCCACAAGAACATGAAAGAAAATACTACAACAACACATTAATTATGAGATATTTAATACTATTGAATATTCAATTCAAAATATTCAATTGTTTTTCTTAAATTTTATTACCGGAAGTAGTACATGTAGGAGTATAGTAGTATTTGATAACAAAAAATTACAATTCAAATGGAGTGTATAACTCGGAATATTTCTGAATTAATACAGAACATCACAAAAATTCTGAAATGTACTGATAAATGTTTCCGTTGCCTATTTTTATCAAACTTTGTCCCTTTCTCCTGTGGAAAATAAAAGGTCACTTCTCCTACTTCTCCAATTCTAGATTTAGGCCTGAAACACATCACACATCAGACAAGCACACTACCACTGAGCTACATCCCTCCATGAACACATGAATGAACAGTGGGATATTCTACTTCTAACATTGTTGTATTTATCTTATTTATATCTTTATTTATTTTTAAACCTAAAAATGTTTTTTATTGAATACAAAGCAAATGTTTGTTTTTTTTACCCTTCCTTTCAAAATTTTGTAGACTAAAGAATTCATATCCTTTGCATTGAATGCATGCTTTAATGTGGCCATCTCATAGACACAGCATCCTAAAGCCCACACATCAGACTGAAAGATAAAGTAAATATTTCAATTAAATATCAGTTACCTGAATTACTTACCATAGCTTTTTTATTTTATCAAAAAGCACAGTCACTCAAACTATAATGTTTATACAAACTCCATTCATCAGCACACTAAAACTAAAGTGGCCTGTGGCTAATATTTTTAAATGGTACATATTTAACAAATTATAAAACCAATATATTACCTTGGTATGTTTATTGGAAATTGAAAGATGATATAAAACACGACATAATTTTTAATGCTGTCATAATAGTAAAAAGATCAGGAGAGAGAGAGAGAGAGAGAGAGAGAGAGAGAGAGAGAGAGAGAGAGAGAGAGAGAGAGAGAGAGAGAGCCTTAAATTTGACAATGGAGATTGATTTTTGTGTGCATCATAACCAAAAGGCAGGGAAATAAGGCAAACTTCAACATGTGTATTAATATAACATAACAGCACATATTTAAAATAAATAAGTGTGAACAGTTTCAATTTTGGTAAAACAACTTTCAGGAATCGCATTTGTGTATCATGACCAATTAATTACTAACATGCAAAATAAGGCACAACAATTTGCTGCATGGCTGCTGTTAAATTGGAGCCCTGAGAGAGAAAAGAAATGCATGAGAAAGAGAACATTAAATTGTCATATTCTTAAAATCAAATGTAAAACAGTACTCATGTATTCGGTAATAAAATGTTTTAATGTTTGCAGTTTTAAACTTCTGTACTTATCTATTATTATACTATACCTTGTGATTATATGGCTTGTTAGAAAAAAGTTCAGGACTCATGTAGTAAGGGGTTCCTATTAAAGTTGTGGCCATATCAGTGCAGTTGTCTAATACTCTGAAACAAAAATTAAAATTTTTAATTGTAGTATTTTAAAAGGGAACAATAATATATACACATGTATCAAAACTGTAGGTAACCGAAGGTTGGTTCACATTTTTGCCTAAATAACTGTCCGTTTGATTATATTCATTATATTTGCTTAACTGATGAGTAACCTCATCCTAAAAAGTGTAACTATGGTTCTGCATTGACATTTCAAATGTTTTTAAAACACACCGATGTTACAGTGCGACAGTATTTTCCTATTTTAATACTGATGTGCTGTGCACCTTGTGTCTAAAACATTTCTCTAGACACATGTGGAATAGTTTGCAACTTTTAATTTCAAAATGTAAAGGTTTATCACGTAAACGAAGGGCAGTTCACGTTAATTTAAATTTGTGTAACAGACATCCAAACAGAACAATAAACCTGAAGTATTGCAACCCGATTTTAAATACATAAATGTCAGTAACAAAACAACAATAGGAGTACTATTGTTAACTGTATTATTAATAATCCTTTCTAATACTGAACACTCCAACCCAAACAGTTTCATAAAGTTAAAATTACAACTAAAATTGAAAATATAGACTACATTCTAATATGACAGAAATTAAACTTGAATAATGATTTTTTTAAATGTACAATATGAACACTTAAAATATACATGTTCAAGAGTTCAAATAAAAACTAATATGTGGGAAATAAGCAGGTATTGATAAAAGATCAGATGGTCAGAACCTTGCTGACAGCAACAACAGTTGCTAGTAGGTACTTAAAAACAAAAACCATGTGTATACATGATTTTAAAATACATCCAACATTAAACACAACACATCAACAAACATAGGGCTATCCTATTAATAATTTGGTTTGCTATCCTAGTCCACAATTTCTGAAAGGAGTATATGTACAAGTAGCTTTTAAAATTTATTATTATTTTGTTTTGAATATTAGCCTAGAAAAAGGAAAGAAATTATATAATTTATATCTGGAAATGACCAAGCTGAGATCATGGTTATGAACAAGTCAGATTAACAGTAAACAGTATATTTTTTGAAGTTGGATCAGGAACAGAAAATGACTATATTACCACCAGTTTATTGTAATGTTCATATACTCTGATAAATTAATTAAAAACAACAACAATTATGTACCCACCTGGCTATACCTAAATCTCCAACTTTTATAATTTTACTCTTTGTTAGAAAAATATTTTGAGTCTTAAGATCTCGATGAAGTATATGACGTTCATGCATGTACTGAAAAACAAAACAAAAACTACAGAATTACTGTAATACCCAGAACAATAATGGTACAGGTCAGACATACACATACCAACTGTGCTTTGTAATCCTCGCTAGTCAATTTTCTTATTATAATCCTATCACAATTTAAAAAAAAAACAAAAAAACATTTACAATTGAATATATACATGCATATATAAATTAATACATATTTAACCACTACCAGCAAAACTTAGTCTGACATATCATCAAATGAAGAGCTCTTGCAGAAAGGAAATACAATTATTTTGGCGAACAATTTGACTAAAATGCAGGGTCCATGATGGTTTTACGATTTTGTAGCCCTAAGAGCTTCGAAAATCCCTAGCAGTGACTTTATGAGTACTATAAAATACATGTACAGGAATAATTAATTAACAACACCTCAGCATAAACTGAACACACCGGCAATTGAATGTTAAACAAAGATCTACCACGTCCAAACAAAACACACCGGCAATTGAATGTTAAACAAAGATCTACCACGTCCAAACAAAACACACCGGCAATTGAATGTTAAACAAAGATCTACCACGTCCAAACAAAACACAAGACCATTTGCCGTAAGTGATTACCAATACCTGCAAAGCCATGGCAATCTGCACAAACCACTCAACAACCTGTCTCTCAACTAGCAGAACACCTTTCTGTTCTTTGAGTCGCGTGTAAAGGTCGCCACCCTCACAGTACTGCATGGCAATGTAGAGACTGCCTTCTTGAGTCTCAAACGAGTCTTTGTACGACACAATGTTGGGATGTTTCAGTTTTGACAGCAGTTTGGCTTCTTGCTCTGCCGACGTTCTCTCTCTTTTCGAAGCCCGCTGAAGATTCATTTTTTTCAGCACATACTGAAACAAATAAACTAGAATCAGTATCCATGTTAACATCAATGGGCAGAGGTAAAATGTACAAATGTATTCTCAGTATGCGAAATTTCACATACAAATGTTAAGTACATATTTATTACATGTAAATATTATATTACTCTGTTATGTTAACAGTACCGGGGTATGTTGATTTAGGCTATTAAATTACCATGTCACAAAATAAAGTGGGAGTTTTTGCATAGAGTAAGCCTTTTACAGAAGAATAGGAGATAGGCTTCATTTAAAGTTTTCAGTAAAAATATATGAAAATTAGGCTTGACATTTTTTGGTTTACTTAAAGAGGGGTGGATATAATCTAACAACATCCAGAACATGCGCTAAGGTATGCAAACATTACATGAGCATTATATATGTCAAAATTAGCTTCCACCCATCTTGAAGACTTAAATTCTATAAAAACACAAAATAGCAGACTGCGATAATTTGCGTGCTTTTGGTTCCAGGAGAACTGAAAGAATTCAATATACTGTAGGTGACATGGTTACTAGAGTAATGTATGTGGAATCTGTGTCATTGTATAATGTAATGGTTTTTTAACGATTTGTTTCTAGACAAAATATGAGCAAAATCTAATGGTGATTTACAGTATTTGTTAACAATGTGCTTTAGACTTCAGCAGGGCTCAAAATAGCAGCCTGCTAAAAGCAAAAAGAAGTCCATGTTTTAGACCTATACATGTACTAGGTGAAAAATGTCAAGATAGTGACATACTTGTACAGTCGAATCCACTTTACTGCATATTGGTTTATAGCATAAATCGGTTATATGCATAGTATTTGGCTGCACAGAACCTTTTAGCATTAAATCAATACAAATTATATTGCATAACTCAACAGCTTTATAAAGACAAATATCGGTTAATTACATATGAAAACCAAAACAAATCTAGAAATTTCATCATAACATTTTCCATAAATCTTTGATATTGTACCAGAAACAATTGTAATTGCACAGAAAAAAAGTAGAATGTTCTATGTTGGTTAAAAACAGTGCTCTGCACAGTTAAGAATAAGATAGACTGTCCACAAGGCATTTATAAAGTTTACTGTTAAGTTGCAGTAGGCCGGATGCATCACTGAGAGCAGTTTTGTGCTACTGGATAAAAAATTACTGCTGTCTGTAAAGCTCCTCAATGACAGCAAAATGTAAACACTTAGTGTAAATTATCTGCCAGTATTTAAAATATGTCTACATATCACAAAGTAACCATTCAATCATGTTTATTTGCTGCTAAAATCACTGTAAAAAAAAAAAAAATTGCTGCTACTTGGCCATTTCACCCATAGCAATTCTTTTTAACAACTGCCACAGGCAACACATTTTTAAGTTCGATAGAAGGAAATGGTTTATTTAACGACACACTCAACACATTTTATTTACGGTTATATTTTTAAGTTTGAAGCCTGCAATAATGTGGTTTATATTTGAGGAAACTCGGCTCTACATGTATACATGTAAATTTTTACAATACAAAGCAGTGTTGTCGCTGCTCCATTTAAGCGGGGCGGCCTGCCCCAGTATTATATGTTGCCTTCCTCCTTTCACGTTCTGCCACACTCCTTTATTTTTCTGCGCCCCTCTTTTATTTTCCCACACTTTACTATATTTTACAGCACCCAACTCTGCTATTTTCAAATGCTTTTTTCCAACACACAAAAAAAGATAAATCAGTCTGCACACTGGACATCAAATGAAACAAGCAGTGATATGTATGGAAAAGCAACTGACGAAAAACTTCAGTAGCTTACAAGTTACCGTAACATAATTTAACACTTATTTTTAACACTATTTTGTCCAAGGATAAATGTATCCATTTGTATGAATGATACAAACAATAAAAGTTATATTGTATCTAAGCAATGAAAACAGTATATTTTTTATCGATTCGGCAATCTCAGACTGAAAAAACACCACATTTGTCACGTGATCAGAATGGTCATAACCATTGTCAGATATTTTGTCCTCAACTGCAGATTTAATTAGTTGTAACTGATGATTTTTACTTCTGTCATTTGTTTAATCAGCAATTCTTTATAAAATACTTGAAACTTTTCATTTTTTCAGGGGGCGGGGAATATAACTGCTTATAAAAACAACAGAAGTGGTAGTGTTCATTATTAAACTCATTTATCTTGGGTGCCAAACATCGCCTTTACAAAAACGAGCTGTATCTGGCGATATCAAAGTGACAATTCATTCGATGAAGATTGAAAAAAAAAGAACAGAATTGTTTTTTATCCCACTTTAGGGGATCACTTTACAAAATTCTTTATTGTTTTTCAAATATCTTGAAATCTTTATTAAAATATTAACATTAACATTAGGTAGCAAAATTAATGCCTGTGAATATCAGATCGACAATATCTCCAGTTCAACTAATGGTACATAAAAGATGAGTATTTCGTGAAAACTTTTTTGTATCAAATACTGAGTGGCAAAATTATGAGTATGTCTTTCCATACAGTCGACCAACACACAACGATATCAGGGACGGAACAGTGTAAAAAATAGTGGTACGGCTTGTGGTTGCCAGACTCGCCTTTCAAATTACTTGTACAGACATTTTCACAGATATAACAAATAACACACACACGAAAGTGGTACGGCCATATACGGTAACCAAGATTTCTTTTTTGTTGTTGCTTTCTTTTTGAAGGGTGGGGTGTCGTGTGGGTACGATCCTTTAATTTTCACCCAGCGAGAACACTGTAAAGATTATAACCAATAACTTAACTAACCTGCTTTCGATCCTTCTTGTGTCGCACAAGCCATACTTCACCATAACTTCCTTTCCCAACAACCTTAATACGATCAAATTCATCCAATGCCATATTTTTTTCCAAGATTGAAGATTCCCTACTTCTTTAGAAATAGATATGTAATCATTGTGTATTCTTAGTTACATGGAAGATCTGTTTAAAACTCATTTTAAAATAATGAACATAAAGTTTATATAAAATAGAGTAAGCTTATTTTCATTTCAAAATGTACTTAGCTGTAACTGTCATCATTCATCATTGATGCACAGATGCATGACATAACATTTAAAAATAAAAATATATCGACGGATCCTCTTTATTACAAAAATGAACCATGTAACTTCTGAGTATCAAAAATATTAACTATTTGTTCATAAACATTTCTCAGAAATAGTGTTTGTTCCTGATCATTAATTAAAGATCTGAAAGATGTCACAAAGTGAATATTAGTATCTTTGTTCCTTGTTAGCATGCCTGTTGCCACCGATGCTCTCAAAGTTATGGACACTCGCTAGGCATTTTGGGATATGTTGTTAGTCTATTTTTGACTCATATTGACAAGAGGTAGCTAAAGGGAAATAACTACAGGCAATGTTTTGTGCTATTTTCACGTCAAGTCGTGTGAAATTTCACATCCATCCATCTTCAAATTTTATCCAGAGACAGTTAAATCCTTATTAGCCTATATGTTTGTGATCAGATAAGTTGTTCTGAATCATTGGGCGTATGGGCTCCCATTATTAATTAATTAATTTGTTAATTTACTTATTTATTTATTTATTTATTTATTTATTTATTCATTTACTTATTATTTATTTATTTATTACTTATTATTTATTTATTTATTACTTGTTATTTAGACCTATTTTTATTTATTTCGTCGGGCTATTTCTCGCTCCAGTCAGTGCACCACGACTGGTACATCAAAGACCGTGGTATGTGCTATCCTGTCTATGGGATGGTGCATATAAAAGATCCCTTGTGTAGTCCTTTAAAACAAAAGGCGAAATGTGTTACGATGATTTACGTAGTTATCTGTCACTAAAACATTGTCTAGTCCACGAAGAAGCTGGCACGACTTTTGCTTTACGGTAAAACATTAAAAAAAAAAAAAAATTGCACCAGCACTGGGGGAGGCCCACACAAATATTGAGAGAGGAAACTCGCTGTCGCCACTTCATGGGCTACTCTTTTTCGATTAGCAGCAAGACATCTTTTATATGCACCATCTCACAGACAGGACAGTACATACCACGGCCTTTGTTACACCAGTTGTAGAGCACTGGCTGGAACGAGGAATAGCCCAATGGGCTCACCGACGGGAATCGATCCTAAATCGATCGCGCAACATGCGAGCGTTGTACCACTGAGCTACGCCCCCCCCCCCCCCCCCATTCGATCAAAAACGATGGCGACATTCGGGCAACATGAGCTGGACAGAATACTTTTCACCACGTATTTCCATAATTCTGTCGTGGTGAATTTTAGTTGTAGAAAGCAAAAATTGCATTTCTAATTTTAAGAATGTTCTGTAAAAGGATCGAATCTTTTTAGAACTGATTCGCTACCAAAAAGTCATTGAACCATTGCAGATCTTGTTTTAAAAAATAGGTCTGCAAAGTCCTACATAGAAGAACGAAAATAGTACATTGCAAAGTGATAAATTTTGTTTTATTAGTGTTCATTGTTTGCTATTATTTGCGATTGTTGATTATTGATTGCATCGTACAGTTGTTCATTGTAATGAAAGAAAGAAAGAAATGTTTTATTTAACGACGCACTCAACACATTTTATTTACGGTTATATGGCGTCAGACATATGGTTAAGGACCAGACAGATATTGAAGGAGGAAACCCGCTGTCGCCACTTCATGGGCTACTCTTTTCGATTGGCAGCAAGGGATCTTTTATATGCACCATCCCATAGACAGGATATCACATACCACGGCCTTTGATGTACCAGTCGTGGTGCACTGGTTGGAGCGAGAAATAGCCCAAAGGGCCCACCGATCATTGCAATGAATTATTACATTTGATCCAACAATTTGGTAATAACTGGTGTTTATATACATGTATATATTTTGAGCGAATACATAAGTATACAAAAATATAATTATTGTATAAAATGCCAAGCGGATGTTGCCGACAAATTTGCTGTCTTTGAACAACTCAGCTGTCTTTGACGGCCAAATCCAGTCAATTTGTCAGATTTTGTGGATTCGCCGATTTCCTAAGACTTTGTACGAGTTGAAAAGACAGGAATTAGTCGTGCTGAACGCAGCTCTGTTTTTACGTTATAAGCACATTGCAATTTCGATATTCTTGAGTTATATATGTAAAAATTGCGTATTGGATCGATTAATTTGCAGTTAAACCTAAAAATAACGAAATTTGTAACTGTGATATAGAACCTTTAATATCAAGGAATACACATTAATCATATTGCATTGGTTATTTTATTATATTATTCTGATATTAGAGGCGGTTGTTTACATTTTTGAAGTTTATTCCTTTTTGTTTGTTACATTTTCGGAATTATCTTTAAAAGATCTGTCCTATATCTAAGTGCTACTGATTTTTAAAACATTTTGTACAGTGTCAAGAGTCAAATTTGCTTTCACAAATAAACACAGGAGAAAGGTTGCACTGCTTTCAGCTAAATGCATCAGCTGTTAAAGATAAAAAATAAAAAACAAACAAGAAAACATTCAATATTTTGTTTTAAATTAATACACAGAAAAACTAAACCGTATTTTTTTTTACCATATATTATGACAAAACCAGACACAGGGTAGTGGAGAAAACCATTGAGTTTTGACATGCTGTTTATAAACAACCAATACAATCTACAGAATGCACCAAACACTGCCATCATAATTGTATTTAATAATAATTATAACATTTTATAACGGTTTATTAAATGGTATATATTGATGTTAAATGTAAAAATACGGGAACTGAAAAGGTAAACTTCACGTTACTTCGTTCATATTGTAACATTTCGTTAATATATGTACTGTAAATCGTATGGAACATAATGCCTACTATCCAATCTAATTAAAATTAGCTCCACTATTACATGTGGATCTAAAGACAGCCAGTTGGAGCTCATGTCCACCAATCAAAACCTTACTTGCAGAATCCTGCCAGTGATTTAAAACTAATTTGAAAACATTCCGAATTATCCTGAGGGTATACGACATGTTTCGTGTGAATTACGAATGCCTTAAAACATGTTTTATTTTATAAAATAAATAATTTGTAATGTAAAACTGAAGACTGATTTAGTTTTTTTTTAATTTGATAAATAAATAAATAATTTTTAATGTAAAATTAAAGACTGATAACCCACCCCGTACGTATTGGTATGGTTCGCTGTACTGCGGCCACTAAAATAGACTCGCCCGATATTTTTAGAATTTGTATGCTCCCAAATAACGTTATAAAAGGCGAAGTGTGATTGGTCAATATTTAAATTATTATTTACAGACGAAATGTTACCTGGACATTGGGGACTACGCAGTGTTGTTAGTTTTAAATCACTGGCAGGATTCTGCAACCAATATTCATAATCGGTGTTTAGACATGTTTACATGAGGAGACTAATCGGAAGTGTGACCAAACATTTTGGGCCGTTGTGGAATCGTAACAGTGTAACATGCATTGTTCAAAGAATTTCCATTAAATATTAAAGTCCGAGGGAGGGTATGCACAAGTACCCTAGCATCTTACCCCTGAATTATAACTCGGGGATCTTCTGTTTTCAACATTAATCGGGCGCGATGTAACTCAGTGGCACAGCACTCGCCTGATGCGCAATCGTCCGTTGGGCTATTTCTTTTTCGAGCCAGTGCACCACAATTGGTGTAACGAAGGTCGTGGTATGTATTATCCTGTCTGTGGGATGGTGCATACAAAAGATCCCTTGCTGCTGATCGAAAAGAGTAGCCCATGAAGTGGCGACAGCGGGTTTCCTCTTTCAATATCTGTGTGGTCCTGAACCATATGTCTGACGCCATATAACCGTAAATAAAATGTGTTGAGCGCGTCGTTAAATAAAACATTTTCTTCTTGAACATTAATCCTTATTTACATTTATGTTGTCTAAACCCCATACCAAATTTTCTCCAGCTGATCTGGTAACAACGTAGGTTAAGCATTTAACCCGTTTCATGTTTATTGTAGTCTTAAAGATATGTGTGTTTTCGGAGAACATGCTTTAAAAACATTAGGTAAGGTGAATCGGCTATTAACATATGTATACATGTATATATGTATGTATGTATGTATGTATGTATGTATGTATGTATGTGCTCTTTTCTCCTTCATGTTAAAAAGGAAAAACATATACATGTCTTGACACTGAAAAAAGAGGCTTAAGCGTGCTTGAAAAATATGATATATTACTACATTTAGAAATACGAAGACTGTTAAAACATGCGCATAAGAATATATTTACTTGTTTATTTTGCGTCATCACAATGACTTCGTCAAAACAATGTATAGTCGAACCAGTCTTTAAATTAACGGTGGACACAGAAAAATGGACTCAACACATGACTAGAGGGTTGGTCATAAAAGAGGGTTGGGTGAGGTTGGGTCAGGGAAATAAGGGGTACATACGATTGGAATATTGGTACTAAATATGAGCGAGGAACAGTGCTAATAAGTGAGGACACTTAATATATATATATATATATATATATATATATATATATATATATATATATATATATATATATATATATATATATATATAATATAATATAATATACATGCAGAAAGTCTGTTTTATCTTGTCCTGTCCCGATTGAACAATGCATCTTACCTACCAAAAAAAACCTGCCACAGATTTCTGTTTCGAAACCATGTCGTCGTCTGTTACATATATATATATCTTATTTATTTCATTTGTGCTGCCAGTGTTTTAGCTGTATAAGTACTATGTTTTTAAATTATTTTAGCGAATAGTCTCTCATAAGTCAGTATATAGAGTGGCTCATTACAATTTTATTAATTATATCGATTGTACATAATTTGTATATGCTGTATTAGTAAAACTGTCTTCTGTCTGTCTGTCTGTTTGTCTGTTTATATGCGTATTCTAGTGCAGGGCGCACATTAAGTCAATGCGTTTCATATAATGCAGGGCGAAAGGCTTCCCTCTATTTAGCAAATTTAAAATGGCGGGAAAATGTTTTATGTTGTTGAAAGATTTATTTTGTTAATAATGATGCAAGTACTTCAATCGGGATTTAATGAGTACAGTAAGTTATACATTTTTCGTTTGTGTGTCCATTTGTTGCACTATTTCGGTTGAGAAACGGTTGAAACATGGTGCCACAAGTTTTGAATACCAGCTATATATAGGGTATGTGACAATATTCGGACGTAGAAAGAACCACACTTTCTACGTCCCTTCGGACTAATGCGTATCCTACCGATGAGTAGATAAAAATATTGTCATTTTCTCAGAACCAATACCTTTGTATTTGACGGTGAATCTTTAAATTAACGGCGGATACAGAAAAATTGACTCAACACATGACTATAGGGTCGGCCATAAAAGGGGGTGGGGTGGGGTCATGGAAATAAAGGGTACATACGATTGGAATATTGGTACTAAATATGAGCGAGAGACAGTGGTAATAATATATATACTATGCTAGGCTTACTACAGTAGTTTCTTCAAACAGAATTATACAGTTTAACAGAGGTGCCCGCATCAACGTGTTGGACTGTATACATGTACATAACTACGGATATTCGCCGACAGCGCTCCGGGCACATTATTACCGTAAAGCAAAAGTCGTGCCAGCTTCTTCGTGGACTAGACAATGTTTTAGTGACAGATAACTACGTAAATCATCGTAACACATTTCGCCTTTTATGTGATGGTAAAAGCGACACGGAAATACAATGGACATTGTTACAAGACATTATACAATTTGCCTATAAGATAAATAATAATATAAAAAAATGGCATTACTTTTACTAAATGTTGAATACTAATTATTAACAGAAACAAATCTTCCCGCTCCAAACAAACCACTCCCCCCCCCCCCCCCCCGTCAACCTTTATTAAAGTATAAATTTAAAATGATGTCACCAACATGATGAAATGCTTAGTCAAGCTGCAATAATTATGTTTCGCAACATGAGTTATGTCCGACATTGTAGCACCTGAACCTAAAAATAAGTTTGTTTTGTTTAACGATACCACTAGAGCACATTGATTTATTAATCATCGATTATTGGATGTTAAACATATGGTAATTTTGACACAGTCATAGAGATGAAACCCGCTACATTTTTTTCACTAGAAGCAAGGAATCTTTTATATGTACCATCCCACAGACAGGATAGCACATACCACGGCCTTTGATATACCAGACGTGGTGCACTGGCTGCAACGAGAATTTGCTCAATGGGGATCGATCCTAGACTGACAGCGAATTAAGCGCTTTGCCACAGGGTTACGTCCCGCCCGCATGCATGCAATTCAAAGAATATAATCTTTACAAATGGGGGGGGGGGGGGGGGGGGGGGGTGGGGGGGGGGGGGGGGGACGTTACTCAGTGATACACCGCTCGCCTCATGCGCGATCGATCTTGGATCGATTCCCATCGGTGGGCCTATTGGGTTATTTCTCGTTCCAGCCAGTCCTTTGCAACTGGTGTAACAAAGGCCGTGGTATGTACTATCCTGTCTGTGTGATGATGCATATAATAGATATCTTGCTGCTAATCGAAAAAGAGTAGCCCATGAAGTGGCGACAGCGGGTTTCCTATCTCAATATCTGTGTGGTCCATAACCATACGTCCGACGCCATATAACCGTCGCTATACAACCTTCAAAGACTGGCTCTTTAACAGTTTTGAAAACACTGGCCGCAAGGTTTTTATGTGATGGATATGAAACTGCCAGGTCATGTTGTAATAATATTTCGTAGCTAACTTTATTCTCTCAAAACTGTTCTCATTTATCTTAGCATATATATTTTTTTCATGACGCACAAAGACATCTTATGGGCGATTCCTACCTAGCACGTCGCTAATTATTCGGCAACCTGTACTTAAATGAAAATAAACCTGTCACAGCAAAGGGTTATTTGTATTACGGGAGAGAGAGAGAGAGAGGGAGAGTGGGGAGGACATATTTAACAACACGAAATGCTAAACAGAAGCGTCAAGCATCACACAAGAATTTGATACTAGTTTCTGAACGGACTTCTAGCTTGTGAATGTTATGATCCAGTGCTTTGTACCAAACACCATCGTCGACAAAGTAAGATATTTTCGTAGTTTATGAAGTTTTGAAATCTTATTATCAAAGTGCCCATTTGATATGAATTACTGAAGGGTAAGAGGTTTGTTAATTAGTGTGCAGCTGTAAAAATTAGTGTTAATTAGTGTTTCTAGAAACACACGACAAACATCGTACTCATAGGATTATAACCATTGAAAGACATAAAATGAAAACCTGTTAGTATTTTCAATGAAACCACACAGATATCGTAGTTCTGTATTTAGTGTTTAACATTTTTAAATGCAGATATTACGTTTCAGTTTTTACCACTGAAAAATATTTCTATAAATAAAGTATTTTATAACATACCGGTATATGCAATATACTGAACGTATTAATACCGTGTGTAATAATACAATAGTCCTTTGGCTAGGGGTGGAGATGTCCCCCGTGTGTATGAAATGTGTCTCAAATTACTCTCTATATTCGTTAAGTACAGCGTGTAAGTGGATAAAAAAATGAGGGTGCACTTTGTGGAACCCGGAATTAACTGAGAAAATGACGTTGAAAGCGATAGCCTCCATGACCAAATTTAAAAGAAATATTTAGTGGGTAACTAAACTTGCAATAACTGTGTAACGAAAACTTATAGAACAGCACACAACCAGTGAAAATATTTGTATTAGGGCCATCTATGCAATGAAATAATCATTATGCAACTATTCTATTTAATTAGGTCACCAGAGGTCAAAATGTCATGAACATTAATCAATTCAGAAATCTTTAATACTGGACCAATATGATTCAATTTTCGACAAACAATGGTTCTTTATATAATTTTATTGCCTTAATTGTTTATAAACTGAGTAGCGGAATACAATTATATGTAATAAAGTAACTTTATAAATTTGTCACAGCCATGTTTGTAAAGGGAAAAGGTTGCGCCATTTTAAAATGTTATAAGAGAAACGATGTTTTAATAATATCACTGAGACTGAAATAAGTACATATTATACAGGTGTATATATATCAACAATATGTACCCTCCTCCGCATCACCATCATTATCATCATCACCATCATTATTATCATCACCATCATTTCTTTACAGCTAGGGGCGGGACGTAGCCCACTGGTAAAGCGCTCGCTCGATGTGCGGTCGGTCTAGGATCGATTTCCATTGGGCTATTTCTCGTTCCAGCCAGTGCACATGACTGGTATATCAAAGGCCGTGGTATGTACTATCCTATCTGTGGGATAGTGCATATAAAAGATCCTTTGCTACTAATGGAAAAAATTAGCGGGTTTTCTCTCTAAGACAATATGTCAAAATTACTAAATGTTTGACATCCAATAGCCGATGATTAATAATTCAATGTTCTCTAGTGGTGTCGTTAAACAAAACAATCTTTCTTTACAGCTGTGAAATTTTTTACACACTGAAAACGACGAAAACCCAAAATGGCGAAAACCTGGTTTCTTGCGGTTTTGCATTCACTGGCATGCATGCTCGTGCACAGTTCAGTCCAAGTGGATAATGCCATCTCGTACTTCGAACCAGGCGTGACGGCAAGCAGTTACTCAACGAAATTCCTGGATTTTATGTGCAGTAACATGGCAGACGGGACATTTCTGCCTCTGCCGTGGGACTGCAATGGCTTTATTCGGTGTGTCTTCAACAAAGCGAACTGGACACCTTGTCCACACGGATTGGTGCTGTCTCTGGTACACAATGTGTGCACCCACAAGTATGACCGTAACGTCTGCGAGACCAATTCAAAAGGTATGTGTATTGTTTTAATAATGAGCCTAATTCACAAAGGTCTTTTATGCTTAGACAACAAAATATCCTCTTTGCATTTGTATTTTAGCATTGCACAGCGAGATCGCAAAGTTACGAGAGTTTAGTGAATTAGGCCCCTGCCTTCTGAAAATTGCGAGAACGATCGTTTCGTTAGCGCGTTGCTCGCGCAAATCTAATTTTGCGTAACCTATTTTTTGTGCGCACAAAATTTGGAGCACCATTTACATGAATATAACCGGTTACACAAAAAGGAAATGGGTTACCTGCAGCCTGCAGCTGGGCCCATATTTTCGAAGCTCTCTTAGTGCTACGAAATAGTAAAACCATCGTAGGGTATGACGTCACTACAGCACACGCCATAGTGACGTCATAGCTTACGATAATTTTACGATTTCGTAGGCTAAGATTGCTTCGAAAATATGGGCCCAGGATTTATTTCTGCGTAACCGATGAATGGGTCACGCAGATTTTCAATTCTTAGAGGCCTGAATAATAACATATTATGTTGGTTTTTTTGGTGGATATAAACGAAGTAAAGGAACAGGCGTACAGGCTCCGCTTCGTATGTGCGTGTGTATGTTGGGGTGGGGTTGGGTGGCTGTCAATTTCAATGCTTTATTCACTCAGACCATATACATGGTACATGAGGTAATATAATAATATAACATTTACAAAGTGAGCAAGTTACATATACAGATAACATTTGGAGAACAAAGTATAATAAATACATAATATAGTAAATGCATGTACTCATGTTCATTTATAGATGACATTCTTGTTAAACCTTGTTTAATGTAATCACATAGTTTTATTAATACATGTTTACTCTGCTTATTAAAAAGTATATTCATTTTTTTAACATTTGGCTGTGTATAATAATAATTAGATAAATATAGTACTCTAATATCATTTAGTGTTTTACATTCAAATAAGAAGTGAGATTCGTCACCAATACAACCACTATTACATATATTACATACTCTTTCTTCCTTTGGTAAATTAGTCCATCTTCCTATTTCAACGGGTAGTCTGTGGTTAGCAAGTCTAAATCTGGTAAATACAATTCTCCGTTTCAAAGGGAGTATGTCTAGATATGGTTCATATGAATGTTCATTTTTAAATAATCTATAAATGATACCTTTCAGGATAATTGTTACCCAAATTATAAACGAAAATGTCCGAATCTTCATAACAATTACTTTTATTCATATTTACTACCAAACAACTACATGGATTACAAATTATATTGTGAGTAGAATGATGGAAGTACATAGTGGAAAGGTTTTAGGCCGGCTCATTTTGCTAAGACGTTTGTATTATATTACCCGAATGCGAAGATTTACTGGATGCTACGTCACAGGTCAGATGCGGGTCAAATCGACTGGATCAGTGTTTTTTCCCCCAGCGTTTTACAAAAAAGTCGCTATATTAATAATTCGAGTGGTATTTTTGTTTTTTATGTTTAATAATGTAATCTTTATGTGGTGGGTTTTTTATTTATATATACTGTGTATTAATAATGTGCCATGATTGTGGACCTTTAAACACCGGGGGGGGGGGGGGGGGGGGGGGTAATCACTCTGACCCCCTCGTATCGTACACTCACGAAAGATAATGTTTCTGTTTGCATTTTTTTAAAAAGATTATCTAGATTTTGAAAGGAGAAACCCATGTTAATATACGAATGGCTACTTTTTAGTTAAAGCCATAATAGGAATTATATGTTTTCCTCCACAGACAAGGTATTATGTGCCAACGCCTTTGATATGCTAACAGTAGTGGGGCTAAAGCTACAGTGGGAAGAAGAATAAGCAGGGTTATGACCTCTCACATCCATTTATGGACACTACATCGCAGGGCTAAATTGTAGTAATAGTAAATACATATATAGCTATTGTCCAATTACGTTTGGTTCTTTTCACGGAGGCTAGTACACAAAATGCTGTTATATGTCTATATAAAAATTAATATTCCTTGCTACTTTTCGTAAGGAGAAGCCTGTGGTTTTTGTATGAATCTGAGTAATCTTTTTTTCTCTTCATATTTGCATTACAGCCAAACAGCGAGTCAATATGCATTTTTACATTGATATTGTGTGTATAATTATGGAAATACATGGTAAAAAGGCCGAAGGCTAGCCAAAATATCTCTGTTGTTGTTGCTCGAATTTGATGATTTCCCCCCCCCCCCCCCCCCTTCCCCGTATCGTACGCTTATGATGACGGCTGATGGTCTCACTGTGCCACTGGAGTAGACGATATTTTGCTTTATAATAGTGTAAAAGTGTGTAAATATAAAAGTGTGCCCCCAACTTTTTGGCACCTTCCTACGCCACTGCACTCCCTCTTTCTCTCTCTTTCCACCTCCCTCTCTGTGCACGTGTGTGTACATACGTACGTACGTGTGTGCCCCCCCCCCCCCATCTCTCCCTTGACTAAATGTCGAATTAACCAAATAGCCATAGTTAAACATGTGCTGCGATGTCATTAAAACAAAATGCTATTCATGTTCTTTTTATCTCCACAGCGACCTGGCAGAAGTTCTGTAGCATGTTTCCCGGTCATTTCTTCCCGGACCTGAAGAACTGCGCTCGCTACTACGACTGCTCCCGTGTGTCCGACATGCGACAGCTCGAGTGCATCTACCCCAACCTCTTCAACGACAAGACGATGAAGTGCGACGACTACCGCCTCGTCAGCTGTGACGGACGACCGGCGCCGGTTTCTCCCTGTAAGTGTAGCGGTGGTTACACACCGGCCATGGTGGTGTCGTGGTTAAACCACCGGACATAAGGCTGGTAGGTACTGGATTCGCAGACCAGTTCCTCCAGTTCCAGATGATTCGGTAATATGGATCAATCATATACTCATTTACTGCATATATACATTTTTGCTATGTATATAGCCAACCCTCGTTAGCAGAGGCTATATACACGGCCGTCGTATATATATATATATATATATATACATATATATACACACACACACCATATATATACACACACACACACATACATACATAGACACACACACATATATATATATATATATATATAATATATATATATATATATATATATATATATATATAGCCACTAACCGGTCTCGGTGGTGTCGTGGTTAAGACATCGGACATAACGTTGGTAGGTACAAGGTTCGCAGCCCGGACCCAGACCAAGTTTTAACGACTCAGTGAGGTAGGTGTAAGACCACTACACCCTCTTCTCTCTCACTAACAACTAAGCCACTATCCTGGACAGACAACCCAGATAGCTGAGGTGTGTGCTCAGGACAATGTGCTTGAACTTCATTTGGATATAAGCACGAAAATAAGCTGAAATGAAATGGTGGTTACACGAGGGCGCCTTCAGGAAGACAATGTTTTTTCTCTGCGTTACAAAAACTTCTAATATACATAATATACATGTATATATAAAATCAAAATGAGTAAGATCTTCAAAACAAATTCTCAGTCACCGACGATTCGATTATCTCCTACCTGTGTTTGTTTATGTGTATGTGTGCGTGTGTGCGTGTGAGAGATAATTTGTGTGTGTGTGTAGGTATGTATAACTGTCTTTCAGAGAGAGAGAGAGAGAGAGAGAGAGAGAGAGAGAGAGAGAGAGAGAGAGAGATCGCGTGTGTGAGTGTGTGTGTGTGTGTGAGAGAGAGAGAGAGAGAGAGAGAGAGAGAGAGAGAGAGAGAGAGAGAGAGAGAGGGAAGAGATATAGATGTATATATTATATATATGTGTATATTCGTGTGTCTATGTGTGTACGTAATTCAACAATTAATTAATAATTTATCTATTTATTTCTATAGGTGAGTACATCCAGCACCACGTGTGTGATAACAACCTGTGTCTGCCGTGTGAGGAACGCTGCCCGAGTTGCCGGGGATTGCCCGATGGCTTGAACCCCATACCAAAGAGGGGAGACTACCGCTGGTATCTCAACTGTGACAAATGGAGAACTGTCCAAGTCTTGAAATGTCGAGAAAATGAAGTATTTTCAGTTTCATGCAGACAATGTATTAATCCTCAGACACAAAAGCGTACAAGTTGCCCCCCTAGTGCTGGAGCAATACCTCAAAATTCAGGCAAATTTCAGGCAAAATCCTGGCAAAAATGATAGAGATATTTGGGCAAAATATGCTAACCAGAGACCTTTTTACCATTTATTTCCATTATTCTATCCGCAAAATTAGTTGTAATTCATGTAAAAATGCGTAGTGATTCGTTTGCAACCCTATATAGCCATTTTGTAGTAATGATAATATGAATAAATTTTATTATCCAGATTCGGGCATTGTTGTTTAATTCGGGCAAAAAATCAGCATGTCACCCCTACAAAAATGGGAGCCCGTAAGCCTATGCTCAAATACATTTTTTGTTTACGTGTCACTTCAGGCCCGTAGCCAGCATTTCAAGTGGAAGGATTCGACTAGATATTTGCTGGGACCTTTTGGATATGAAGTTGCCTGAGGGCGAGAAGCGCCCGAACCTTATATGGGGTCCAGGAACATGCTCACACGGAAAAAATTTAATCTCCGAAAGACTAAAACGCGTTTTCCTGGCATCTGGAACTTAAAAATTTATATTTTAAAACAATGGTTTTTGACTATTTTGTAGTTGTTTTTTTTTGTGTTTTTTTTGTTTGTTTTATGTTAGATAATGAAATTCTAGCACACAGCATGAGTTAAGGGTATTGACTGTTAACTATTTTCGGCAAATCAATTATTGTTTATTATGGCCTTACTACTATGTACCTCAGAACTTTGATCCTTTAATAATGAACATGATTATGAAAAACGAAACACATTACCTTCATTAAAAAAAAAGTATCATCACGAATTCTCCGCCAACACATGCAGCCTCTGTTAAGAGTACAGGTGTAGTCATCAAAGGTTTTCAACAAAAGGTATTGCATTCCATTTAAGTTTTGTCACTTATGCGTCATATCATCAAAATGTCATCTACATGATGGCCACAAAACGTTTGAAAAATGACAGAAGAATATTGCTTGATATATATGTATATGGAATCTCTATATAACAATACAGGCATGGGTATAATTACTTTCAGTTGTTAACTTTTTATTTCTAACTTTGGTTGATAAATCAGTGGAAGGTGAACTGCTGCCGTGTCTTGTAATTATTGAATGCTACGAGGTCATCAATATAGCAGAAAGTATAATTAAACATTTTTGCTACATGTGAATTCCTTTGTTTTGATTTTACCAGATTAGTTAGAAATTCTTAATCCTGTACAGTGCAGCTTTGGCAAGAGTGCTAAATGACTAAGACAAACAAAAAATGTTTTATTGTAGAGTTGCAAAAGTACTTCCTGGGTGTGTTGATACGCTGCTTATATTAGTTTTATTAGTAAACGTTAACATTATCGGCAATAGGAATTGATTTGGTATATTAGAACCATTCGTGTACTCTCTGGTGGTCACGGGAATCCCTCGATCGTGATTCAATTAAAATATTTTGGATGATACAATAGCGAGGTTTGGTATTCCAAACGAATGTAATTTTTATTTATAAATAATATTTAGAGAAATAAGGCCCACTAAATCCGTGACTGAATGCCTTTAAATATATTTAAATGTTACGGAGTGTTTTATATAAGGTGTTCGTGTAGGGGCGGGACGTAGCCCAGTGGTAAAGCGTTCACTTGATGCGCGGTTGGTCTAGGATCGATCCCCGTCGGTGGACCCATTGGGCTAGTTCTCGTTTCAGCCAGGACTCCACAGCTGGTGTAACAAAGACCGTGGTATGTACTATCCTGCCTGTGGGATGACGCATATAAAAGATCCCTTGCTGCTAATCGAAAAGAGTAGCCTATGAAGTGGCGACAGCGGGTTTCCTCTCTCAATATCTGTGTGGTCTGACGCTATATAGCCGTAAATAAAATGTGTTGAGTGCGTCGTTAAATAAAACATTTCTTCCTTCCGGCGTTCGTATAGATGGTGACTTACAATCTGGTAGGGGCGGGACGTATCCCAGTGGTAAAGCGCTCGCCTGATGCGCGGTCGAACTGGAATCGATTCCCGTCGGTGGGCCCATTGGGCTATTTATCGTTCCAGCCAGTGCACCACGATTGGTATATCAAAGGCCGTGGTATGTGTTATTCTGTCTGTGGGATGGTGCATATAAAATATCCCTTGCTACTAATGAAGAAATGTAGCGAGTTTCCTCTCCATGACTGTCAAAATTACCATATGTTTGACATCCAATAGCCGATGATTAATAAATCAATGTGATCTAGTGATGTCGTTAACAAAACAAACTAACTTTTACAGTCTGATTTTTACTATTAAAGATGATGTAATTGCCCTGCCTCTACCTTAATAATTTTTTATTATACATGTATATGCTTTTATTTAGCTATTTGTATAATAATAATAACAACAATTATTATTAATGTCGAGATAAAATACACAACACGAAGGAATCATATTACATATTTATTACAGACTTCAATTTTATATACATGTTACCTACTACATATTACTTGCCCTCATATTTACTTTATGTACAGGTGAAAACACCCCCCCAAACCCCTTAATGTTTTGGATAAACCCTGGCCGCAGCTATTACCTATAACAGAACCCCCTGGGGACATACTGACTGCCCTCACTAGAGAGTATGTGGCAAGTCAGCGAGCCAAGGTTCCCAATCTGTTAACTGCCCCCCCTAATTAACCTGCCCCCTCGCAAACGTAGGTGGGCTAAACTCGCCTTCGGCCCCAAAGGTCGAGCGTATCTAATTAACCTGCCCCCTCGGCAATCGTAGGTGGGCTGAAAAAACTCCCCTTCGGCCCCGAAGGTGGAGCGGATCCCTCAGGCAGTCTCGAGTGAATCCTTTATATTGACCTGTCCCCCTACTGTCCCAGTAGGTAGGACCTAACCCTGGGCCAGATGAACCTTAGCTCTGTAGCTGTCCCCCGAGGGTCCCGCCACAGGAGTGAGTCTATATCCACTCCACCCATACCCGCAATAGCTCAGTTATGGAAAAACCTTTCCCCCTCCCAAGAGCAACGCTTTCACGGCACCCCGCATTCCATCCAGGTACACCCCATTTCCTTTGCTCGACAGATGCACTCCATCATTCCTGAACAACTCCAACTCTTTTACGGTCACAGCGGGGTGCCCAATCACTGCCCCCCCCCCCCCCTCTGCAAGGACCAGTGCTTTTACTGCACCGTTTACCCTTTTCCGAGCTTTGTCCACCTGCTTTGGATGTTCCGCTCCATGCCAGTAGAGGCGCGGCAACATATTCGACCAAATGATCCTTACAGAGGGAAGTAGTGACCTCAGTCGCAAAACTGAACAAGTAATCTCCTGGATAAGGACCCTGTTTTTTTTTTTACCGTAACCATATCATTGGACCCCAGTTGCAAGATCATGGAATTAGGTGGGTTTGATGTTGCAACTTGCCCAAGATAAACTGATCCAACTGCGACCACCGCATTCCCCTATTCCCATACCATTTTACGCATATACCCGCCTGTTGTAACCCTAGGTTACCTCCACCTGGTCTGGTTTGCGCCTGGATTCCCGCCCCAATGTACAATTGACGATCCTATAATCCACACTTCATGCCTACCTACAATCAATAAATTTACATTGATAAATTACTTATGTGGGGAAAACCGAATATACCTTTTGTAAGCCCCTGAACGCCAACGGCCCCACAGCTTGATGGTTTTCCTCGGGTACACCCCTTGCCGCCGCCTCCGTTGCCGCTCCTATTCTAAAACTATGTGATTTGTAACATTGGCCTTTGCTATTTATAAACTGTAATGTCCGTTTGAGAATGGAGTTAAACTGGTATCTGGTTACAGATACCCCATTGTAATGGGTCAGCAGCTGGGGAGAACCGGTCTTATTTCTTGACTGCAAATATTTGTATACCCCAAGAACTGGACAGATGTTCTCATTTTTGAATCTTTCCAGATACAGTAAATAGCCGTTACCCCTTTGGTCATTCTTAGATTTTCTTATGAGAAGCTTTACCCGATATGGCAGATGTTCCCCCAGTCTGAAAATTAAACTAACATCATGTACCCCAACAGCCCTGTTTGAATTGTCACCTCGTGTAGCAGATGTTATTTCCCCCACACGTAGGAATGCGAAAAAGGCCAACTTAAAAGCTGTTGCAAAGAGCTCAGTCTCGAACTGAGACGAACAAATATGTGATAATGCTGCCACGATCTTCTCTAAGACTGGCAAAGTGATGGGGCTTCGTACATCCAGTCTAGTATTCCCCCTACTAAATCCCTCCAGGAGCTTTGAAATTACAAAGTGCTTTGTCGGGTCCCCACACCCATTTAATCTATGCCAGTTACTTAATCCGCTAATGTAGGTTCGAACGGTAGATGGTGATAATTGTTCCAGAGACAGATAAGCAATAAAGTGGATTAAGTGTTCTAAAGGTACTGGCCATAATGGAGACAAATTAAATTGCAGTCGAAACTTTTCTAGCCGCTTCTCTGCAGTTTTGTAGGTGTTCCATGTCTGACTTGCCATAGAATTTTTTAAAAGCCTATTTGCCTCTGCTGTCAAAGTTGCCAAACCTGTGGAGGTATCTTGGCGGGAATCCAGTCGGCTTCTGTTTGTCAGCTTCCGGAACTTGTCCCACTGACAACGAGAAATAGCATCTGCTATTACATTCTTTTTTTTCCCGCAATGTGTACGGCTTTTAACAAAATGTTCTTTTGCAAAGTTATCAGGACCAATTTCCTTAATAATGTCATTACCATGGCACATTTAGACGTTTTCTTATTGATCACAACTACTACTGCCTCATTGTCAATGTGAAATAGCAACTTTTTGTTCTGCAGCCTGTTGCCCCAAATTGTTACTGCTACAACCACTGGGAAGAGTTCCAAAAATGTTATGTTTCGAAGCAGCCCCATTTTCCACCATTCCGTAGGCCAAGATCCATATGCCCAATGACCCCGGAAGTAAACACCAAATCCCTTTTCTCTCCCTCCCGCACTATCAGTGAAAAATTCCAGCGAGTCACTACTTGTCCAGAACAAATCAGGCATGACAGTGACCCCATTGTAGTATTTCAAGAAGCCTAACCATAGGTCCAAGTCAGCCTTGATACCTTGAGTAACCCGGATATTGTGGTGTGGTTTTGTAACCCCTCTTGTTGCATCAATCATGCGCCTAATAAAAGCCCGACCTGGTTTTACCACTTGGCATGCAAAGTTCAATGACCCAATTAATGACTGTAATGTTTTTAATGTGATTTTCTTTTTCTGTAAAATTAAAGATGATGTAATTGCCCTGCCTCTACCTTAATAATTTTTTATTATACATGTATATGCTTTTATTTAGCTATTTGTATAATAATAATAACAACAATTATTATTATTATTAAAAAATAACAAAAAGACACAATGATTTTGAAGGCGTGGCGGTGAGGGGGAGGGAGGCGCCAACTACTCAAATACGTCTCTGATTAAATTACGTTATCCCAGAATTATACTCAAATCACTTAGTTATTTATGTATGATATAATCAGCCACGGAGTAAAATAAAACAAGAACAAACCTATAGTCCCTTTGCGTCAAAAGGGAACCGACGAATTGGCATATAAGTCTACAATGAATAATGTTAAAACTTATATTAAAACATATTGTTGAGTTTTAAACCGTATTCCAGGTATAAATGGAAAACGTGAACAGAGCACAATCTTCAACAAAGCATTGACCCTGGCCCACCTGGCATACTCATACCCAGAAGAGGAGTGCGTACAGGCATATACTGACGGGTCATCCATCGGAGTAATAAGAAATCGGAGTAACAAGAACACCATAAGAAAACTACCCAGTTCACCCTGATATCGTGTAGAATCGTTTTAAGTCGGAAAACAACATCGACAGTCATGATTAGAGTGGACAAGAAGAAGAAGAAGAAGAAAAAGCCCATACCAACTTATATACCTTTTTTTTAGACTAAAATTTTTACCTTGATAAATTATAAAATATATGCCAATTTATCGGTTCCCTTTTGACGCAAAAGGACTGTAGAAGTATTTCATAACTCGTAAATAAACGAAATGTCGTGGTGCTGAAGACGCTGTTGTATAACACGGTCCATAGCCTCGTTCTGAGCCACGGTGAAGTAGTTCTTCCAATCTCCCACTTCACCTGCGGAGTAAAACCACATATCTAAAAACCGTCATAAAAATAAAGAATCAACAACAAAAGTCTATATAAGGCAAACAAAACAAAAAAAGAAGAAAAAAAGAAGAAAAAAAAGTCGGTCTCTGGTCAAACCAAAGTTCCAGAAAGTATTGCACAGAAAAAGTGGGTATATTTAGTTGTTTTGTTTACGTCATACTCATCTGTCTTAATCCGGGGCGGGACGTAGCCCAGTGGTAAAGTGCTCGCTTGATGCGCGGTCGGTCTAGGATCGATCCCCAGAAGTGGGCCCATTGGGCTATTTCTCATTCCAGCCAGTGCACCACGACTGGCATATCAAAGGCCGTGGTATGTACTACCCTGTCTGTGGGATGGTGCATATAAAAGATCCCTTGCTGCTAATCGAAATGAGTAGCCCATGAAGTGGCGACATCGAGTTTCCTCTCTCAATATCTGTGTGGTCCTTAACCATATGTCTGACGCCATATAACCGTAAATAAAATGTGTTGAGTGCATCGTTAAATAAAACATTTCTTTCTTTCTGTCTTGGTCCATCCTCAATTGCCATTGTTCCCCCTCCTTTGCCTTCGTTCCCTAAATATTTTCCTTTAGTTTCTATATAGCCAAGGCAATTTTTATGACTTCGACTTTAGCCGCGAAAGTTTTTAAAACAAGCTATGCTACTCATTCATAGCAACAGGACCTGTTTTAGAGAAAAATTAAAGACAGCTAATGGTCCAAGCCAGCATCTATTTTAGTAGTTTTAAGAGAAAGAAATGCAGTTTTTATTTGCTACCTGGGACCAGTAGGCCTTTTTCGTAAATGATGAACAAAGCTTTAATTATCGCGCGGGAATTAAAAAACAAAAACAAAAACAGTTGATGCGCGAGGGTCAAAATCGACGTGCGCACTGACCAGAGATCAGAAATTTATTTTGTTTGGCCTAATATGTTACTTGAATTTAAAATAAGGTTTTGCTAAATGTTAATGCCCTAAATTTCGTAAGTAACATACAGTGTCTGTAAAACAGAAAGGCAAGACCCCTGGATTCGCCTAAGAAACAACCACCTCCAGCGACTTATGATGTTAAAAACACATGGGTCATGAACCCTACACCTTGGGTCCCTCCCTTAGATCCGCCACTGGGTCAGGCACCCTACAACCTCTGGCCCCCTTGTTAGATCCGCCACTGGGTCAGGCAACCCTACACCTTTGGGGATCCAACTCCCACTGAGATCACACCCACGTCGGTGTAACGAATTCGTCAGGTCCTAGCTACCATGGTATACCAATCATAATTTTGTGAAACATTTTATGTGATATTTTAGGAATGTGTTTTTTTTCAGTATAAACTACTAGTATTAACTTTCCATATCAAACTGATTAATAGTTATCCACACACAGGAAAAATATGACAAAATGGCTTTTAGTTTAGAAATGTATTTGGTTTTGTCTAGGTGGAAAAAAAACCTTATTACTCAACCCAAAGTGCTTTTGTTTTAACTTAGCCTTCGCCTAGTTATTCCATGCCCACAACGGACCTGTGCAGCGCGATAATACTCTTCTCTAATAATTATTATAATATATACTCTTCAAAAAAGTAGGGAAACCTGAAATATTAATGTTAACATCAACTATTAGACCGAACTTACGTTTTGATTACAGACATCTTAGTAAACAACGTTCAGGTCTGTTTATCAACACACCGAAACACATTCCATAGTTTGCACGTGCATCACGCAGTGGTGTGTCATTCTCGATTTTGACAATCCAGGAAGGTCCATTAATCACTGTGGAACATTATTTCTGTCAATCTTTTTCATTCTGTTGATCATACAGTTGTTATTATTTAGTTTTTAGTCATTTTTATTGTTTGAATTTGCGATTTACTGATAAAAAACCGTCAACTTTCAAATTTCACTTTTGACTCCAATCGTCCTTCAAGATCTTTGGTGGTCATAAAACCTACTGTAATACTGATCTACCGGTTGTAATGTTTGCCCAGTTAATTCACTATTATCATATAACCATTACCCACAGCTAATATACCTTAAACTTTTGGCAATTGTAAATTCTTATTAGAGTTCCCCTACTTTTTTGAAGAGTATATATGTATAAGAGTATATACCTTTTCTCCAAAGGCGGTCTACAAACAAACGGTATTCTCCTGGATGTTTGATTTTTTTCAAGTCCTTAATATTTTGGAAACAACACGTCTTTACGATATCTTCAATGAAGACAGTATCCTCAAGTAGTGACGGATCCACACCAAGGAATTTACCCAATCTACGAATTTCACGTGCCGGATCCTAACAACAAAAGCAAAAAGAAGATGAAAAACAATCAAACAACAACAACAATAATAACGATAAAAAACAAAAACCACACGCACAAATACAAACACATAAACATACATACATACATGCACGCACCCACACGCACGCACGTTAAAGTGTTTATGTTTGAAATAAAAACCACACGCACAATTACACACACATACACACACAGACACGCACACACACGCACACACGTTAAAGTGTGTATATTTGAACTTATTGTTCATAACAAATATAGCTAATTCCACTACGGGTCACAGTCTCCCACTATGGTATCGTGGTCGTTTTTAACACTAATTTGCTTAATTCCGAAACGGTGAAGTGTCTAAATGTGAGGTATGTTAGTTGTTTCAAACTGAACTGGGTCCGCCGAGAGCCCTACCGGCTGAGCTAGATCCCGCCTTTAGCAAACAGTATTTCATTTCACTTTCGTTTATTTTTCGTGATTAAATCCAATTAAAGTTCAAGCACGCTGTCCTGGGCATACACACCTCAGCCTATCTCAGTGGATTAGTTATAGTAGTTAGTGAGAGAGAAATTAATGTAGTGGCCTTACTACTTCCCATCGATTCGTTTTAAGCTCATTCAGGGTGGACTGTATCGGGATTCGAACCCAGTATCTACTAGCTTTAAGTCTGGACGATTAACCACTACACCTTGGAGGCCGGTGGTAGGTAAATGCGTAATTAACGGTTAAAAAGATGTAAAAATCGAATATATTTTGCATGACCTAATAATTACTTATTGTTTTTAAAGGGACATTCCTGAGTTTGATGCAATTTTTAAGATGTTATCGACTAAGAGAGATTTTTAATGATTGTAATTACATATCAACTATATTTTGCTGTATAAAATATTAGTGGCTTTATATTAAACGTGTTTCTGATCGTTCTAATATTTGTACTAGGTTAAATTTTATTTTATTTACTAAAATATTGTTTTTTCTTACGTATGAAATTATTTGAAGACATAATCCAGTTTGGGCTTCTTACAAATATTAAGACGACCAGAAACATATTGAATATACAGACACTGATATTCTAAACAAGAAAATATATTTACTTTGTAAGTTTTATCGTAGAAATATTTTATTAGTCGGAAACATCCTACAATGCAGCAAACTCAGGAATGTCCCTTTAATATGTAAGAAATCCACATATACGTACATATATTACTTACTTTGTGTAAATGTTCGTAGAACACGACGTGAACGAAGCCTGGATGCTCCTGCTCGAATGCACTCCAAATGTCAATATAGTCGAAGTACGAATTGTACGTTACTAAATAAAAGAATAAGAAAATACAGTTGAATCCCATTGGCTCGAACTACATTGATGCTCGAGAAAGTGTTCGACCCATTGGGTAGTTCGACCCAACCAGTCGGTCAACATCGTGTAAGTTTAACTCGGGACTTCGTTTTTGGTTCGAGCGTTGCGGTGTATTCGACCCTTGTGAGTTCGACACATCGAGATTCTACATACAAACGTTATAATACAGATACATATTCCAAAAAAGGTTTGTTTTGTTTAAGAGCAAATTGATTTATTAATAATCGGCTGTTGGATGTCAAACATTTGGTAATTTTTACATATAGTCTTAGAGAGGAAACCCGCTACATTTTTCCATTAGTAGCAAGGGATCTTGGTTTGTTGGTGTTTTCGTACGAGTCGACTAATTACAGTATGATTCCGACCCAGCTGACGCCCACTTTCCCTGCATAACAATTCCGCATTATTCATTCCAGTAATCTGACACCTAGTGGCAATGGCCAGTTTTTGGAATCCCATTAGACGCTTATTAAGCACAAAAGGAAAATTATTTTCCGAAAACAAGCATAAAACTTAATTGAACAAAAACTTGGTTTTCCCACGTGTAAAAGGTAGTTTTTTTTGCATGTGCTATTTGTGCGGGTTCTTGACTGGCAAGGACAACTAAACGACAGTATGGAGCGTGGAAAGGGACATGATTTTTACAGTATTAATATTGCCTGGCTACCACCCATAATAATAATTTGGTGACAATATAAATTGGGTTGTGCTTAATTAATTTCCAGGTGTATATTTGATTGATTTCCGACGTGGCCGTTTAGTTTACTGTGAAGAGCATAAACCAGTGTAGCGAACGTTTTTCTGCTCAGTCTGGCTGAACTCAGCCATGTTCATATGTTATGGCTCACATGATTACTTAATACAAAACATGTCAGTACAAAAAGAGAAGTTTATTTTGTTTAACAACACCACTAGAGCACATTGATTGTTTAATCATCGGTCATTGGATGCAAAACACTTGGCTATTGGATGTCAAACAAGAGAGGAAACCCGCTACATTTTTTAATTAGTAAAAGGGATCTTTTATATGCACAATCCCACAGACAGGATAGCACATACCACGGCCTTTGATATACCAGTCGTGGTTAGATCGAAAAATAGCCCAATGGGCTCACCGACGGGGATCGATCCTAGAAAGACTGCACATCAAGCGAACGTTTTACCATTGGGCTACGTCCCGCCCATGTCAGTACAATGAAAATTGGTATTGAACAAGACCCCCCCCCCCCCCTCCCAACCCAAACAAAAAAACAACAAACAACAACAACAACAACAAAAGCAACACAAATTAATTAAGAACCACCCACCCGTCTCCCAAGATAAACCCAACAAACAACATACAAAAAGAAAAAACAAAGAAAAAGTAAATATATTCTTACATCTTCCTTCTATAAAGAGTTGAAAGAAATCACTCCAGTTTCCTTTGTATGGAAAGAGGTCATTGGTGGAATTTTCACCAATGAAGAAATAATAGGACACAGCGACATCTTTTGGATTTCTGCACACTCGGATAAGTCTGGATTTCTTCTTGAGAATGTCGTCTGGTAATTCATGTGGGTATAAGTGAGAGCCGACAGTAACGGGCGATTCAAAACCACCTTCTCTCGGGAACTCGAAGATGCGTAAAGGATTTTTGGCTACATCCTTGGACTCGAGCATTTGGCAGATGTCATAAACCCAATGAGTACCTGACGAAAAAAGCCATAAAGCTAAACGAATTAACAGCAGTGCCGCACCTATGTTCACCAGCTAAATGGTTCCACAATATATACATTCCAGAAAAGAACTTTATTCAACTATCCACATATTTGACATAGTCAGTGCATAACATCCCATTTGTTAAATTGATATTTCATTACACAATTAAATTATAACTTTGTAACCATTAATAATAATAATACTAATGATAATGATAATGATGATGATGATGATGATGATGATGATGATGATGATGATGATGAAGATGATGATGATGATAAAAACTTCATTTTAAAGAGACATTCCTGAGTTTGCTGCATTGTAAGATGTTACCGACTAATAAAATATTTCTACGATTAAACTTACATATTAAATATATTTTCTTGTTTAGAATATCAATGTCTGTATATTCAATGTGTTTCCGGTCGTCTTAATATTTGTAAGAAGCCCAAAACTGGATTTTGTCTTCAAATAATTTCGTACGTTCGAAAAAATATTTTTTAGGAAATAAAGTGGAAATTAACCTAGTATAAATATATAGAACGATCAGAAACACGTTTAATATATATATATCCACTAATATTCTAAACAAGAAAATATATTTAATATGTAAGTTTAATCGTAGAAATATTTTATTAGTCGATAACATCGTAAAACATTGCAGCAAACTCAGGAATGTCCCTTTAAGTAATGCTAGCTCTTAAAAATATATGCAAAATGTTAGTTGTTTTTAAATAATGAAATATGAAAATCTTTAAAAAAGTCGGATGGCCCGCTGTGGCTCTGAGTCTCTCTCTCTCTCTCTCTCTCTCTCTCTCTCTCTCTCTCTCTCTCTCTCTCTCTCTATCTATCTCTCTCTCTCTCTCTATCTATCTCTCTCTCTATCTATCTCTGTTTGAATTTGCAATTTACTGATAAAAAACGTCAACTTTCAAATTTTACTTCTGACCCCAATCGTCCTTCAAGATCTTTGATGGTCATAAAACCTACTGTAATACTGAACTACCGGTTGTAATGTTTGCCCAAATAATTCACTATTATCATATAACCATTCCCCACAGCTAATATACTTACAATTACAATTTTGGCAATTAGAGTTCCCCAACCTTTTTGAAGAGTATATACACACACACACACACACACACACACACACACACACACACACACACACACATATATATATATATATATATATATATGTATACATACATACATACATACATACATACATACATACATACATACATACATACATACATACATATTGGTGTTTTATATCTAGTCACTGTGGATATTGCAGATATTTTCTTGTTCAGTCTTGTGCTGTATTGGAAAAATGTTATTGCAATTCAAATTTAAGTAATAGGTACACAACTAATTTTTAATAATATACAACTTGAGAAAGGAGATGGAAGCAAATATTATACTTATTAATAAACTGATGCACACGCATAAACACACACGCATGTAAAAAGGTAAGTCCTATAACTTGAACAGAAGCAAAATCTACAAATGTGCCACCACCACCACCAAATTACATTGATCCACAATAGAGTAGATTTCAAAAAGAAAAACATATATACATGTATGTGTGTGTATATACGCACATACATACATACATACATACATACATACATACATACATATATATATATATATAATAATATATTTGTTATCACTATTGGACATAAAGTGCTCAACACAATGTTAGTGGAGCAGGTACACTAAATTTTTAGTATTCACTAATAACTCATTACTCGGAGTTTCAGGCTCCTCGCCTTCATCAGATGAGTGTTTATAATTGTGACAGTTAAGGTGACGTCACGCTGTGTGTACGCGGCGGTGCGCTCCTGACGTCATGGCACGTCAGTCGTGAGACTCTCGGCTTGTTGCTGTGGCGGCATTTTGATATGAGTTCTGTCCTTTTGTTGAGTAGCTTGTCTCCTTTTTCAAATAGTATTGAGAGCTTCTCCTCGATGTATACATATACACAGTTGAATCCCGTTGGCTCGAACCCCGTTGATGCCTCAATAGCTCAGAGCGCGTCATGATTAGTCTTGCAGTTTGCGGGCGATTCGGTGCCATAGGTTCGAGTCCCAGCAACGGCATGGGACAATTTGTGAGGCCAGAAAGGATTTAATTATCCCCTGCGCCAGTGCGTTAATATATATGTATGTAACAGTCAACCTCGACATACATACAATATATAGATATTCATACATCAATACATACTAGCCAGTGCCAGGTCTGCAACTGTTTTATGCACGTAAGCGGGATCGACCGCGTAGATTGTAGACCCCATGCATATGGTTGAGTTAAAGAACTTCCTTTTTATGGAAGCTTCGATAGCTCAGAGCGTATCGTGGTTAGTCTTGCAATTTGCGGGCGATTCGGTGCCACAGGTTCGAGTCCCAGCAACGGCATGGGACAATTTGTGAGGCCAGAAAGGATTTAATTATCCCCTGCGCCAGTGCGTTAATATCTATGTATGTAACAGTCAACCTCGACATACATACCATATATAGATATTCATATATCAATACATACTAGCCAGTGTCAGGTCTGCCCACTGTATCATGCACGTAAGCGGGATCGACCGCGTAGATTGTAGACCCCATGCATATGGTTGAGTTAAAGAACTTCCTTTTTATGGAAGCTTCGATAGCTCAGAGAGTATCGTGGTTAGTCTTGAGAGAGAGAGAGAGAGAGAGAGAGAGAGAGAGAGAGAGAGAGAGAGAGAGAGAGAGAGAGAGAGAGAGAGAGAGAGAGAGAGAGAGAGAGAGAGAGAGAGAGAGAGAGAGAGAGAGACTTACACTTGTAAAGGCACACGTGTTTATACACATTTACCCTGTGCACCCAAGTAAATACTAAACACATTAGTCAATTATTTTAGTTTCCGAGATTTAAGTATACCTTTTAATGTTTAATACATTATACATTTGGGCTATTACACTGGTCCGTAGGACCGATATCTGTAGTGGGAGAGGGGGCCAAATCTAGTAGTATAGGGACAGTCGGGTGGGAGGGGGGTGGGGAGGAGAGCCATATTTTTATATGTTCATACTGCAGGCCTGCTACAGACACATTTGCAAAAAAAAAGAAAAAAGAAGAAGAAAGTTTAAAGAAGAACTTATAATATTATAATTATATATGTGTGCAGTTTAACAGTATAAACTTTTATTTAAAAAGAAATGTAGTAGCCGAAGTATGGAAAAATAAATACAAGCAACTAGATTAACTGGAAAATGACTACACAAATTTGATGATAAAAGGAATGTAATCTTTATTCACGAACTGGATACATCAGTTTCGTTTTTTTGTGTGTTTTTTTTCGTGGAAGTCGATGAAATTGTGTCTTTTATTTAGAATATAATGTGGAGTTTTTAACATTGCACATGCTTCAACCATTTTGGTTGCTATTAAGCAACCATTTTGGTTGCTATTAAGCAACAAAATTAAACTCATCGTAGTCACGTTCAATGTGGGAAGTAATGGTTTGTCTCCCAGAAGCGGCGTCTGGTCTATTCTTTTCAAAATTTATAAAACGATATATTTTTTAACATCATGTTATGATTTATGAAGCCAACTGCACAACATCTTTTAGGTATCTTAGCCGTTAACTGCTGTAAATGATCGACGAAAGTTGTCTCAATTCACTATCAAACCATAGGTAACTAAGGAAAAGCTTCACTGCGTCACGTGATAAACAATGGCGGCCAGGGGCCGAAGTACTCGGATATTTAGTTCCGAGAATAGCTCAATGGGCCCACTAACGGGAATCAACCTGTCCTGGAGGGACAGGCGTGCGCTGCAACAGCTCGCTCTGAATATGTGCACGTAAAGTCCTATGACCTGACTGACCTAACGGGAATCAATCCCAGATTGATCACGCATCAGGCAAGCGCTGTACCACTGAGCTACGTCTCGCCCCCTAATGGATGGAGTGTATTATTTATTTTAATTTACCAAATATCGAAGATCAGACAAAAGACATTAGAATCTGTTACACTACATGTACTTTATTAGACAAGAGTTGTAGTTTAGTTTTTTGATGTTAGCGTTTAATATTTTATGTACTTTATTTTTGCTGGTCAACTAGACTATGTTTTTATTATACATATATGAACATGGAAATAAAGTTATTGTATTGTATTGTATTGTAATGTATCTTACCGCACTTGGGATAGGAGCAGATAAACACGTCATCGCTGGAAGTGGGGAGAGATCGGATACTCTGGATATGTGTTACGAACTCTTCCTCGTTGAAGTCCTGCCGCGAGGGTTTGAAGAAGCGGGAACCCACTCGTCTGACACGAAACACGTTCCCACTGTCATCGACCAAGTCATACAAAGCCATGACTGTTGAACAAATGTCAGCGCCCGTCTAATGGCCTCAGATTACAGTTATCTTCTCAATCCGGAAATTTGACCGCGCAAGTAGTCTGCTGTTTGACTGTGATTATTGACAGAAGTGACGGGGATAGCATGTAGTTTGTAAATATATGTAACTTGTTGACATTGAAGACTTGTTTGTGGTAATTCCGGCCCATGCAAAAGTAGTGCTTTTTGTGTAAAATGGGTGTACTCCGGCCTGGTTTAGAGGGTGTGTCTGTTTAAACCAATATGCTGGGAGAAAGAGCTGGACAACAGGGGTTGTCCTTTTCAGGGTATGTGTCCCCCATGCAGGCAAAGGCACATACAAAACTTCACGGGCCTGCTGATATTAATAAAAATGTTATAGCCACTAAGGCTATATAGAAACATATAGCGAAATTAATTGTAGTCTGAGGCCTAATGCCCGGCGCAGACGAGCGTTTTTTAACGCATGCGGTAAAAAACGCAGACTCAACGCAGACGGATGCGTCTCGTGTGCGCCTACCTGCAATGTGTTCCTGCGATCCACTGACGATTTCTTTTATTAATTAATTTATTTATACTTTACTCTAGGAAAAATAACAAAGATTAAATGTAATTTATTAATACATTTTAAAACATAATAAACTTTATTTAAAACATTATGTACGATATACTATTACGATATAAATCTTTCTTATTTCACAATTATTTGTTTTAATTATTATTATTAGGCATAGTACAGTGAATGCAATAATTTATATTTTTTAATTTCATCTATTTAGAAATGTCTTTAATTACACATGCCTAGTCTTTGTCTCAAAGATGAGCAGTTGGAAACTATTTGTGTTGAAACATTTACATGTTAGTCATTTTTAATGGTCGGGTCTGTTTTCACAGTTCTATTCATCACCAGGGCCGTACCCTCCGGGGGGGGGGGGGGGGGCGGGGGGGGGGGCAGCTGCCCCCCCCTGAGAATCTTGTCCTTTTTTTTTTTTTTTTTATATATCTCCAGTAATAGCATAGAAATGTTTAATCTTTATAGTATGTTAAAAATTATTTATAAAATTTAGTGCCCCCCCCCCCCCCCATGGATTTTGGTCAGGGTACGGCCCTGATCACTGAAACCAATAATTGTTAATTGTTAAACTGTCAGTTGGAGAGGCCATTTCGAAAGGCATGTTACTGAATAGACAGATGATTGGTCAATATAAAAATGTGAACGCAACGCAGACGCAAGTAGGCGCACACGTGCGTTTTTAGACGGATGCGGATGGAGACGGATGTGTTTGTGCGTCTAAAATCAAACATGTTTGATATTTGAAAAATCGACGCAAGGCTAAAAAAACGCAACGCAGAGCGGGTCGCACACGATGCGTTTTCACTGCGTTCGTACGAATGCGTTTTTTAACGCAAGACGCATGCGTTAAAAAACGCTCATCTGCGCCGGGCATAAGGTTGCATAGTACCAAATATTTACGGAGTAAAAGCAGCTGTGGGTGTGATTGGTAGTAATATGTGACATTGATTATTTGTGCAAATACTATTATTCATTGACAATAAATAAATACACTTTTATTTGTCATACAGTTGTTATGCAGTATATACCAGAGGTTGAAACTAATGCGGGGTACCCCCAAAAATGGAAGTGCAATTTTCAGCAAAAATGACGGTTGCAATTAAAAACATTAATTAAATCTCTTAAATGATATTTGACCCCCCATTTTCTTGCAGGTAGATTAGATGTGAGGTGCCACACTTTCTATTGCTGTACTTACTGGGTGTGTTGAAACGCTGCTTATATCAGTTTTATTAGTAAACGTTAACATTATCGGCAATAGGAATTGATTTGGTCTATTAGAACCATAACGCTGCTACCCTGTCTATCGCGGTCGGTGATATAATCATACGTAACGTAATCAACCTCCGTATGATATGCATGATGAGTTAACCCCGTCGCAAGTGTTGTTTTGGTATTAGACACATTTCAACAATAGCGATCGACCGGCATCGGTAGCGCAGTGGTTAAGCCATCGGACTACAGGCTGGTAGGTACAGGGTTCGAGCCCGGTACCGGTGTATCATTTAATTTGCACTCCCAAATAATATGCACTCCCCAGTTATTATTATACGTATAATTTCCACTCTCCCAGTTACTATTTATTATACGTATAATAGGCACTCCCCTTGAATTATTTGCACTCCCCTAGTTATTATTATACATATAATATGCACTTTCCACTACTATGTTTGAATACTGAATCCATATTAATTTTTAGTCCCCTATCGGTCCAACCGGAGGGGACTATAGGTTGTAACACCGTCCTTCTGTCTGTATGTCCGTCCGTCCACATATAGTTTTCTGGATGTATTTTCCCCAATGCCTCGAGATACTGAGCTGAAATTTTGTATATGACTTTATCATGTTCTGTTACAGATCAAGTTTGACTTTCAAAGCGATTGACCCATTTTTGACAAAAGGATAGATTGTCCTTGTTTTTAGGAGATATGATTATTTTTTTCTCGGACTTTGTTTTTCCAATGCCTCAAGATATTGAGCTGAAATTGTTTGTATAGCTTGACAGATCAACTTTGACTTTTATGACGATTTACTCATTTTTTCACCGAGTTATGGCCCTGGAATTTAGGCGATACGAAAATGTGTTTACCGGACTTTGTTTTTGTAATCCCGCAAGATATTGAGCTGAAATTTTGTGTATAGCGTTATCATGCAATTTTTCCTCTAGATTATGTGTATACTAATGAATGGGTAGTGTAGATTATACAAATAATAATAAATGGGTTGTCCATATTACATATTATAATGAATGCGGAATGTAGATTATATGAATAATAATGAACGAGGAGTGCAGATTATGTGTATCACAATGGATGTGGGGTGTAGATGATAAGTAAAATAATGAATGACCAAAGTGGTTAACGTGCACATTCAGAGCAAGCTGTTGTAGCGCACGCCTAACCTGGGCATAGGTGCCGTCCTCGGCCACTACACCCTATTCTCTCTCACTAACCAGTAACCAACTAACACTAACCCACAGTCCTGGACAGACAGCCCAAATAGCTCAGGTGTGTGTGCCCAGGACAGCGTGCTTGAACCTTAATTGGATATAAGCACGAAAATAAGTTGAAATGAAATAGAGACCGATTCGCATAGGCCGATAACAAAATTAACCGATCTACCGATTAAGTATTCGCCTTAATTTGTTTAGAAATATTATTGTTCTATTAAAAAGCCGACTAGGGGAGACAGTCAAGTATTTCACTACAGGGTATATTTACGATTACGTGTTTTAAAGGGACAATCCTGAGTTTCTTGCATTGTAAGATATTTCCGACTAATAAAATATTTGTACGATTAAACTTAAATATATTTACTTGTTTAGAATATCAGTGTCTGTAAATTCAATGTGTTTCTGTTCGTCTTAATATGTGTAAGAAGCCCAAACTGAATTTTGTACGTACGAAAAAATAATGTTTAGGAAATAAAATGAAATTCAACCTAGTACAAATATTGGAGCGATCAGAAACACGTTTAATGTACAGCCACTAATATTTTATGCAGAAACATATATTTGATATGTAATTACAATCGTTAAAAAGTCTATGTTAGTCGATAACATCTTAAACATTGCAGCAAAATCAGAAATGTCGCTTTAAATCGACGAAACCATTTTTACTTCAGTAGTCCTACATCGCAGCACAAGAACACGAAGGTCGAATGCAACCCAAACAACATTTAATAATACATAAACGAGTCAGTAAATTCCATTGTAAGGGAGGGTAAATGCTTTCTAAATTCTTACCTTCGTAGAATTTTTATGAGTTAGATTTTTTATGGCTTTCGGCAAAACACCATTTTCAATGAGACACGGATTGTTTAATTAGTTAATTAGTCTATTCTTTGAGTTGCCTCCACCTGTGATTCCTGATTGATATATTTGGTAGGTAGCCAGACAAGGCAATTTCCGCCGTTTAGACACATACAAAATACGTACCGGTATTATTAACATGACAGGATATTGTTAACAACTCTATTCTTTAGCTACTACTACTATTACTAACATTAAACTGTTAATATTATTTACATAAATATATATCATGCATCTATGACAAAACATGTATTAATATTTTTGTGTATGGCTACCATTGTAACCAGTATTTCGATATGTTTTCTTTCTGCCACACCCAGTTATATGTATTACACACTATTTATATATTTCATCCTGTAAACCATCTTGTCAAATGTATGTAATTTATTATGCATGTTCTACAGACTGGTAGGTACTGGGTTCGGATCCCAGTCGAGGCATGGAATTTTTAATCCAGATACCGACTCCAAACCCTGAGTGAGTGCCCCACAAGGCTCAATGGGTAGGTGTAAACCACTTGCACCGACCAGTGATCCATAACTGGTTCAACAAAGGCCATGGTTTGTGCTGTCCTACCTGTGGGAAGCGCAAATAAAAGATCCCTTGCTGCCTGTCGTAAAAAAGAGTAGCCTATGTGGCGACAGCGGGTTTCCTCTAAAAAAAATGTGTGTGGTCCTTAACCATATGTCTGACGCCATATAACCGTAAATAAAATGTGTTGAGTGCGTCGTTAAATAAAACACTTCTTTCTTTCTAATGCCGTTGTGTAACGGCCTGAGTGTAATAAAGTTCTGTTCTGTTCTGCATTTTTTTGTTTACCAATCTGATGCGTCATGGCATGTGCTAATATTAGTCTTTGTTTAATGGTTTGGAGAAACTGGAGGCAATTATGTTATTAGCATGTAGTGGACCAGGATCCGTGTCATATTGCTGAAGAAAATTAAACCATTCTCCATCGAATAACCTGTCACCCCTAAAATGGTAATGGACATTATCAACCGACAGGGTTTATTACCGTACATAATTCTGTAAAACGCTTGATTAAATAGACTGTCCCATCTAAAATCACAGAACAAACCAATTACTTCGTACCAAAGAAAATACAATGATCACTTGCTTATTGTGGATGGTCGTTTTTGCTCGAACGTACTAAAGTAGTGTCGGAAATATAATAAAACTGATTTTCGTCGATTATGTCTTTCATATTAAACTGACAAGTAAATATTTTATAAATATCTATTTTATGATACTCTACTTAATTTAGCATTTACTTGTTTAGGCTCTCATTGGTGTACAAGGTGGTGTTTACTCTTGGAATTAAAAGAAAGATGTTAGTAAACAGGTGATTTGTGCACTTTATTGGAACAGACTATAAAAAAAAATTGCTGGACGTGTTAATTTCATTGCTGTTGCAATATGTGAGGGACCTTCTCTGATGACGGTTTACCCCTATCCTTCTCCAAAACAAAATATTTGTAGACATTTCTAAGTAACGTTTGAGCAAAACTGTCAAGAACCATTCTGAGTGTGTGATCTATTATACCAGTATTAAAGGTGCTATGTACATGTATTAAAGGTGCTATCTCCCAAGTTGCATAATCACAGCTATTGCAAAAAACAACAAAAAACATTTGCTTTAAAATTTAAAGACTACACCTTCAACTATATGCCTATAAATGATTCTAACAATATAACTTTTATCTACCAGTAGAAAATACATTTTTATTGGAGAATCTTTATCACAAACATGCTCACATATAACTATGATATAGCACCTTTTAGTGGTTGCAAGATTGTGTAAATTTCTAATGTACTTATATTGAATTTATATTCAGTAAATATGCTGATCATTATTAATATGTTATGCTGCAATTAAAAATACTCAGTTAACTTGCAGTTTTAAATTAAAAGTTTGTTTAAGGGTAAATGAAACTGACACATGTCGATCAAAATTTGTTATAGTCTGTTCCAATAAAGTGCACAAATGAGCTTTTTATTGACATCTTTCTTTTAATTTCAAGAGTAAACACCACCTTGTACATCAATGAGAACCCAAACAGGTAAATGCTAAATTAGGTAGAGTATCAATCAATAGATATTTACAAAATATTTGCTTGTCGGTTTAATATGAAAGACATAATCGACGAAAATCAGTTTTATTCTATTTCCGACACTACTTTAAAGCCGCACGCCCTAGTTCCATCCAGCGAAAATAAATTATAATTTGGTTAATCTACAAACCTGTAACACACTTAGATCACGTTTTTATCAAATGGAGTGAAAAAGCAAGTTTTATATCGATAAATACCATGGGAATCCCCATGTCCCAATTGCTTGAAATAATTTTGAAAGTTAGTATTCTGATGTCACCGGTAGATGTCGCTCGAAGCACAACAATGCCTACGTCACGACAAATTTCACAGAGTGCGCACAGACATGGGGTGCGTTCCTTTCACCTCTCCTGGACATGTTCCAACTGTTCTGTCCTGGTTGTATTCCCTCTCCAGATATCGTAAGACTTAGCAAAATTATTGGTTTTAAGGGTTTGTAACGTTTTGTATTGAGATACTTACTTGTCTGAACTTTATTGTTACTGAAAATGTTCACGAACTGTGAAGAAAAATCTCACAAATGAACAACAAGCAAACGACAACAAATCGGATGTTGATTGCGCGAACCGTGCACGAGAAAACAAACCGAACCAAAATGATAACGGTCACGTGGTATACCAACGTCTGTGACATTGAAATGGGAATATCCCCACTAAAAATAGATTAGACCTTGTCTGCTCAACGTTTTTTTCTCAGAGGCTCGTGGCATTTTATAAAATACGAAAAATGCATTTTGTGGTATTACAAACACCAGGATTATCAGGATTACCAAAAAAACCCCACTTCATGTGAATGGAAATGTATATTCTAAATAATAAACGGTAAGTAAAGTGCAATTTTATTTGTGAAAAAATGGGTTTAATAGCGAAAAACAACGGCGTAATGGTTAACAACTAGGGCGTGTCCCTTTAATAGGCCTAATAGTATGCATTTTTTCTTTGGATTTTTTCATAGAAAAAAATATACTTTAATCCCATTTCATTCTGTCAATGCACATTGAAATATATTTAGTTAAATACAGCGAAAACTACAATGAAAATGTTTTGTTTTTTTTCTCGGTTTTTTTTGTCAGTGAATTTAGTATGACTTGATGTAAAATAACAAAATATCAGACCGTAGGAACCGGAGGGTGGAGGCAGGGGGTCATGCGACCGCCCCCTCCCCCCACACACTGGAGAACGAAAATGTATGCTTTTTTTCTTCGTCTATGTAACCGCCCACTACAGGTTGTGCCCCCTCACTAGAAATTGTGCCCCTCCCACACAAACACTTGAGATGTCATTCCAACATGTCTGGATATATATATATATATATATATATATATATATATATATATATATATATATATATATATATATATATATATATATACACATGTATATATATATTTTACAAAATGCACGTGAATATAATTATATAATTATATATATATATATATATAATTATATAATTATATTCACGTGCATTTTGTAAAAATATTGGTCACAATATAAAGCGAACAAATATGGTCAATTCGTACCACAGTAATTTCATACCATTGTGAAAACGCTAAAAACAGATGGTGCACTATAGTCAGTTCGTATCATAGTTATTTATGTCACAGAAAATCCAATTTATAAGCATTTTATTGGCAAATATATTTTTAAAAATGAGGGAATCATCGCTTGTTGTTAAATAAATAACCTTTCTGGAACTTAAAACAAAAATAATTAAGGAATCTATGTACAGAATATTTGTGTAATGTCAACAATAGGATGTTATGCCTAAGTATTGCACCATCATTTATATTTCATACATAAATATAACATAAGTTAACCATAATATTAATTGATTTATTACTGTTATAATTTTCATATGTTTGTATTTTTCAATTGATAAATGTTGATAAAATATAAGAAGTGAACAAATGACAAGTATTGTTAATGAAATACACCCATCCACATCCAGGTACAAGTATCTACCAGGACTATTCTAACAATTGCCTCCAACCCTGTGATAAAAAGTAAATTTATTTAAGCTTGATGTTAAGTTACAAAGAAACTATTTTAAAACAATTGTTGTTTTGATTTTTTTGTCCGCTTATTCACAGATGTGAAGCCCATTGAAACAATAAGAAAGAGACAAACCCCACACAGATACCACAGTAACAGCTTATACTGAGCACAGCGGCACGACTCGAATATTAAAGTCGCACGCCCTAGTTTCAGCCCGCGAAAATTAATTCTAATTTTGGTTAATCTACAAAACTGTAACACACTTAGATCACGTTTTTATAAAATAGAGTGAAAAAGCAGGTTTTATATCAATAAATACCATGGGAATCCCCGTGACCCAATAACTTGAAATAATTTTGAAAGTTAGTATTCTGATGTCACCGGTAGATGTCGCTCGAAGCACAGAAATGCCTATGTCATGACAAATTTCCCAGAGTGCACACAGACTTGGGGTGCGTTCCTTTCACCTCTCCTGGGCATGTTCCAACTGTTCTGTCCTCTCCAGATATCGTAAGACTTATTGGTTTTAAGGGTTTGTAACGTTTTGTATTGAGATACTTACTTGTCTGAACTTTATTGTTAATGAAAATGTTCACGAACTGTGAAGAAAAACCTCACAAATGAACGACAAGCAAACGACAACAAATCGGATGTTGATTGCGCGAACCGTGCAATTTTATTTGTAAGAAAATGGGTTTAAGGTAGTACTAAACCAAATAACTTCCGGCTGGGTCAAAGTTCGAGGTGCACCCAACTTTTGATAGAGAAGTGAACACCACAAGTCCTGTGATTGGTTATAAATGTGAGTGTGTTGGTTGTAAAAAATAATAGTTTCATCTGGGTAAAAAAAATGTGCAATTTTATTTCATCTAGTACCAATGTGTCAAGTAGCCTTGTGCTTAAAACATGTATGGGGTACCTGTAAAAAAAAGTACTCGAATTTTGTGCGAAACTAGGGTAGTCATAGACGCTACCCGTTATCTCAGAAACGAGCAGCTTGACCCCCATTTTTTTCTGATTCACTTTAAGTGTAAGGGGTGGTAGTATTTATATCCGTGACGTTTATGTCGGTTGATACGTTGCAGGTAGGAGTTTTAGCCACATATGTTACTATTGTCGTCTATGGGATTTGATTTGGTAGTATACACCCTTAATAGCGAAAAACAACGGCGTAATGGTTAACAACTAGGGCGTGTCCCTTTAAAGGCATACTGTCACGGATTTAAGGACCTTATTTCTCTAAAAATGGATAATAAATAAAAATTACATTAATTGTTGGAAACCAAATCTAGCTATCGCATCACCTTAACTGAACCATGATGGAGTGAAATTCACGTCAACCCTCTCGGCAATTTTAGTTTTTGAATTATGGACCACTGCCATAATTCAATTATTTTTACAAAATATCATTAATAAATGGAATATGGTGGTTGTGAAGATGGTTGAATAAAGTACATTTAGGGACAAATCAAATAATTTTTGTTCAGGTAATACTTTGTTAGACCATTAAATAGGTTAGTGGTCTGTGACAATATGCCTTTAAATGTTCTGAAAATATAGTAGACAGAATCATGCTCCAAATCAGGTGATATGTTTTAATAAGTTTATATTTTATTACGATCAGCTGCCCACTGTTTAATTGAAATGAAAGATTGTAAAGCATTACAATACAATTAAAACAAATCTAATTATTATTATTTTATTTTTTTTGGATAAAAGCGCGAAAATAAGTTGAAATGAAATGAATGAATGAACATGTATAAGGGGCGGTACGTAGACCAGTGGTAAAGCACTCGCTTGATGCGTGGGTTGGGCCCATTGGGCTATTTGTCGTTCCAGCCAGTGCACCACAACAGGTATATCAAAGGCCGTGGTATGTGCTATCCTCTCTGTGGGATGGTGCATATAAAAGATCCCTTGTTGCCAATGGAAGAATGTAGGGGGTTTCCTTTCTAAGACTATATGTCAAAATTTTCAAATGGTTGACATCCAATAGCCGATGATTAATAAATCAATGTACACTAGATAGTGGTTTCATTAAACAAAACGAAAATGTTTTACATGTATAAACAGGCTTCAAAAAAATGCAAAAATAATCAATTAGTTTGTGGTCACTCACCTGATCCAAATCTAATAATGCGTAACCTATTTTCCTTTTGCACATTAAATTTATGACATCATTCACATAGATATAACAGGATATTAAAAAAAAAAGGGCTATGCCAACGTAAATTTATTGGGTTACCCGGTACACACATTTTCAATGTTCAGAGGCCTATATAAATATCCCTTGCTGCCATTTTCTTATACCAGTATCTGAAAATGCATTAAAACAAAATCTAATTAAAATAGCCTATGTGTCAGCTGCAGATTTCTTTTTTCATTTAGACCTTCCCCAAGTTCAACCAGCAAACGTTTCGCTAACGTTCGCGAACTATTTGATTGGTTCCCAACGTGGCAATTTGGTTTAACGTGAAGCGCACACACCATGCTAGCGGATGTGTTTCCGCTCGGTCTGGCTAAACGCAGTCCAAGTGTCAGAAATACACTATGCTAGACACTAAGCACATGTACCTATAGTTTAAGATGTGTTGATATGGCTTTAAAAATATATTATCCCCGATCCCCTATTTGATGATTTTAAAAACAAGTGTAAAAGAGAGCACAAGAAGACAAATTGCATAATGTTTTATTTTTAAAAAAGTATTGAAAACAATTGAAATTGTATTTAATGCTTATCATAGTCCGTGGGTTTAGTAATGACAATGGCTGTTTTTATTAAATAATTATACATTTCATCAATGTGTGAGAAAATAAATTTTAAAAAGGTTATTTGCCGATAAGAATTTACAGTTTTGCTTTTAAAACATTAACAAAGCAGGGAAAACGTACGAGTCATGAGATAAAAAAGATAAAGATTAAAAACTGGAACAATGGAAAAGACATAATGGGCCAAATTTACAAAACCAGTTTGTCTTGCACGCATGTAACTACATACATTTACAATGCTTAAAGGAACAGACCCTAGTTTTTAAACACTACAGCATATTTTGGTTTATGATCACTGAAATAAAACTTTTATTATAGTTTATTCTTTATGTTATCCATTTCCGTAGAACCGAAGTGTTTCTGGTCATCCTGGTGTCTGTAGTACCAAAACATGCATTTTTCATATTTTAAAAAACGCACCTGCGTCTGAGAAGTAGCGGTTTATTCATTCGAGTTCTAGTCTATTTTTAAGGATATTTCCCGTTTTAACGTCACAGTCTCTTCTTTCACTCTGTTGTAACTTTATCCAAATGAGTTACAGGTTTGTAAATTAACTAAACTTAGTGTCCATTAGGGTCTGTCCCTTTAACAAAGAAGGGAAAACGCATGAGTCATGAGATAAAAAAAGAAAGAGATAAAAACTGGAACAATGGAAAAGACATAATGGGCCGAATTTACAAAACCGGTTTATGTCTTGCACGCGTTTAACTACATACATTTACAATGCTTAAAGGGACAGACCCCAGTTTTTAAACACTGTTAAAGCAGTTTATGATCACTGAAATCAAACATTACTTATATTTTATTGTTTAGATAATCCATTTCCGTTCAGCTGAAGTGTTTCTGGTCATCCTGGTGTTTCATAGTTTTAAAAACGCACGTGCGTCTGAGAAATAACAGTTATGGAGTCGAGGTTTAGTCTATTTTAAACGACATTTCACAGTTACAACGTCACAGACTCTTGTTTCACTCTCTTGTAACGTTATCCAAATGTGTTACAGGTTTGCAACTTAACCAAACTTAGTGTCCATTTTTACGGGTTAAAACTAGGGTCTACGCCTTTAAACACCTGCGTTTAATATAGACAGGCGACGTAAATTCGGTCCAATGTCTGTATTGTAAGTACCTTTGTGTATTTATTAGTTTGATTCGTATTCCGAGGCCGGCGCTGATGCCATAATTTGTCAGGTATATTTTAGAATAGCTGTTGATGGAAATAGCGGTTTTGTAACACTGCTGTTTTTTTATAGAATTTTGTTTGTCAAGTATATTGCACTTCTCCGATCGAAAATATGTGACGCAAGGTTTATAATTATATAATGTTTCAGTGCAACGATAGAAGGGAACACTTGCAGAAAATATATTTGACCATGGACTTTATTAAAAAAAAAAACCAATTAAATTAATAATGATTTAATACTACTGCTATAAAAACGCACCTGACAAAGCGGTCTTCCAAATATACAACAACACTAAAACATGAATCGAAGTTAAAATCAATGACAGGACATTGGTGTCACCATTATTTGGCTTCACACACAATGAGTTTAAGTTTTGTTTATTTTTATTAGTATTTGTTTTTTTTACCATCATTACACTTCATATCGAATCCAGGTACAATTGTTTAAATTACAATTAAAAAAAAAAAAAAAAAATGATCAAATAACTTGGTAGTCATTGAAATAAACAAATGATGACCCACATTGACCTTTCTGTATGTGTGTATGCAAGTGTGAGGAGATCATTGTTTTTATTTCATTTCATTTCAAATTGAGTAGCCCATGAAGTGGCGGCAGCGGGTTTCCTCCCTCAATATCTGTGTGGTCCTTAACCATATGTCCGACGCCATATAACCGTAAATAAAATATGTTGAGTGCGTCGTTAAATAAACCATTTCCTTCCTTCATTTCAACTTATTTTCGTGCTTATATCCAATGACGGTTCAAGCACGCTGTCCTAGGCACACACCTCGGCTATCTGGTCTGTCTGTCCAGTGGGTTAGTTGTTAGTGGTTAGTGAGAGAGAAGAGGGTGTAGTGGTCGTAGACCTACCCATTGAGTCATTAAAACTCGCTCTGGGTGGGAGCCGGTATCGGGTACTGCGAACCCTGTACCTTCCAGCCTTATGTCCGATGGCTTAACCACGACGCCACCGAGGCCGGTTGTTTTTATCATTTCTCATGCACGGGATAGCACGCCACATCACTGAAAACACCAGTCATGGAGGTTTGTCTGGAATGGGAAAACCCCGTGTTTTGTAGTGGATCTAAATTAAATTATAAATCAAAGTACAGACATGTGGACAAACAGAAATAGAAGTCAGTTAGGCTTTATTCAGTATTGTGACCCAAAACAAATACAGAAAGTAAGTACATTTTTGCATTTGTTTTCGAAACTTATATAAGGCATCAGTACTATTGTTACATTATACACGTTCATTTGTCCGTCCGTCTGTTCATACATTCAGTCATACGTACATGCATATCATATTCACACACAGACACACGTATAGTATATATATACATACATACATATTTATATATTTACATATAACCTATCATGGTGGCTGAGTGGTTACGGTGGTGATCTGGGAACTGCGGGCTATTAGATACCATAGGTTCGAGTCCCAGCAACTGCATGAGAGGCAATTTGTAAGGCCAAAAAGGATTTTTATCCTCTTTGCACGTGCGTTTATATCTCTGTATGTACAAGCTAGTCATACAGAAAGATATGCACACGCATGGAATACCTCATATATATTTTAGTCATACCTACTTCGTATTTAACATTTCCTTATTAATAAATGACACATATCCAGATCTAGAAAGAAAATCTTTAGCTAATGATACACGATTTGCTTTTCAACTGGTCAGATTTTAATTTGATGAGGATGGGCGTGTCTGTAACTGTGGCGAATTTGTCCTCGCAGCTTAAGTCGGTTATCACCGGCAGCGTCTGAAACTCGTCGTCCGGTTCCGTCACACGTCTGCCTTTTCCCGCCACGATGAAATAAGTCTTCATAATTCCCTTTCCTTTAACCATCACATTTCCACGTCTCTTCGCTTGGAATGGAGCCGTCTTGAGGTACCTTAATGACAACAGTATACAGTATAGTTTGTTTTGGTTAACGACACCACTAGAACACATTGATTGATTTATTAAATCATTAGCTATTGGATGTCAAACATTTGGTAATTTTGACTCGTAGTCTTCAGAGGAAACCATTTTTTTTACAGACAGGACAGCACATACCATAGCCTTTGTTAAACCAGTCGTGGGGCACTGGTTGGGATGGGAAAAACCCAGTCAGAGAATAGATCAACCAAAGGAAATATTGAACTCTTTCCAGCCTATTACATCAATTTATTTTTTCAAACAGTTAAAATACTTATTTCTTGCTTACATTATTAATTATGGCAAACTGAGTGAGTTTCTGATCATCCAGAAGGTTTTTTTAATAGTTCCAAGTGCATTTTATGCGAACAGAGAAGGTACGTACATCAGAAACTAAGGTATAAGATATTAAAAGCGATATCATAGTTATTAGGCAGTGTAAAATATTTTCTATTTCAATTCTTCTACTTCTTGTTTACATAATGTAATTTTTTGAAAATCCAATGCATATCCAATGCATATGTCGTCATACTGTTTGTTTTTTTAGTAGCTCAAAATTCATTTTATGCGACAAGTAAAGTAGGTACTTTGGGAACCGTGATCAATTAACTTTGACAGGTGTATTCTAATTCTAAAACAAACGTCTTAACTATACACTAATTGTAGAGCAAGGTCCAGGATAGACGTTTGATCTGGGTCTCAAGCTTGAAGGGACGTCATTAAATTAATATATTCATTTAACTGTTTTACAGCTAATGGTCGTGTTAAAGGGACATACCCTAGTTTTTAAACACTAAGGCATATGTTTGACTATTATAGCCGTTTTTGATAACTGAAATACTTTACTTATATTTTATGGTTTAGATTATCCATTTCCGTGCATTCGAAGTGTTTTTGGCCATCCTGGTGTTTTTAATAGCACAAAATGCATTTCTCATATTTTTAAAAAGGCACGTGCGTCTGAGAAGTAACAGTTATGGAGTCGAGTTTTTAGTCTATTTTTAGACATTTCACAATTTCCAAGTCACAGACTCATTTTCACTCACTTGTAACAAAGTAAAGTAAAGTTTGTTTTATTTAACGACGCCACTAGAGCACATTGATTTTTAATCTTATCATCGGCTATTGGACGTCAAACATATGGTCATTCTGACACTGTTTTTAGAGGAAACCCGCTGTCGCCACATAGGCTACTCTTCTTTACGACAGGCAGCAAGGGATCTTTTATTTGCGCTTCCCACAGGCAGGATAGCACAAACCATGGCCTTTGTTGAACCAGTTATGGATCACTGGTCGGTGCAAGTGGTTTTACACCTACCCATTGAGCCTTGCGGAGCACTCACTCAGGGTTTGGAGTCGGTATCTGGATTAAAAATCCCATGCCTCGACTGGGATCCGAACCCAGTACCTACCAGCCTGTAGACCGATGGCCTGCCACGACGCCACCGAGGCCGGTCACTTGTAACAGGTTTGTAGATTAACTAAACTTAGTGTGCTGAAACTAGGGTCTGTCCCTTTAATTTCTATTATAGGGTATTTTTAAACTAAAAGGGTACTTTTTCGATTTAGCCAACTGTCCTCCGTTAGTTACTGCCAGGATTGCGTGACTATATTTTGTGTGTGTGTGTGTGTGTGTGTGTGTGTGTGTGTGTGTGTGTGTGTGTGTGTGTACACACACACTTCATAGTTCAAATAATAGTTTATTACTGATCTGAATGTTATACATTTTATATATGTATTACTAGTATATATTCCTCCCATACCATTTAATTGTTCAACGGGCCCGAGTGTAATACATTCTTGTCTTGTCTTGTCTTATATCAGGCGCAGACCCGGGGGCTGGGATGCGAGGGCCCATAGGATCTGGACGCTATCGTCGAAGACACCCCCCACCCCCACTCATTCATCGCTTATAATATACAACCTCCATTTAAATAGTTGTATGTAGACCCTCCTGCAAAAAGCCTGGATCCGCGCTTGATAGCATTTTGTTAATTTGGCCATCTGACTGGTTCGAAATATGAAGGTACCGTATATACAAAGTTAAACGAGCCTCTTACTCCATGGTGAATGAGCTGATGTGTATGCGACAAGGCACGCCGTGACTCTCCATACGTGAGGCAGTGTTGACGGTGTCTCCGAACAGACAGAACCGCGGCATCTTCATCCCGACCACGCCAGCCACCACGGGACCACTGTGAACGCCAATACGAATCTGGAAAGTATTCATTAAAAAATGTAGTTTACTAGTTATAAATACAAAGATTTGGTAAATGTTTCTGACTTACCAAGGTCTGACTACACAGATCACTTCCGGGTGAGAGTTCATTCATCACGACGGTCCACTATAGTTCCTAATTGTGACATGTGCTGTGGTTCAAATATTCACTTCTAGGAACTGGGGAAAAATTAAAATAATATGTATGTTTAATGGTAAGCCTTATGGCTGTATTTTGCCTATGTTATTTTGTAATATTGTGCATTGACCTTTTGGGACATGGGTGTATAGCGCAAGAGACAGCCGGAGTGAATCGGTTAATGAACCACTTGTTCGGACCAGTACTACAGCCAGATGCGGTTATATAGCAAAAAATCTGAGACGGAAATATTCTCAATTTTGGAGTGAAAATAAATGCTTACATAATGTATGTTCGCAATGGTGTATGTTGTTAGTGCCAACGAGAACCCGTTCTATTGGCAATCTTCATTTGAAGTTGGGCAATTTAACATGGGTTTCAGTAGCAGATGACATCTGTGTAGTGAGACCCAAGTCCTCTTCTGACTTCGCGATGTCTAGCCATAGAGAATAATACACGGGTACCGGTTGGACACTACTTATCTTACAAGAAGTGTTTGCTAAATGTATTTAACCTTTTAGATACTTTTAGAAACTGCAAGTTATAAGATAAATCGTCTCCAACGGGCACGCACTTATAAAGTCATTAATAACTTAATGACGTCATAGACATAAATGCCATACAACATGACGTCATCCGTTTATGGTTACTAGAGACACTTAGGTCATGACCTCGGAACACGGACCATATTTTACACGGGTGTGTAAGAAAAATTAATAATGGACAATCGCTAATTAGTGGCCTTCATACAGAGTTCAAGTCACTGACTCTGACTCCGGGTTTTCTGGGTAAGTACTTTTTGTGTTTGGCATATAAAATACATTTTAAGATACAAGGTGTACAACAAATACTATGACAATGAGAAACACACCGAATTTACGAACAATTGATAATTTAAGAATATTGTTTTTTGCAAATAATCTATAATTTAAGAATGAAAAAAAATCTGCCATACTGAGTCTGTCAGTGCAGTTAAATAAAGTGATTTAGCCTACTTCCTAAGCAACATTTGGAGACATATAATGTGTCCTTTAAAAGCTGGCCAGACTGTATAGTAATTTACAAATTGCAAACGAGTCTCCCATGGGTTGCCCTATCACGATCTGAACAGATCAGGCCCTTTTAAGGGCCACTACTGGAAAAACAACCACAGCCACCAGTAGGCTGGGTTCCAGTAACGAGCTACTCTCGATATACTAAGTTCAAAATTATACGTAGCTCCACTTTATTTTTCGGCGGACCGTTAAAAAAAGCGCCCAAATTCCTTCATTAAAACTGCGCAATGTTTTTTTTTTGCTTAATACTACGGGACTTTCAAAATTCCATAGTCGGGCTGCCGGTGCTCTCTTGCGCCTGCCAGTGCGGGCGGTCCCCTCTCCCACTCACCCCAACCCCTTTCCTGTCCTGGACAGCTTGCTCTGAATGCGCACGTAAAACCCTCTTACCTGACCTGATAGGTAGTTACTTATAAGTCGATTCGCCATATTGTAAAGAACCGGCCTCGGTGGTTTCGTCGTTAAGCCATCGAACATAAAGCTGCAAGGTACTGTGTTCGCAGCCCGGTACCGGCTCCTACCGAGACCGAATTTTAACGACTCAATGGGTAGGTGTAAGACCACTACACCGACTTCTCTCTCTCTCAATAACAACTAACAAATAACCCACTGGCCTGGACAGACAGCCCAGATAGCTACGTGTGTGCTCTGAATAGCATGCTTGTAGGGCTTCTACGAATCCAAAATAGTGGACTCGAGAACTCGAGGGTCAAACTCGACCCGGTACCCGAGTACCCGACACTAGATGATACTGAGACTAAGGAATAAGATAAAATAGCATTATGCATCTTAATTCCAGCGCTGAAAATTAATGCCAAAACTGATTGATTACGTTAAAAAGAAAAAACTAGCACATGTAACTTGTATTGCTGGGGCCTAATTCACAAAGGTCTCTTAGGCTCTGCTAGACAACAAAGCATCCTCTTTGTAAATCTTTTTGCATTGCACTGTGAGATCGCAAACTTGCGAGGGTTTAGCGAATTTGGCCCCTGATTAGTTACTGCTGAACAGACTCGAGTCTTGCTAGACGGCCCGTGCCCGAATACTCCAGTACTCACGGAGGCCCTGCGTGCTTGAACCTTAATTGGATATATAAGCATGAAAATAAGTTGGAATGAATAATTGATGCGAAGTATCGAATGGAGAAAATAATTTTACCGTATCATATGGTAGGTCATACATATTGTACCGGTGTTCCGTTTAATTCGTACTGAGATTGACGTCATTTTATTGACGTGTTTCTCTATCCACACATGGTCCAGGCACGTAATTCCTATTGAAACGGCTGATCTGAGTTTGCTGCAACAGGCGCCGGAGCACGGGAGAGTAGGGGGTGGGGGGTGGCGAGAGAGAGAGAGAGAGAGAGAGAGAGAGAGAGAGAGAGAGAGAGAGCGAGCGATATATACATATATATATATATATATATATATATATATATATATATATATATAGAGAGAGAGAGAGAGAGAGAGAGAGAGAGAGAGAGAAAGAGAGAAAGAGAGTATTACCATAGTCAGCCCCCTCCCAATGTCTACATGCGTCCGCCGTACCTGTACAATTGTAACATATTTCTGACTAACAACCGATCATTCACGGTCTTGTTAAAACATCCTTTAGGCTCTCTCTCGTGTGGTGAACACTTTTGTTGTTCAGATTAACTTACTGTCAACATTACTGATTTAGCAAGGTATGACCAATGCCTAGCTTGCAACTAACCTGGATAGGTTTTCCAGAATCAGGCGACACCACTGAGGTCGCCTCCTGGATGAGATCAATGGCGAAACTGACCACCTGTTCGGCGTGTGACGTCGTCTTCTCCGGTACACCGCCCACCACCATGTATGCATCGCCGATAGTCTCAACCTACAAGCAACAGAATCGCTCTGAAATCACCAGAAACAGTTTGACAAACACATAATTAACCTTTTTACTCCTCTATCACGTTCGTCCATCGTCCGTTCGTCCATCCTTCAACTTTTCTTTGACGTCTGTTTTTTTTAATTTTGACTAGATAGTTCTGAAACTTAGTTTAAGGAGGGGTGGGGCGTAGCCCAGTGTTAAAGTGATCGCTTAATGCGCAGTCGGTCTAAGATCGATCCCCGTTAGTGGACTCATTGGGTTATTTCTCTTTCCAGCTAGTGCACCACGGCTGGTATATCAAAGGTCGTGGTATGTGCTATCCTGTCTGTGGGGTGGCGCATATAAAATATCCCTTGCTACTAAATTAAATGTAAAATGTAGGGGTTTCTTCTCTAAGATCATGTCAGAATTACGAAATATTTGATATGCAATAGCTGATGATTAATATATCAATGTGCTCTAATGGTGTTGTTAAAGAAAACAAACTTAAAGTTTAGGGGGGTCAGCCTCCACAAAATAATAGTGGGGTTTTAAACAGCCTTCACAAACTAATAGAGGGGTTTTTTTAAACACATACTACTACTATATAATACTGTATTATATACCTTATACACATCATGTTCGTTGGTTTTCTCGTCGAATTTCTGGTACAACTTGTTGAGCATGTTTACAATTTGTAGAGGGGAACAGGCAGCAGCCATGTTGGTGAATTGTACGATGTCGCTAAACATAATCGTCACAGCATCAAACTTTTCTGAAAACAATTTCAATGTTAACTGTTTTAGGTAGCAATACACAGTTAGCTCCCTTGGGTACCATGTTGCGAAACTATATACTAATAGTTCACTTGCTGATTTTGCATAGATCCATGATCGAAGGAAGGAAATGGTTTTTAACGACTAACTTAACACATTTTATTTACGGTTATATGGCGTCGGACATATGGTTAAAGATCACACCGATATTGAGAGAGGAAACCTGCTGTCGGCACTTCATGTACTACTCTTTTTTTTTTTTTTTTACAATTACATTTGACTTTTCGCAAGGAGGGAAAACTGTACTCATGCACCGGTTTTTACTAGCTCGAGTCACCTCTGTCCGCCCTCCCCTCTTTGTTTATATGTTGTAGGGGAGAGCTAGAGATAACTATGTAATACTTCGGCAATCGTCGACGACCAAATGGTAGCCAGCTACTGTGTCTATAATACACACAAGGCTTCCAGAATGTTTACAAAAGTCACTAGCCATGAGATAAGTGATTTTAAAAATATACTAGCCACAATTAAATATTCACTAGCCCTACTTTAAGTAAATATATTTTTACTAATAGTAATAATCTGATATGTCACCTACAGAGGGAGATAGAGCTTAAAAACCCTTAGATATTTTAATTTGATGATGATTATTATTATTATTAAAAGAAAACATTGGGAGGGGGGGGGGGGGGGGGGGGAAGAGGATATGCATATTTACTTTTTTTCTCTAGCCGTCGGACATGGCGATAGTTGTTATTTAGTAGCCCAACATTGAATATTACTAGCCAAGGGAGTGGGGCTACCATAATCTAGAAGACCTGACACATTTTGAGACAAAAGTAGGACACAACCAGTTTTGGTAATTTTCAAACAGCTGATTTCACGAAATACTGAATAGATAAATTTTTATATTCAAATGAGGATTTTTGAAACGTTATAAACGAAGTTTCCATGAATATGTATGTGATGTTAGCCAACTCTCGCATGGTTGTGGTTTGTATGGGTAAAAAAATCATACATATTTGGAACACATTTTGGAATTTTGGGCATATTATCATAGGGCGATTCAAATATTACGTAACGCCCGAGTTTGGGTGGGTGGGTGGGTAGGTGGGTGTATGTCCAAACGTTATATATAACGTTACAGGGAGTGGGTGCGTATAATGAACGTAACGTACTGTTTATTCTACATAAAAAAAAACCCATTCATTACTTTTGAATTATTTCGTTACGAATACTAACCGGCCTCCACTTGTTTTCCGTTCTTCAACTGGTTTGCTACTTTTGGCGGTAACAGCTGATACAAGAGTAAATCGGTTTTCTTCTTCTCTTTCTCGAGTTCTTCTGAGGTTTTCTTCAAAGCATTCGTTGTCTCCTCAAGTTGCTTACTGGAAATGAATTATTTTTTTAATACCACCACCATCACCACCGCCATAACGGCGACCACTCCCACCACCACCACCACCAACAACAATAACAACAACAGCAGAAGCAGCAACAACAAACAACAATTTAACAACTACAAAATATCAGGCTTTCATTATTTGAACCATGTAGTTCTACACTGTTTAAAGCTGACCGTTGACTATGGGCAGTTTTGTCACCCATGCAACGTAAATGTTGTGTTGTTCAATTCAAGGCCTGGCCGATTTCGCGACTGACTGACGCTCACTATAAACAAATCTTGAATAACATACTGAGGCCAGACGACCAAGATGACCAACTCTTAAACGACGCAGTGAATGCACCATCGAACTGACAAATGGTAAGTGGTGAGTTCGTATCCTATTTAAAATGCAATATATCTGAACATTGACAGGAACAACCAACCAACCAACCAGCCAACCAATCAATCAACCAATCAATCAACCAACCATTAACAACCAACCATCAACAACCACCCAGATAACCAACCAGACAACCAACCAACCAATCATAGAACCAACCAGCCTACTCATGGTACGAAATAGCAGCAAGTTTAATATCCTATTTATTACCCATAATCGATCTTAATTTATATCACTCACCTCATTTAGATGACTTTCCTGTAATAGGCTGTAGTGCGCCAATCGATGACCTCATCGTGTGACGTCGAAGTATTACACCGGCCTCGGTGGCATCGTGGTAGGCCATCAGTCTACGGGCTGGTAGGTACTGGGTTTGTATCCCAGTCGAGGCATGGGATTTTTAATCCAGATACCGACTCCAAACCCTGAGTGAGTGCTCCGCAAGGCTCAATGGGTAGGTGTAAACCACTTGCACCGACCAGTGATCCATAACTGGTTCAACAAAGGCCATGGTTTGTGCTATCCTACCTGTGGGAAGCGCAAATAAAAGATCCCTTGCTACTAATCGGAAGAGTAGCCCATGTAGTGGCGACAGCGGGTTTCCTCTCAAAATCTGTGTGGTCCTTAACCATATGTCTGACGCCATATAACCGTAAATAAAATGTGTTGAGTGCGTCGTTAAATAAAACATTTCTTTTTTTCGAAGTATTACGTTCTAGTGGGACGTATCACTGATATGTACTATGATATATTTAACCATATGGCCAAAAATAAGTAATTACTCACGCTACGTCTATTTCTGCTATTCGTTGTTGATTAAGAAGCACCAGTTCTCGTGTGACGTCATACAATGGGATGTCCGCGAGAAAGACGTTCATTTCCATGAGTTCGTCAAGGCTAGTAAGTCTGGGTGACCCGATGAAGATCATGTGACGTGTATCCTCCAACCACATCATTTGACCTGCAATATTAATGGAGGTTTTTTTTGTTTTGCTATATAGCTTAATATGCCACACTGAACCACAGGTGTTAGTCCTTCGTGGGTTTTTTTCTGGTCCTCAGAGCGCGGGCTATGTGTGCTCCCTTGCGCTTGCCGGTTTCAGTGTGGGAGACCCTTGTTTTTCCTTCCCAACTCTCCTTCTGTCTTGGGTGAAAGATCTGGCCCATGCCAGAACTTGCGCCCAAAACAGGCGTGCGCTACACCACCTTGCTCTGAACGTTAAATTGTTTCCAATCCAATCCAATGTTTAGATGTACCCTCCATCTTCGACACAGGATCTGAACCAAACCAGAACTTGTGCCCAAGACAGGCGTACGCTACAACAGCTTGGTCTGTGGTCTGAGCATGCACGTTAAATTATTTCCAATCCAATCCAATATGCGTCGGAGGGGCATTGCCACCACACCAACAAATTAATATACAAGTGGTTCCTCCCGTTGCTGGCAGTTAAATGTACTTGCACGCCGTCGATAAAATACTGATCAAAAGCACGATCTATATCAAAGATATACATTGTACGCCAGATTGAAAGCCAAATCTATCTAAATAACTAAAGGTAGGGGGCACCCAGTTTGTCATTGTGATTTTGCCTTACCTTTTAAAACTAGAGGTCTTTTCTCGCCAGCCCTATCCAGTTGTAAAAGAAACACGGCATTGATAAATGTTTTTATGTTTGCAATGGAGAACAACATTTGTGGGTGTATGACAGTGAAAACATCCTTCATTCGTACTCCTTCCTGAATTTCGACAGAGCTCATTTTCTCGACCATCAGTCCACACTGACGAATTATAAGGTCTTCGTTGAAAATGATATGATAGGGAAAGGCTGCACAGAACTGTTCGGCATCAATATGGAAATCGTTCTTTGGACTTCGCGACTTGGCAGCAGATTTCGTAGACACTTCACACATACTTCTATCGTTTCTTTGGATTATACATTTGAACACGGTATGTTCTTGAGTTTTCCCGCCTTCTATCCGCTGCTCAGATCTGTTTTCCACTTGAATGTCAATTGTCTGTTGATAAAGCTCTCGGCTAACTGCTTTGACCAAACCTGTAAATGTAAAGAAGAAGTTTGTTTTGTTTAACGACACCACTGGAGCACATTGATTAATGAAACATCGGCTATTGGATGTCAAACATTTAATAATTTTGACTCGTAGTCATCAGAGGAAATCTGCTGCATTTTTCCTAATGCAGCAAGGGATCTTTTATATGCACTTTCCCACAGACAGGAAAACACATACCACGGCATATGTCCAGTTGTGGTGCACTGGTTGGAACGAGAAAAAATCCAATCAGCCAAATGGATCTACCGAGATGGTTCGATCCTGCGACGCAAGCACCTCAAGCGAGCACTCAACCGACTGAGCTAAATCCTGCCGCGTAAATGTAAAGAAAGACTGAAGAAATACCTGGTTATTTTTGTTTTATAGAAAGAAAGAAAGAAATGTTTTATTTAACGACGCACTCAACACATTTTATTTACGGTTATATGGCGTCAGATATATGGTTAAGGACTACACAGATTTTGAGAGGAAACCCGCTATCGCCACTACATGGGCTGCTCTTTCCGATTATCAGCAAGGGATCTTTTATTTGCGCTTCCCACAGGCAGGATAGCACAAACCATGACCTTTGTTGAACCAGTTATGGATCACTGGTCGGTGCAAATGGTTTACACTTACCCACTGAGCCTTGCGGAGCACTCACTCAGGGTTTGGAGTCGGTATCTGGATTAAAAATCCCATGCCTCGACTGGGATCCGAACCCAGTACCTACCAGCCTGTAGACCGATGGCCTAACCACGACGCCACCGAGGCCGGTTTGTTTTATAGATCAGGATTCAAACCCAGAGCGTTTGTGTGTCGTTGTTTGCAAGAATTCAACAACAAAAAAATTGTTTAATGACACCACTAGAGCACATTGATAAATTAATCCTCGACTATTGGATGTCAAACATTTGATAATTCTGACTAGACAGTCACCAGAGGAAACCTGCTATTTTTTTTCCATTAGCAGCAAGATATCTTTTACATGCACTTTCCCCACAGACATGAGAGCACATACCACGGCCTTTGACCAGTTGTGGTGCACTGGTTGGAACGAGAGAAAACCCCAATCTGTTGAATGGATCCACCGAGGTGATTCGATCCTACTAGAATTCTATGACTTGTTGCTGATTGTATTTACTAGTGGTGTAACGATATACACTCGAATATTCGGTGCACCGAACAGCGACCTGTATCGTAGTTGTATTCGTATTCGCGGCTGCTTGAACCGAATACACGCGAATATTATAATGTAACTGCATGTCGTATGTTTAAGCATACGCTAGTCACGCTGTTTGAATTGAAATTCAACAGCAATTATTTTATATCAAACGCAGACACGTAGGCTTACAATATATACTATTAAGATCATCGTGACAATTCTTAGACTGGAGTCTGGACCACTGTTTCGCAAGTCTAAAATTCAACATACGTAGAGGATTTGTTGACAGTTTAGTTCAGACCGGCTGTTTCCGCTGCATTCGGACGGAAATGAGGTTAGCGTTCTCTAACTTTCTGTGGCGTTCCATTTAATAATGTCCGAACTAGTGGACATCGCTGATGTCCCTGCAAAATTTAAATCAATTGTATGGAAATATTTCGGTTTTCCCAAATATAAAAATGGCGAGACAACAATTGTAAAAGAGACAAGTACTGTATGCAGACAGTGTCAACACGTCATATGGTTTGTTGCCTACATGTATTTTTTTCCCTAAAATACGATAATGGCTCTGATGTTTGTGGAATTATTTTACTCTCCCAAATAAAATAATGATATATGGATCACACGATCAATTATGGTAACATATATTGTATATGTGTCCCCACAAAAGGAACCACTTTTCTGCCGAAAATCACGTGTACAATTCACAGATCTAATTTTAGTAATTGCTGGCTTTATTGGTTTATATTAAACTATTATAATTCAGGGCATCATCTTCGACAGCTAAGGTATACCATTCCATCTATTAATTGATTCCATTTTGAAATAAATCAAAGATAAATAAAAAATGGATGATTAGCTGGCGAAGATACAGAAAGTCAAATTATACGCTGCTGGAATTTAACTCGGAAGAGACATTCACGAAACGAAATCGATAGAGGTTTTCCGAGGTACATTCTAGTCTTTTTGAAGAAAAACATTGTAATTGATTAAAGAATAGACTCTTTTGCTTGACATTATCAAGATTATTTGTGGTTGTTCACTGTTCAGTTTATTTTGTATTTTGATGTTTTAAGCACAGAGAACTGCACATTATTTTGAATATATATATATATATATATATTTTTTTTTAATTTTGGAAAAGATAAACTGTGTACATGCAACTGAATAAGCAAATGCATCATAACACCATGTTTTAATTATTATTTGTGAATTTCTGACTTGTCAGCACGTTTTTGCCTATATGCATTGTATTCATGAATAAATAGTTGTATTCGTCACCTTATATTCGTGATACGTATCGTATTCGCTACCCTATGTATTCGTTACACCTCTAGTATTTACGTACCATACATTCGCAACGTATATATTAAGTCATCATTCCAGTGGGATTCAATTCTTACGAAATGAATCGAAAATAATTGATTACAAATAGTGTTGACAAAACGTAATGTAATGCTTGCTGTCTTCAGACGAAATTACATTTATAAACGAAACAAAATGGCTACTGTTTATCTTCGCGACTGAAAGTAGTACGTATTTCCTGGGTTAAAATATTTGATAAAAACTTAATATTTTTGACTAATGGTTAAAGGGCTGTTGTTAGCACCTAAAAGTTAACAATTCTAAATAAAAATAATTATTGAACAACACTGTTTAAAGGTAGGTACGGCAATTTGACTGTGATTATTGCGTGTAGAAGCAGTTAGTAGACTGATGTTGATAAGGGAAACATGATTTTTGCAATAGTGTAACTTGTTACCATTGAAGACTTCTTTATGGTAATTCCAGCCATGTAAATGTAGTGCCTTTAGTGTAAAATTAGTGTACTCCGGCCAGGATTGGAATTTTTGTTTGTTTATATGTGTGTGTGTGTGTGTATATATATATATATATAAACCCAATCAATTGAATGGATCCACCGAGGTGATTCGATCCTACTAGAATTCTATGACTTGTATATGTATATGTATATGTGTATGTGTTAGTGTATATGTATATGTGTTTATATATATACTAACCTAACACTATAGGAGTAATATGGCGATATATATATATATAAACTATAAGTCCTAAATGATAATCAATGTAAAGTTGTGTTTAAGATAGGGATATCGCCACTCTGGGTACTAACCCAACACTATAGGAGTAATATGGCGATATATATATAAACTATAAGTCCTAAATGATAATCAATGTAAAGTTGTGTTTAAGATAGGGATATCGCCACACTGGGTACTAACCTAACACTATAGGAGTAATATGGCGATATATATATATAAACTATAAGTCCTAAATGATAATCAATGAACAGTTGTGTTTAAGATAGGGATATCGCCACTCTGGGTACTAACCTAACACTATAGGATACAGTCCTGGTCGTATTGTGTAGTAGTGCAGTAGTAAATCCCCGTCATCAGTATCTTCACACCTGAAAACAAAATATATATATATATATATATTTTTTACATTATAAGGAACCAGTGCGAATAACATACGAATCATATTTTTATACATACCACGATGATTGTGCCCATTTATTAATGAATGAATTAATGAATGAATGAATGTTTAACGACACCCCAACACGAAAAATACATCGGCTATTGGGTGTCAAACTATGGTAAATGCCATTTATTAAATACACGTACTTAGTATTAATATCAATCGCAATTTCAGTCTCAGTTTCTCTCTCTTTAACGCACCTCCTCCGCGTGCATTTGTATACATAATACACCGTAATACATCAAACTTTAACATATGTTTTCGACTAAAGGTTATTTATAGCCTTTACACTTGTAGCTCACTTACGCGCCACAGACAAATGATTGTCAGGTTAACTACGTTACAGTGCAATCGATTTCGATAGTGTTGGTTTTGCATTGGATGTATGGCATTGGTAACCTAAGGCCTAATTCACTAAACTCTCGCAACTTTGCGATCTCGCAGTGTAATGCTAAAAGACTTGTAAAGAGGATGCTTTGCTGTCTAGCAGAGCCTAAGAGACCTTTGTGAATTAGGCCCCTGGTCATCACCTAGGAGCAACCAGTCGTATGTCTTGAAATTGTTAAACACACGTACACGTATAAAGAAGTACTAGTATGTGTTATTAAAAATAACGAATGATGTTCTCACCAACGGGTGTACTACTCAAAAGAATTTAAGGGTCAAAAATTTATAACCAAATAAGTTTCAGAGTGTATTAGATTGATGATGTAAACTACACCAATTTTTTTATTTATTGTTCCATATTTACAAAAACCCACAAATAAACGTCACTGTATACAAGAAAGTCACATGACATGCTGTCAAAGTTGAAGGTTGTCAAACATGGATTTTACACATTAGAACATTCGTTTAATAGTGTGTGAATCCACCCCTGGCGCGAATACACTCGACACATCGTTGCCTCATGCTGTTGATCAGACGTCTGAAGAACTCTTGGGGAATGGCCTGCCACTCTGCCATAAGAAGTTGACCCAGATCATGAAGGTTGGCCGGAGGGGCATGGTTATCCCGAACTCTCCTGCCTAATTCGTCCCAGGCGTGCTCTATTGGGGCCAAGTCAGGCGAATATGCTGGCGATACCTTGTTGTCTGAGAAAGTCCGTTACCACCCTGGCGCGGTGGGGTCTGGCATTGTCATCCTGCAGAACTGCCCCGCCGCCAATCTGCTGAAGGCCTGGGAGAACCAAACGGCCGGATAATCTCATTCAGATAGCGGATTCCATTCAGATTGCCATCCACCACAAACGAGGGGGGTCCTGTGGTGGATAGAGATGCCGCCCCACACCATGACGCTGCCACCACCGAACCGGTGACGTTGTCTAACGTTAACGTCAGCGAAGCGCTCCCCAGGACGTCTGTAGACACGAACCCGACTGTCGTTGAACTGGAGACTAAACCTGGACTCATCAGTGAACATCACTCGACCCCACTGAACACGTTGCCACCGCAGATGAAGCGTGCACCAGTGACGTCTGGCCGTTCTGTGACGTGGTAGGAGTGGTGGTCGAACAGCCTGGCGACGGCAGCGTAGATTATTGGCTCTCAGACGATTGCGTATGGTTTGATCAGACACTCGAGTTCCAGTCGCAGTCCGCAGATTGTCACGTAATCGGCGTGCAGTGGTTGTGCGTTGACGTAGAGCCATATTGGTGATGTAGCGGTCCTCTCTATTTGTAGTGCTTCGGGGTCTTCACGAACGTGGACGATTTCGAACAGAATTCGATGCTTGGTACCGTTGCCACAGTCGGCCAACGACACTCTGACTGACACCAAGTCTCAGAGCAACATTTCTTTGCGTATTCTATCCTGAAGCCAAGCAATAGCCCTTCCTCGATCTTCGATAGTCAGTTGAAGTCGTACCATTGTCGAATTTGGAGTGTGCATCGTACACGAACGCAAGCTCCAATTATACGGAAATTCAGCATTGGGAACATGGAATACACGTGCAAAGCGTGCAAATGAAGCGCTTTGTGAAAAAGCAAGTTATGGGCACTTGGCAGACCTTTCGCTTTCGCCCTAATTTACGTGCAAATGTAAGCATGTTTTCGCCATTACAACTAGTCGACAGTGCCAATGACAGTGGATTTTAATTCATTTATGGGTTGCTTAGACCCACTTTCGTCAAAATGGAACAATACCATGCGTGACATTATGGTCTAGCTAATATAATTGATATTCAGAAAATAATGTCGAAAATATCGTCTGACCCTTAAATTCTTTTGAGTAGTATATATACTTAACTCCAAAAGAAACGCGAACATTTTAAAATATTAAAAAACCCACATTTGAATAAACTATGTACAAATCGATTAAGTTGACCAATAGCCATCTTGTCAGCGTATCCAATTCCACATAACGCATGAAAAAAACGAGTACAGTGTGACGTCACGCACGTGCTGAAATTGACGACCAAAATCGATCTGGAATGCAAAACGGGTGGATCATGAAAGATGCGAATTGCACGTGAAACACTACCAGGCCTGGGTATAAAAGAAACGCCGGACAGCAATGTTCAACTCATTTTACGAGTAGCGATACAACGATGCCACGACTTAACGCTGATTCCAGACATAGAGCTTTGGGGAATTTGGAAGCCGGAATGGATGCCAGGCAGGTTGCACGTGCTTTCGGTGTCCATGTCTCGACAATCTACCGTCTCATAGACCGATTTCTACAGAACAACAACGTCGTCGACCGTCCACGTAGCGGCCGTCCCAGAGTGACGTCACAGCGCCAGGACCGTTACATCGTCCGAACTCACATGCGTGATCGGTTCGTACCAGCCACCACAACAGCCCGGCAGACAGTGGGAACCCACAACCGCCCCGATTCCTACACCACGGTACGACGTCGTCTGATCGCCATCCATCTGAACTGTCGTCGACCGTACATTGGACAACGTCTCACACAGCGACACCGCCTTGCACGACACAACTGGGCTGTTCTGCATCGACAGTGGCGGAACCGACAGTGGCAGAACATCGTCTTCTCCGACGAAAGCCGCTACTGCTTAGATAGGGCCGACGGTCGTATGAGGGTGTGGAGGCGTCGAGGTGAGCGCTTCACAGCGCGTGTGTTATGGAGAGGGACCGTTGGGGAGGGCCTTCCGTCATGCTGTGGGGTGCCATATCCTGGGGACGTCGTGTACAACCTGTCATCTTCGACAACAACGGCCGAGGACGCGGCAGGGGCGTCACAGCACAGCGCTACATCGACGAAGTGCTCACGCCTGTGGTGGTGCCTTTTTTCGCGGGTCACCGTCAGATGGTTTACCAGCACGACAACGCCAGGCCACACACGGCACGGGCCACCCAGGCATTCCTGGCACAGCACAACATCATCACAATGGACTGGCCAGCTTTAAGCCCGGATCTGAACCCCATCGAGCACTTGTGGGACGAGGTTCAGCGCATGATGAACCAACGCCCTGCTCCCGTGGTGACACAGCAGCAGCTCCGCCAGGCCGTCGTGGACACCTACAACAACGTGCCCAGGGCCTTCATCAGGAACCTCTTCCTCTCCATGGGTAGGTGTGCGGCGGTCATGGCCAGCAATGGCGGACACACCCGCTATTAGTGGACATGTTTGAGTGGCATGTGACGCCATTGAAGAAGCGCCATGGCCTTGACATTTCAAATGACAATGCGACCTCGATTTTTAACATGTCAATAACATGAAATCTCATCTTTACGAATTGTTTAAGTTTTTCATAGAAACGATTATTTTAAGAACTTTGGGACGTATTTCAATGAGTGCACTCAAAACCTCCAATCTACGTATTCGCGTTTCTTTTGGAGTTTATATATATATATATATATATTTATATATATATATATATATATATATATATATATATATATACCCATGTATACACCCACACACACACACACATATATATATATATATATATATATATATATATATATATATGTATATGAAAGGCCCTGATATGTGCTGCCCTGTTTGTAGGAAGTTTTATTAAACATACATCTTACTGCTAGTGAGAAAATGTAGCGGGTTTCCTCCGAAGAGTACGTGTCAGAATTATACAATTGTTCGAGCCTATGATTAATTAATCAATATGCGTTAGTAGTGTCACTGTCATTAAAGAAAACAAAAATTACCGTGTCAACAGATTGAATTCTTAATAGACTGAAATCGTTATTTAATTAGTTGTACTGATGCATACTGAACTTTTATAAATCATCGTTGTGCAAAGTGCCATTAAGTAAAATGAGGTTAACTACAGAACGTAGTCAATACTAAACGATAACACACCCACGTACTAATGTGAATAAAATTGTCATTTGAGAAAGTCCCAACAAGTCCATAATGGAACGATTGACATGGCAAACGACCCGTAATCCTTACACGAATAGACAGATTGAGACAATGGCAAGGAATTTGTTGTGCACTGTTTAAAGGAAAATTCTGAAAGCAATCACGGTTAAATATTGAGTTGGACACGTTGTGGATTAGTTTGTCTCGTGCGACTGTTTCGCATTGATTTTTAAAGTGAAATGGTTTAACAGCATTATGTGCGTTAATTGACTGACCACTGGTATGATGAACTACCTCTGTGGTTTGGTGGTTAATTGAAGTAAAGTTTATTATTGTTTAACGACACAACTAGAGTACATTGATTAATTAGCCATCGGCCTTTTGATGTGAAGCATTTGATCACTGAGACACATAGTCTGAAGAGGAAATCCTTTGCTCTTTAGAGGAAACACGCTATTGGCAGCAAAATATATTTTTGAATGCATTTTCCCCAAGACATGGCAGACAGGAAGGAATCTTTTATTTAAAGAAAGAAAGAAATGTTTTATTTAACGACGCACTCAACACATTTTTTTTAAGGTTATATGGCGTCAGACATATGGTTAAGGACCACACAGATTTTGAGAGGAAACCCGCTGTCGCCACTACATGGGCTACTTTTTCCGATTAGCAGCAAGGGATCTTTTATTTGCGCTTCCCACAGGCAGGATAGCACAAACCATGGCCTTTGTTGAACCAGTTATGGATCACTGGTCGGTGCAAGTGGTTTACACCTACCCATTGAGCCTTGCGGAGCACTCACTCGGGGTTTGGAGTCGGTGTCTGGATTAAAAATCCCATGCCTCGACTGGAATCAGAACCCAGTACCTACCAGCCTGTAGACCGATGGCCTAACCACTACGCCGCCGAGGCCGGTGTTTTATTTAAAGATACACACACATTAAGGTTGTAATGGCGTTGGAAATATGGTTAAGAACCACACAGATACTGAGAGAGAAAACCCGCTGCCACCACACATTGGACTACTCTTTTTCATTAGCAGCAATTGATATTTTATATGCACCATTCCACATACATGACAGCACATACCACGGCCTTTGTTACACCAGTTGTAGAGCACTGGCTAAAACGAAAAATAGTCAAAATGGGCCCATCGATGGGGATCGATCCTAGATTGATTGCGCATCAAGTGAGCGTTTTACTACTGAGCTATGGAGGGAAAACTCACACTATTCATGGATCCACATCCATAATCGTATAACCACATTACACAGACTTCTCTCTCACTAGGGGGCGGGGCGTAGCCCAGTGGTACAACGCTCGCTCGATACGCAGTCGACGTGGGATCGATCCCCGTCGGTGGGCCCATTAGGCTATTTCTCGTTCCAGCCAGTGCACCACGACTGGTGTATCAAAGGACGTGGTATGTACTACCCAAAAAATCCCTTTCTGCTAATCGATAGTGGCGATAGCGGGTTTTCTCTCTCAATATATGTGTGGTCCTTAATCATGTCTGACGCCATATAACCGCATCGTCAAATAAAACCTCTCTCTCACTCTCTCTCTCACTCTCACTCTCACTCTCACTAACCACTAACAAATATGCTGAATGACAAAACCGTTTTTCATAATAAAAACCCAGTATCTCTGGACAATGCAAAATCAATGTTTGCTAGTGGTGTCGTTCAACAAAACAAACTTTTTTCTTCAAACAAATTTACAAAAATCGTGAATGGTTTCGTGAATCATTATCAGATGTCTCGTTTTCAGGAGGACTACCACTACTCAGGAGAGCCTTTACAGTACGTTACACTCTTCATGTGCCACACAAGGGAGGACTGCCACTACCAGGAGAGCCCATACAGGACGTTACACCCTTCATGTGCCGCACAAGGGAGGACTGCCACTACACAGGAGAGCCTTTACAGGGCGTTACACCCTTCATGTGCCGCACAAGGGAGGACTGCCACTACCAGGAGAGCCCATACAGGACATTACACCCTTCATGTGCCGCACAAGGGATGACTGCCACTACCAGGAGAGCCGTTACAGGACGTTACACCCTTCTTGTGCCGACTGAGGGAGGACTGTCACTAAGGAGTTTTTACAGGATGTTACACCCTTCTTGTTACACCTGAAGGAGGACTGCTACTACCCAGGAAAGCCTTCACAGGACGTTACACCCTTCATGTGCCGCACGAGGAAGGACTGCCACCACCAGGAGAGCCTTTATAGGACGTTACATCCACCAGGAGAGCCTTTATAGGACGTTACATCCACCAGGAGAGCCTTTATAGGACGTTACACCCTTCATGTGCCACACGAGGAAGGACTGCCACCACCAGGAGAGCCTTTATAGGACGTTACACCCTTCATGTGCCACACGGGGAAGGACTGCCACCACCAGGAGAGCCTTTATAGGACGTTACACCAACCAGGAGAGCCTTTATAGGACGTTACACCCTTCATGTGCCACACGAGGAAGGACTGCCACCACCAGGACAGCCTTTATAGGACGTTACACCCTTCATGTGCCACACGGGGAAGGACTGCCACCACCAGGAGAGCCTTTATAGGACGTTACATCCACCAGGAGAGCCTTTATAGGACGTTACATCCACCAGGAGAGCCTTTATAGGACGTCACACCCTTCATGTGCCACACGAGGAAGGACTGCCACCACCAGGAGAGCCTTTATAGGACGTTACACCCTTCATGTGCCACACGGGGAAGGACTGCCACCACCAGGAGAGCCTTTATAGGACGTTACATCCACCAGGAGAGCCTTTATAGGACGTTACATCCACCAGGAGAGCCTTTATAGGACGTTACACCCTTCATGTGCCACACGAGGAAGGACTGCCACCACCAGGAGAGCCTTTATAGGACGTTACACCCTTCATGTGCCACACGGGGAAGGACTGCCACCACCAGGAGAGCCTTTATAGGACGTTACACCAACCAGGAGAGCCTTTATAGGACGTTACACCCTTCATGTGCCACACGAGGAAGGACTGCCACCACCAGGAGAGCCTTTATAGGACGTTACACCCTTCATGTGCCACACGGGGAAGGACTGCCACCACCAGGAGAGCCTTTATAGGACGTTACATCCACCAGGAGAGCCTGTATAGGACGTTACACCCTTCATGTGCCACACGAGGAAGGACTGCCACCACCAGGACAGCCTTTATAGGACGTTACACCCTTCATGTGCCACACGGGGAAGGACTGCCACCACCAGGAGAGCCTTTATAGGACGTTACATCCACCAGGAGAGCCTTTATAGGACGTTACATCCACCAGGAGAGCCTTTATAGGACGTTACACCCTTCATGTGCCACACGAGGAAGGACTGCCACCACCAGGAGAGCCTTTATAGGACGTTACACCCTTCATGTGCCACACGGGGAAGGACTGCCACCACCAGGAGAGCCTTTATAGGACGTTACACCAACCAGGAGAGCCTTTATAGGACGTTACACCCTTCATGTGCCACACGAGGAAGGACTGCCACCACCAGGAGAGCCTTTATAGGACGTTACACCCTTCATGTGCCACACGGGGAAGGACTGCCACCACCAGGAGAGCCTTTATAGGACGTTACATGCACCAGGAGAGCCTTTATAGGACGTTACATCCACCAGGAGAGCCTTTATAGGACGTTACACCCTTCATGTGCCACACGAGGAAGGACTGCCACCACCAGGAGAGCCTTTATAGGACGTTACACCCTTCATGTGCCACACGGGGAAGGACTGCCACCACCAGGAGAGCCTTTATAGGACGTTACACCAACCAGGAGAGCCTTTATAGGACGTTACACCCTTCATGTGCCACACGAGGAAGGACTGCCACCACCAGGACAGCCTTTATAGGACGTTACACCCTTCATGTGCCACACGGGGAAGGACTGCCACCACCAGGAGAGCCTTTATAGGACGTTACATCCACCAGGAGAGCCTTTATAGGACGTTACATCCACCAGGAGAGCCTTTATAGGACGTTACACCCTTCATGTGCCACACGAGGAAGGACTGCCACCACCAGGAGAGCCTTTATAGGACGTTACACCCTTCATGTGCCACACGGGGAAGGACTGCCACCACCAGGAGACCCTTTATAGGACGTTACACCAACCAGGAGAGCCTTTATAGGACGTTACACCCTTCATGTGCCGCACGAGGAAGGACTGCCACCACCAGGACAGCCTTTATAGGACGTTACATCCACCAGGAGAGCCTTTATAGGACGTTACACCCTTCATGTGCCGCACGAGGAAGGACTGCCACCACCAGGACAGCCTTTATAGGACGTTACATCCACCAGGAGAGCCTTTATAGGACGTTACACCCTTCATGTGCCACACGGGGAAGGACTGCCACCACCAGGACAGCCTTTATAGGACGTTACACCCTTCATGTGCCACACGGGGAAGGACTGCCACCACCAGGACAGCCTTTATAGGACGTTACATCCACCAGGAGAGCCTTTATAGGACGTTACACCCTTCATGAGCCACACGGGGAAGGACTGCCACCACCAGGAGAGCCTTTATAGGACGTTACACCCTTCTTGTGCCGCCTGAGGGAAGACTGCCACTACACAGGAGAGCCTTACAGGACGTTACACCCTTCATGTGCCGCACGGGGAAGGACTGCCACCACCAGGAGAGCCTTTATAGGACGTTACACCCTTCTTGTGCCGCCTGAGGGAAGACTGCCACTACACAGGAGAGCCTTACAGGACGTTACACCCTTCTTGTGCCGACTGAAGGAGGACTACCACTTCCAAAGCTGGTTTAATAAAATACAACATGCTCAAAAACAGACCCTCTTTCAAAAATGCGCCCAATTTCCTTCATTCAAACTGCACACCTTTTACCTTTGGCATTAATCCTACGAGACATTCCAAATTCCATAGCACCAAAACCAAGCCCCCACCTGTTACCGACTCCGGTCGGGCTGCTGGTGCTCTCTTGCACTTGTCAGTGCAGGCGCTCCCTTCTACCACCAACCCAACCTTCTCCTGTCCTGGACAGAGGAATAGGACGAGGCTGGAACCTGCGCCCAGGACAGGCGTGCGCTACAACATCTTGCTCTTTATATGCACGTAAAACCCTCTGACCTGACCTAACCTGATAAAACACGGCTTAATGGAATAAAGTTTTTAAATTTTGTTTTGTTTAACGACACCACTAGAGCACATTGATTTATTAATCATCGGCTATTAGATGTCAAACATATGGTCATGGAATAAAGATGCAGGTGTTCGCGGGGTTTGAGCATGCATTAACCCATTTCCCAAGTACTTGGTGGATGCCGGTTTTAGCAAGGAGGCCTCGTTACTACTTCTGGTTCCAGTTAACTTTCTAGACCAAATATCAAAATAACCAAATAGCCATAATCGACGGATCGTGTATCAAAACCATGATATACATGTATAAATAAATGATTTAGCTGCTTCACACCTATATTATTATACGATCAAGGCTGCAATAGCACTTATTAATTCAAAATAGCGAATCGTATGTGTATGTGTATGTGTGAGGGGGAGGGGGGGGGGGCGAATTGCACATTACCAACATAGTCTCTCACTTATTTAATACCAATATTTTAGATGATGTTAAGAAAGAGTACTTACCTGAAAGAGGGAATCACTATATTTTTGTAGCTGAGAGCGAGCAGGGAGTGTAGGGAGTCGAGAAAATAATACTAATCTGCGCCTAACTTGCTTCACAGAAATGCTCACCATTTCTCTTTGGCTATAACCCTACGGGACATTCCAAATTCCACCCTCCGCCTGTTACCGACCCCGGTCGGACTGCTGGTGCTCCCTTGCACCTGCCCGTGCAGGCGGTCCCCCCCCCCCCTCCAACCCGCCCCATTCCTTTCCTGTCCTGGACGGAGTAGCCGGCCGAGGTCGGTACCTGTGCCCAGGACAGGCGTGCACTACAACAGCTTGCTCTGAATGTGCACGTTAAACACTCTGACCTGATCTGACCTGACTTACCTGAAAGAGGGAGCCACTATATTTTTGTAGCTGAGAGCGAGCAGGGAGTGTAGGGAGTCGAGGTTCAGAGTTACTAGATAAATTAGAAAACGAGTACACACCTGAACGAGGCAGTCACTGTATTTTGTGTAGCTGAGGATAAGAAAGAGTACTTACCCAAAAGAGGGAGCCACTATATTTGTTTAGCTGAGGATAAGAAAGAGTACTTACCTGAAAGAGGGAGCCACTATATTTTTGTAGCTGAGAGCGAGCAGGGAGTGTAGGGAGTCGAGGTTCTGTATAAAACTGCGAATATCTCCCCCCAGCGTCTTGAGCATCTTGTCGTAGCCGTGTTTGAGACAGTAGGTGAGGAAGTAGTCCCCGAACACCTCGAGAACCGTCTCCATGCTAAGAGCTGCAAAGTAAACCGATATTAAAATACTGGTGTACAAAAATTAATGGTGTTTTTTAAATAAACATTTGCTCGTCTGTAGACAATATTGAGAAGTGATATTGTGGGAAATTTGCAGGTGGGAGTTAGAAATTCCATACACTATTATATATTTGTTTTCGTACGTACGAAATTATTGGAAGGTAGAATCCGGTTTGGGCTACCACAAACATGAGGACAGTAACAAAGACCTTGTGTATACAGGTGGCGGAATTTACCTCAGTCGGTTGAATATTCACTTCAGGTGCTTGCATTGCAGGATCGATCCACCTCGGTGGATCCATTCAACTGATTGGATTTTTTTCTCGTTCCAACCAGTGCACCACAACTGGTCAAAAGGCGTGGTATGTGCTTTCAAGTCTGTGGGAAAGTTCATATAAAATATCCCTTGCTGCATTAGTAAAAATGTAGCGGGTTTTCTCTGATGACTACAAGTCAGAATTACAAAATGTTTGACATAAAATAACCGATGATTAGTTAATCAATGAGTTCTCGTGGTGTCGTTAAACAAAACAATTTTGTTTGTTTGTTTATACAAATATTGATAATCTAAACACGAAAATATATTGAACACGTAATGTTAGTCAAAACGGTTCTATTGTTCGAAGGGGCGAGACGTAGCCCAGTGGTAAAGCGCTCGCTTGATGCGCGGTCGGTTTGGGATCAATCTCCGTCAGTGGGCCCATGCGGCTATTTCTCGCTCCAGCCAGTGCACCACGACTGGTACATCAAAGGCCGTGATATGTGCTATCCTGTCTATGAGATGGTGCATATAAAATATCCCTTGCTGCTAATCGAAAATAGTAGCCCATGAAGCGGCGACAGCGGGTTTCCTCCCTCAATATCTGTGTGGTCCTTAACCATATGTCTGACGCCATATAACCGTAAATAATGTGTTGAGTGCGTCGTTAAATAAAACATTTCCTTGCTTCCTTCTTTCGGTAGGAGCAAACACAGGAGAGTGATTGTAACATAGGCCAGCTGCTGCCAGTTGTTTACTTATTTCTCATCAATTGTCCACTCTTATCAGCATCTAAAGCAATCATTTCCACATATCAAAAACCTAATGATTGTTGTAGTAATAACATCATTAATAATTACATTTGGATTCAAAGAGAATGGATTAAATGATGGTGTAAATATTAAACATATGACACAGAAATATAACATAACTATAATGGAGTTTGTTTTTGGACAATATTCGGTTTGATAAAATATTTACCGAAAAGCTTTTTCTTCAGATAACAATGAGAAACGGAAAGAAAACAAGTACAAAATGCAAGAACAAAAACAGTCAACATGATCGTGGGGCTCGAGAGACGTGAGCGAATACAAACAAGACACACACACACAGACAGAGAGAGAGAGAGAGAGAGAGAGAGAGAGAGAGAGAGAGAGAGAGAGAGAGAGAGAGAGAGAGAGAGAGAGAGAGAGAGAGAGAGAGAGAGAGAGAGAGAGAGAGAGAGAGAGAGAGAGAGAGAGAGAGAGAGAGAGAGAGAGAGAGAGAGACAGACAGACAGACAGACAGACAGAGAGAGAGACGGATATATATATATATATATATATATATATATATATATATATATAGAGAGAGAGAGAGAGAGAGAGAGAGAGAGAGAGAGAGAGAGAGAGAGAGAGAGAGAGAGAGAGAGAGAGAGACAAGAGAGAGAGACAAAGAGAGAGAGAGAGAGAGAGAGAGAGAGAGAGAGAGAGAGAGAGAGAGAGAGAGAGTTAGAGTTAATCAGTTGACAGAATTACAATATTTCGTATCAATGAATGCACGTAACACTTACCTAAAACTTTGCTTACAGCGCCAATAAGCTGAAAGGTTAGAGCATCTTCATAATGTTTAAACACCAGGAAATCCTGACTTTTGTCTAAATGAGACTCATTCCTGACAAAAAGAAGACAAGTTCGCCAAAACCAAACAACCGTCTTATAGTATAGTAAAAAACCCCAATCATAAATATATCCACGAAAGAGTCCAATTATATTGTATACAAGTTTGTGACATGACTATAAAACGAATGTGACTATGTACAAGTATATCGCTTTAAACACCGGTTTGAAAATCAAATTACGTCGAAAACAATGAATAGGGAACGTTTCCGGCAATACTGCGCTAAAGTATCAGTGAATAAAATATATATTATGATAATGTGTTACTGGTACTAACGTTTGCTTACAAATAAATATATAGAGGATATTTCATGTTTTTTGTCAAATATGATTTATATCTTAGTGAGTGAATTTTGCAATCATATTTCATGAGTCGCGCTTGCGCGACGAGTGTGATATGATTGCAAATTTCACGAGATGAGATATAAATCACATTTGACAAAAAACCATGAAATTTTCTATTTATTATATAACTTTTGGCAATTTTCCTTTATTTCTAAATTCCAGCAGCAAAATAGTTCCGGCTTTCTTACAGTGAAGATAACACTTTCTACAGTGACGATAACACATTTTAGAGTGAAATAGCGAAATGTTCACTCTAAAATGTGTTATCGTCACCGAGTGACTGATAACACTTTATCATCACTGAGTGACTGATAACACTTTTATTTCACTGATATTTCACAAAATGTTATATAATAAAGCATTGTCAAACACGTATAGCTCGGTAATGCTGTGTTAACATGCCTATACATCATTGTCTGAAGTGCATTACGGAATATGCATCACCGTATAACATGTATATAATATTATTAATAACGGTGATGATACGTTAGACAATATACCGAAGTATCAATTCTTATGATGTATTCTGAACTTAGGATGCTTACGATATGGAAATGAAAATTGGGTGCCTCGTCCAAAAAACAGCTATAGTCCTACTGACTATGGAATTATTAAAAAAAACATGGGGATTGTAATTTTGCTATTTCAGTCCCATTACTATATTGATATTTTCCACCTTCAGTGAAAAGTTTAGACTCATAGGTCAAATATTCAAGATTCAAAATTTTAAGTAAACAAAAAATTGTCAAAAATGCGACACCAGACAGGAGGGCAATACGTGCACATTTTCACTGAAGGTAACAAATATCCACATAGTAATGGGTGTGAAATATCAAAGTTACAGTCCCCATACGTTATTTGGGGCGAGACGTAGCCCAGTGGTAAAGCACTCGCTTGATGCGCGGTCGGTTTGGGATCGACCCCCGTCACTGGGCCCATTGGGCTATTTCTCGCTCCAGCCAGTGCACCACGACTGGTACATCAAAGGCCGTGGTATGTGCTATCCTGACTATGGTATGGTGCATATAAAAGATTCCTTGCTGCTAATCAAAAAGAGTAGAAGTGGCGACAGCGGGTTTCCTCCCTCAATATCTGTGTGGACCTTAACCATATGTCCGACGCCATATAACCGTAAATAAAATGTGTTGAGTGCATCGTTAAATAAAACATTTCCTTCCTTCCTTCCATACGTTATTTATTTTATTTTATTTCTGTTTTATACAATTCCATATTCAGTAGAATTATCTGTTTTTGTTGGGCCACACAATACATAACAACTAAAACACATAATTTAAATAAAACTTGAATATACTTACAGTACTTTCTCCCAAGTCTCTTCTCCAAACTTTACCTGAATCAACTCACGAACCACACAGTGAATCTGACCATACTGAAAATAAAATGACAAATATTTAAAGTAAAGAGAACATTGGTGATTCTTGCATATAGCTTTAGAAGAAACACGCTACATTTGATTTTTTCAATAGCAAATACCATGTCCAGTAATGAGCGCTGTTTAGAGCTGCAAATAAAGTTTATTAAAGTTTATTTTGTTTAACGATACCACTAGAGAACATTGATTTATTAATCATCGGCTACTGGATGTCATACATTTGGTAATTTTGACATATAGTCTTAGATAGGAAACCCGCTACATTTTTTCCATTAGCAGCAATGGATCTTTTATATGCACCATCCCACAGACAGGATAGCACATACCACGGCATTTGATATACCAGTCGTGGTGCACTGGCTGGAACGAGAAATAGCCCAATGGGCCCACCAACGGGATCGATCCCAAACCGACCGCGCATCAAGCAAGCGCTTTACCACTGGGCTACATACAGCCCCGGATCTGCAAGTAAGTAAATATATGAATATATCAGTCAAGATAAAATGAAATAGACATTTTGAGATTGTGAACAAATAACTGTTTACCATTATATGTATGTGACACATCTCGTGCGGATTATCAAACATGTTGTCATGGAAATATCCAATAGAATTACATCCACGAAAATCACATTCACGAAAGTAAAATCACAGAAATCACATTCCCGAAAGTAGCATCACAAAAGTCACTTTCACAAATGAATGAATGAATTAATAAATGAATGTTTAACGACACCCCAGCACGGATAAATACATCGGCTATTGGGTGTCAAACTATGATAAATTAAAAAAATTAAATCACTGTCACAAAAATCGTGTTTGCTTTTTAATGTGGTGTCAACATAGACTTGTATGTCCAACACATACAACCAACACAAAATATATTTAGCTGAATCGCTGAAATCACATTCCTGAAAACATCCACGAAAATCACGTTCTTGGTCACCTCTTGCGTCCTTTCGATAAACACCGGTGCGTGCAGCGCTCCCATTCATCACACAACGAGTTTAGCATACCCACCGCTGTCGTACAATAGCTGATTAAAACCATCGTTATTGAAAAACGATGATCATGTTAAACGACAGGAGATCACACTCTGTGTGGTCGACAAGAGACGGTAAATGTATCTATGTTTGGACTTGTTTTACTACTGCTTAATGGCATTTTGTTGTAACAATGGCCTTGTTTGATTCGAATATGTTGATTTTAAAATATTGGTAATGGAGTATTTGTGTTTGTATCCGTGGAAGAAGTAAATACATTGTACATGTTTAACCAACACCTAAACAAGTTTTCAAAAAGGAAGTTTTGTCCATATTATTTAGTTTTTTCCCCCGTGTTTGGTTCTTGCGGAAAGTATCGCTGACAACCAAAAATGACTATAGCCAATGTGATTTGTCAGAAATACGTTTTTACGTTAGAAAAGTCTACACAATTAAAAACAAAGCAATTTTATTTATTTATGCATTTACGTTCTATATATGTAGTTTTGCATTCAATCTAATTAAAATTAGTTCCACTATTACATGTGGATCTAACAGCAGCCCGTTAGAGCTCATGTCCAGTTGACCTTTCATTCGACCAATCAAAACCTTACTTGCAAATCATCCCAGTGATTTGAAAAGAATTTAAAAACATTCGGGATTATGCCGGGGTAAACGAAATGATTCGGGTGAATTACGAAGTATGCCGGAAACTAATTACAATATAACATTTTATATAAAATTCGTTTCAAGACGAAAAAAAACCCGTGATGGTATAGCCATAAAATCTGTTTATACTAGTATACAATCCAGAGTTTATTACTGCACTTTTCACCGTGTTTTTTCATTGTTGAAATAGACCAACAAGTTCACCTTTTGCATGAATAGTCTCGCCCGATATTTTTAGAATTTGTATGCTCCCGAATAACGCTATAAAAGGCGAAGTGTAATTGGTCGATATTAAAATTGTTATTTATAGATGAAATGTCACCTGGAGATGGGAGTCCACGCAATGCTGTTAGATCTACTGGTAGACCCAGTAGAGCTAATTTTAATCAGATTGTTTTGCATTATTCCAATTAATTATATGCTGCTCCCTCTACCCACACCCACTCATACAATCAAACGCACAAAACACCCATAAGCAAAACACCTTGTCCAAAACACAAACCTCCAACCTACAACCCCCCCAACCCCCCAAAACAAACAAAAAACAAACAACAAAAAATCCCAACCCAACACACACAAGAAACCGACCCACAAACAACAACAACAACATTACCCCCCAAACCCCCCCCCCCACCAAAACCCTCCCAACAACAACCCCAAACCCCACCCCAAAACAAAATCGTTAACATTACAAATAAAAGAAAAAACGTATTTTCGCAAAGAATAGAAATAGCCAATTGTACTTGTCAGCCCTCAGCATCGAGCTTGAGAGTGCAATTTAGAATTAGTTTTGTTTTTGTGACGGAACATGCTCTTAATTTCTTTTCGCCTGTGGCGATATTAATTGTTTTAGAGGGCCGTGTGCAGTCCCAATACACACCCAGACCAGATGCGGAGGCCATGTGGCCAGTAGTTACGTAATACCTCCGCGAGTTCTGTTTTACGACCGGGGATTTTTAGCGATTGGCGACAGCTAGTCTGACCATCTAAGAAAAATATGCCGTCTTGGTCTCTGTGGAAATATCACTTGTAGGTATTCGGTACCGCCTTGCATCCCCAGGCGATATTCGGGTTTATAATAAATAGCTAGGACTTTAGATATATCGAGGAGAAACATATTGGACGGCTCCGGGGGAACGTTAGTTCGACTGGACTCGGTAAATATTATTTCTGCTCTGTTGTATAACCTTGATGTGATTGATGTGACCTTAAATATTTTAATACTGTATTATACCAATATTATTTAGACAGTGTTTCCGGTAAACTGACGAAGTAAATTGTAGGCTTCACTGTCTAAAATTATTAAAGCTTAGCCAGTCATCCTAGAGGACCTAGGTAAACTGTAGGTTATTGTCTTTATTGTGATAGGTACCAGTATTAATTCTGTATTACAAGGTTACTGAATGAGTAGTTAAGGGTTAATTAAAAATTAACCAGTTAGGAATAGAGTTGTAATTCCTTTATTAATTAAGTTCCCCGGGAAGCGTTTCTCAATTATCACACGTGTGTGTGTGTTGTATCACGATGAAGTGATTAGAATATTGTGTAAACTAGACACCTAGTGATTAACTAATTAAGTGATTAGTTCTGGGTTGTTATTATTATTGTTGTTGTTAGATAATTAACTGCGGCAATTATATTTGTCAGCTTAAGGTTAATACAGATTCCAAGTGTATTGTGTTTTGTTGTGTTTTCTAGTGAACTAAACGTGCTATAGTATATATACTTTATATAAGATCGTATCTCTGACATACCTAGAGCCGAGCCACTCGGGTATAAACTGCCCGATACAGAGAGATCTAATAGATATACAGTTAGGAGAGATATTTGGATAATCGTGTTTTATTCAGTTACGGGTATTATAGGATCCCCGTGACAGTTTTGAAAAATATCAATTGATTGCATAGCAACCGATGACATCGCAATGTTTATCTTGTCACAATAGGCTATTCTCGTGCGAGGAACTCGCATCGTGTGGTGTCGCCTTCAGGAACATGTAGAAGTAGTAGTGGTGGTAGTGGTAGTAGTAGTGGTAGTAGTGGTAGTAGTAGTAGTAGTAGTAGTAGTAGCAGAAGTAGTGGTGGTAGTAGTAGTAGTAGTTGTTGTAGTAGTAGTAGTAGTAGAAGTGGTAGTTAGTAGTAGTAGTAGTAGTAGAAGTGGTAGTGGTGGTGGTGGTGGTGGTAGTGGTAGTAGTGATGGTAGTAGTGGTAGTAGTGGTAGTAGTAGTAGTAGTAGCAGTAGCTGCAGTAGTAGTAGTCGTCGTCGTAGTAGTAGTAGTAGTAGTAGTGGTTGTAGCAGCAGTAGTAGTAGTAGTAGCAGCAGTAGTAATAGCAGTAGAGAGACACACTGAGAGAAGATAATTACATAAAATACAAGTAAAAGCAATGATGTTTAAGTTATTTCAAAACGTTTTCAATTTATAATGAAGTCCTGGACAGATTGGAATGTGCTGGTATTGTCTTGGGGCCTAATTCACAAAGCTCTCTTAGGCTGCTAGACAACAAAGCATCCTCTTTGCAAGTATTTTATAATTGCACTGCGAGATCGCAAAGTTGCGAAACTTTAGTGAATTAGGCCCCAGGTTACAAAGATTCGGATCACCAAATAATAAAGTGTTACAGATGTGAAATTAAATATATTAATCAAATGGATATTAGGAACCACATCGTATAATGACAACAGCGCCAAAAAAGTGTCCAATGTCCTCAACAATATGTACAAGATGGACGTGTACACTTATGTCCATTTAAATCATAAGTACCCAGACCAAATCGACTGTAGTATTTGTTGCCTTGTGTCACATTCATAAAAGGGGCGAGACGTAGTTCAGTGGTAAAGTGCTCGCTTGGTGAGCGGTCGGTTTGGGATCGATCCCCGTCGGTTGGCCCTTTGGGCTATTTCTCGCTCCAGCCAATGCACCGCGACTGGTACATCAAAGGCCGTGGTATGCGCTATCCTGTCTATGGGATGGTGCATATAAAAGATCCCTTGCTGCTAATCGAAAACAGTAGCCCGTGAAGTAGCGACAGCGGGTTTCCTTCCTCAATATCTGTGTGGTCCTTAACCATATGTCTGACGCCATATAACCGTAAATAAAAGTGTTGAGTGCGTCATTAAATAAAACATTTCCTTCCTTCATAAAAATAAAATATTATAGTGGGGTCCATTTTTTAATCTGAAATTTTAAACTATGTAATGATGAAGCATTCTTAATGTTGGTATTATTCCATAGCTGAACCGCTGAAGGAAAGAAATAATTTGAAAAGAGTTTGAATAGTTTCAAGAGACTGAGCTGGCTGAAGGGTGCAATTATCCCAAACGATATCGGAGTAACCAAACATTGGTAGAATAAATGATCTAAATACAGATAAATTGGCAAAAGATGCGTAACAAATGAAACATTTGGTGCCAAATTCACAAAACCTTAAATCGTAAGCCTTATATTAAACGCAGGTGTTAAGTATTGTAAATACATGCAGTACCATGCGTGTAAGATGGAAACAACTTTGTAAATTAGGACCTTCTGGTTTTCAGTCAATTATGGTTAATATAATATGTCATTTCGTGATGACGCAATTTCGTATTATATAATTTTCTCAATTTAGTGAGATATGATAGAGACTTAGCGTGATAAAAGTGATCATATCTGACAGAAAACTGTTCTTGATTTGTCACTCGCTAAACCTTTTTGACGATAATTGAACATTATTTCACTCGGGACATAGGTTTAAAGATAGAGATGTCTCGTGCATCATCCACTCTCTATATATTTTTTTATCAATATTTTGTAATATAATAGCTGTCATGTTAATATACTGAAACGCAAAAGAAAAGTTAAAATTTGTTTTGCTTAACGACACCACTGGAGCACATTGATTAATTAATCATCGGCTGTTGAATGTAAAACATTTGGTAATAATGACATATAGTCTTAAAGTGGAAACCCGCAACATTTTAGAATTTTCCATTAGTAGCAAGGTCTCTTTTATATGCGCCATCCCACAAATAGGATAGCGCATATCACTGCCTTTGATATACCATTCGTGGTGCAAAACGTAAAACCCCAACGCAATAACCTATTCAGGGGTATGAAATAGTTCAATCTAATTAAAATTAGCTCCACTATTACATTGGAGCTCATGTCCAGTTGACCTTTCATTCGACCAATCAAAACCTTACTTGCAAAATCATGCCAGTGATTTGAAAAGAATTTGAAAACATTCGGGATTATGCTGAGGGTATACGAAATGATTCGGGTGAATTACGAAGTATGCCGGAAACTAATTTCAATATAAACTTTTATATAAAATTCGTTTCAAGACGGAAAAAACCCGTGATGTTATAACCATAAAATCTGTTTATACTAGTATACAATCCAGACTTTATTACTGCACTCTTCCACCTGTTTTTTCAATGTTGAAATAGACCAACAAGTTCGCCTATTGCATAAATAGTCTCTCCCGATATTTTTAGAATTTGCATGCTCCCGAATAAGACTATAAAAGGCGAAATGTAATGCGATATTTAAATTGTTATTTATAGATGAAATGTCACCTGGACATGGGAGTCCACGCAATGCTGTTAGATCTACTGGCAGACCCAGAAGAGCTAATTTTAATCAGATTGAAAATAGTTAATAATCATTGTTAAATTTTGTTCGTTGGATGATATTAAAATGATTACTGTCATCAGTTGTATCAGTTTATCACGCTCTGTTGACCACGATAAAGACTATAGTCATGCGTCACTTCCGATTCCAGTAATGCATGGATTGGCTGTGCGTACATACACGTGGGCGATTGGTAAGGTACAGATAGGTGTTTTTTAATTATTGATAACTGGGTAGGAAAACGTTTGCTTTGTTTAACGACACCACTCACATTGATTTATTAATAATCGGCTATTGGATGTCAAACATTTGGTGATTTTGACCCGTAGCCTTAGAGGAAACACGATACATGTTTCCATTATATATAGTATATGGACTTTCCCACAGACAGGACAGCATATATCACGACCTTTGATATACAAGTTGTGGAACATTGGTGCAAACGACCCCCACCCCTCTCCAAAACCAGAAAATCGACTTCATTCAGGTGGTAACTGTTCAACGCATGCACCAAATACATGCTTTATATCTGCGCTTTGTTAACGTAACCGGCCACAGATCACAGTTATCTTCCCATTTGGTTGTCCGGAAATTTGTCCGCGCATGTAGTCTGCTGTTTGACTGGTTATTTCATGGTAGACAGCTTTGAAATGGCAACTATTTGACTGAAGTTGACAGGGGAGAGCATGTAGTTTGTAAACATGTGTAACTTGTTGACATTTGAAGACTCGTTTGTGGTAATTCCGGCCCATGCAAAAGTAGTGCTTTTTGTGTAAGATGGGTGTACTCCGGCCTGGTTTAGTGGGTGTGTTTGTTTAAACCAATATCCTGGGAGAAAGAGCTGGACAACAGGGGTTGTCCTTTTCGTGGTATGTTTCCTCCAGGCAGGCAAAGGTACATACAAAAATCCATGGGCCTGCTAATATTAATAAAAATGTTATAGCCACTTACGCTATATAGAAACATATCGTCGGCGAAATGACAAAAGGTCGTAACTACGCTTTTGGCGAGAAATCACTTTTTGGAATTTCCAGAGTTAGAATGTTCATATTCTGCTTTTGTCAAAAGATCGTAACTATCGGCCTACTAGAAAGTGGTTGACTGTCACATGACAAATAGTCGTATTTACAAAGAGGGAAGCTAGAGTGTGGACATGACGCTCAGCATTGTTTTATGTTCACACATTACATGGATTACATGTAAATAAAACCAGTTAATTACACCTGATTGTATGTGTATTTAATCCATGTATAGATCTTGCCTCATTCCTTCAACCGGTGTTAAATTCTATATCAAAATGTCGTAACTGACATTTTCAACGACATTTCAGGTGTAAAATGTCGTAAGTACATTTATAGACCTGACACCCACTATTAAGTAGTTATCGCTATTAACTGTTAATATGTTCGCATAACAATGACTATAACAAAATAACGTATTTTTCGAAAGATATTAAGTTTTTTTGCTCTCCTGTAAAATTTTGAAAAGTGTAGTTACGAGGTTTTGTCATTTCGCCGACGATATAGCGTAATTAATTGTGGTCTGTGGCCAACCAAGCTGTTTAATGGCTTCTTGCTGGGAATTATCAAATATTTCATACCCGCAAATAGATTGTTGCGTTTCTTTTGCGGTTCACTATACAACTGCAGTTATGGAAGAAATATTAAATAGTCCTACCATTATAAATCTGTATTCTACGTATTTCTGTAATGCCTGTGAACTGCATGTTTATAGGTAATAAAGTATATTACGTATAACCAACAAAATGTTTCCACGTTCTACAAAGTTAAGTAGGCGTTGAAACATTAAACTCCACAACTAATTTCTTAACATTGCGTGGTCTAGCATTGACCGCCCACCATATCGGAATACAGAAATACACAGCGTGAATATAACATAATTAATTAATATCGTCGACAATGCCTTATAATAATAATAATAATAGATAATAATAATAACAGATTTTTATTTCAGATCAGAGATCCATAGAACATATATAAACATCACATACAAAACTGATTACATAATATACAGCAGCTTGTGCCAGCGATTTACACATACAGATTTGACGTACACCAATCTAATTAAAATTAGCTCCACTATTACATGTGGATCTAACACCAGCCACTTGGAGCTCATGTCCACCAATCAAAACCTTACTTGCAGAATCCTGCCAGTAATTTAAAACTAACAACACTGCGTATTCCCAATGTCCAGGTAACATTTCGTCTGTAAATAATAATTTAAATATTGACCAATCACACTTCGCCTTTTATAACGTTATTTGGGAGCATACAAATTCTAAAAATATCGGGCGAGTCTATTTTAGTGGCCGCAGTACAGCGAACCATACCAATACGGGTTATCAGTCTTCAATTTTGCATTAAAAATTATTTATTTATTTATAAAGAAAAACTAAAAAAACTAAATCAGTCTTCAGTTTTACATTACAAATTATTTATTTTATAAAATAAAACATGTTTTAAGGCATTCATAATTCACACGAAACATGTATACCCTCAGATAATTCGGAATGTTTTCAAATTATTTTTAAATCACTGGCAGGATTCTGCAAGTAAGGTTTTGATTGGTGGACATGAGCTCCAACTGGCTGGTGTTAGATCCACATGTAATAGTGGAGCTAATTTTAATTAGATTGGACGTACACAGTTGTACACCGCAGGTGGGCAAGTAGGTCGTTTGAAGTTGTTTCGATTCTGCTCTTCAGCGAATATGCTGTTGAGCGAAGTAAAGCGCCAAAGCTTTTTACTCGATGACTGACAAACATCTTGCTGGCACTGTATGGTCGTCGTTGTCCGATCATCCATCGGTATGCATTATTATAACATATGTTAAGATCCTTCATGGTATCCTGTGTAAATTTCACCCATAATGCACCCGCGTACAAATTACTACAATAACTCACAAATAATTGTGTTTTAACAGATTCTGAACATTTTGCAAATCGCCGCAACATGTTTGCACGTACACAAAGGGCTCTATACTGTCGTTTAATGTCTTTATCGTCTTTCATGGTTTTGCATATAATAACCTAGATATTTATAGTTGTCAACAAATTTCAGTACATCACCACACAAATATATCGAAGGCACATTGATCAACTTCAGAGTTTCTGGCTCAATACACATACAAACAGTTTTCATTGTATTATATATAATATCATAATCCTTATGTCGTGGCTTAGCTATAATTCGCAGGTGACAAGAAAATCATTATTGTTACGCGGTCATAGCTTAGGTCATTGAGAACAAATCGAACTCGTTAAGATTCTCTATAACAATATGCTTACTCTGACACGGGAAGACAAATCAGGGGCGTGTTCAGTACGCCGAGCGCTCTCCAACTAATTGACTGATACTATCGTCTACTATCGCATCTCATTCATCTTAAGGTAGGGGCAAAAAGCATCCTAGAACATGCGTCAGTCATGTGGCTGTGCTCAATACTGGAAAACCTTTGTTTTGTTTAACGACACTACTAGAGACACCACATCGGCCATTGGATATAAAATATTTGATAATTTTGACATATAGTCTTAGAGAGGAAACCAGATACATAATATTTGCATTAGTACAAGGGATCGTTTTATATGCACCGTTCCAAGACATGATAGTACATACCACGGCTTTTGATACTTTGATATACCGGTCGTGGTGCACTGGCTAGAACGAGAAATAGCTCAATTGGCCCAACGTCGGGTAATTGACTGGTACTATCGACGCCCATCATTTCACACTGATCTTACGCTGGGAAATGATCCAACTCAGTTTACTTCCTAATGTATAATAGTAATGTTTTCGTACGTACGAAATTAGTGGGAATCAAAATCCAGTTTGGGCTTGATCTACCACAAACACGTAAACGACCAATGGCATATCTTATATATTAATGTTAGTTAAAAAAGGATGGAAGGAAATGTTTTATTTAACGACGCAGTCAACACATTTTATTTACGGTTATATGGCGTCAGATATATGTTTAAGAACCACACAGATATTGAGAGAGGAAACCCGCTGTCGCCACTTCATGGGCTACTCTTTTTCGATTAGCAGCGAGTGATCTTTTATATGCACCATCCTACAGACAGGATAGTTTAAAAGGTTTACAACAAATTCATGGTAGTTTCTTTAAGCTATTGCATATTGCATTTACATCTTATCTTAATATTTCCATTTATCATGCAACCATGCTTCCTATTGACCTGATAACTCCTACCTGATAATTCGAAGTGTTATCATTTCACTAGGAAATGAGTTGTGCGCAAGACTTTTTAGGTAGATCGTTTTCTCATTTTACAAACATCCATTTACAGCAATAATTGTTGAACTGCATAAATAAATATAACATTTACACTTCCAGTAACGTCAAATTGCCTCTTATTTTCAAATCTCCATTATTCGCTCCCATTCGGAACTAGCCAGCGTTTTAAATTAAACATTTTGAAACAAAAAAGCAAGTAGCTTCCTGCAAAGAGTGTTTACATTGGAACAGCGTCTGACGTCACAGTCACTAGCAGCCAGTGATGTAGATCTTCTTCAGGTCACACATAAACTTGAGTTTATTTTCACAGAAAAAGCCTAGGTACAAAAATTGTAATGTTGTGACACAACAGACTTTGAAATATAATCAAAGTATTTTATTTACAATTTGGAAACATAACTTTTAGGCTTTCTGGCACCTGCTATTGTCCGACTTCCGGTAGTAGTTTCTACACGATACAACTAATACTCTTTATACCGCTTTTGACTGAAACATATTACAAAAATATAACTTGAAAGTGGTTGCATGATAAAAATAATATCAGGTTACTACATTTTGATATCGTGGTTCTTTGGCGAGGTTTAGATAACGGTGTAACAGGCGAGCTTCAGCGAACCTGTTACACCGTTATCGAACCGAGCCAAATAACCACGATATCAAAACGTAGTAACATGATATTCTATATATATATATATATATACACACACACACACACACACATGTACTTATCTTCTCTGACACCCAATAGCTGATGTGTACTTATGTGCTGGGGTGTCGTTAAATATTCATTCATTCATTCATTCATTCATTCATATCTCATCTGGACGGGACGTAATCGAGTGATACGTTCCAGCCAGTACACCACAACTGGTATATCAATGACCATGGTATGTGCTATCCTGTCTGTGGGTTGGTGCATATAAAATATCCCTTGCTACTAATGGAAACAATGTAGCGGGCTTCCTCTCTAAGACTATATGTCACAATTACCAAATGTTTGACATCCAATAGCCGTTGATTAATAAATCAGTGTGCTCTAGTAATGTCGTTAAACAAAACAAACTTTAACCCAGTGATAAAGCATTCGTCTGATGCGAGATAGATCTTGGATCGATCCCTTTTGGATGGCCTATTGGGCTATTTCTCGTTGATAATATTATTATTATTATTATTATACTACCCTGTCTGTAGCATGGTGCATATAAAAGATCGCTTGTTACTGACTGAAAAGAGTAGTCCAAGGCGTGGCGGAAGCGAATTTTGTCTTTCATTGTCTGTATAGTCCTTAAGCATATGTCACCGGCCTCGGTAGCGTCGTGGTTAGGCCATCGGTCTACAGGTTGGTAGGTACTGGGTTCGGATCCCAGTCGAGGCATGGGATTTTTAATCCAGATACCGACTCCTAACCCTGAATAAGTGCTCCGCAAGGCTCAATGGGTAGGTGTAAACCACTTGCACCGACCAGTGATCCATAACTGGTTCAACAAAGGCCATGATTTGTGCTATCCTGCCTGTGGGAAGCGCAAATAAAAGATCCCTTGCTGCCTGTCGTAAAAGAGTAGCCTATGTAGCGACAGCGGGTTTCCTCTAAAAAACAGTGTCAGAATGACCATATGTTTGACGTCCAATAGCCGATGATAAGATAAAAAAATCAATGTGCTCTAGTGGCGTCGTTAAATAAAACAAACTTTACTTTTAAGCATATGTCCGACGTCATATAACCATAAATAAAAATGCGTTGAGTTCTTCATACTGCTAGTCTCAGACAGTCAATTGTTGCCACAAAGTTGGCCAACTCGCCGGTAACTCCCGACTTACAACGTGTGCGCTCAGATGAACATTTAATGGGTTATACAACGAGAACTGAGTTGTAAGAGCGCTCAGATCTGGCAACTGGACAGTCGTAGAAGTCGTGAGAGCAGAACATTGGCCGACTTTGTGCTAGCAGTTGGCAGTCTTAACCTAGCAACAAATAACATATTTCCCTTTCTTCCTTCACCTTTCAACTCTACAGAATGGGTGCAATAAAAATGATCGACCTTGCAGCCCTAGATTTGTGCATCACCACTGAACTAAATACCGCCATGATATGGGCACACACACACCATGTCCGTTAGTGATGTTAATAAAAAGAAAAGAAATCAATATATCATTGGTATATTAAAGACGACCGGAAGTAAGCTGTAATAATGTGTTTAATGAACTCCACTAATGAATTTCCATGGCGACCTATTATTACAATTACACACAAGTAACCTTCTCACGGCCATAGCATCTCCAATACTAGTATTTCGCTTCGCTTGTTAATCGATGTGACGCATGACAAAGTTTACATATTGGCTAATTACGAATGGGTAAACAATATTTTGTTTGTGCATGAACGTTTGCGATCGATCTTGCAAACCGCTGCACCTCACACGAGCGCCTCTTCCACCGAGCTACATCCAATCTCTTGAGTAATCAAGATGTATGCTACAGATCGTTAAGGCAAATAATGTCGTACGACCATACCTTAATTTCGCTTAATAAGCAGAGAACAACATGTTGTGTGTTTTAGTCTTTTAAAGAGATATAGGATTTTTCGATTTCTTTTATTTAGAAAGATAAACTGTTGCTGGCTTATTACAGTTTATCTTTACCGGTGTGTTATTATTTTAATCCTGAAAAAGGTTACAAATGTGTTCAGAGCGAATGATTACTGATAATGTGTGATAAGCCATTGGTCTTCGTTCTTGCTGCGGAATGTAAATTACTATGATCATACCGCAGAAATTACAGACTTAGATTACAATGCAAATCGTACAGAATTACACATTACAATGTTCATAATGCAAAACGTGATAAAAAAGGAATATAATTTTGTTTAACAATAGCACAACACATTGTAAACCATGACTATCTGGTGTCTAACAAAACTAGTTTCGGTAGCTCAAGTCGGGTGTTCCAGGGAGGGGGTGAAATGTCTAATTGTATAAGAGGTGGTAGCACTAGAAGAGAATTAGGCAGTATGTATTGTTCAGTAGAGAATTGGGACGATTTCCACTAGCTATTATAAGAAAGCTGAAAATATTTTAAAATATTGGATAAACCTTGGTAGTATGAGTATGGAGATATTTGGCTAACGAATATTAAGCAGGAATTAGATACGCTTGGGCTAAGTTATATGTGGAAATCGAACCATACCCATAATTAAAGAAAGAATATTTGATGTATTTAAACATTGGTCCTACAGTTTAATAACAGCGTCGCCTAAAGGATCACTATATAAACACTTACTAAAGGAATATCAATTACAAACATATCTAACGAAGCCAATTGATTCACGTAATATAAAAGAAATAACGGAAATGAGAATTTGCGCACACAGGCTAAATATTGAAGGTACAAACATCGAGAGAACACAAAGAGTATGTACATTATGCAATATTAATGAGGATGAGTTTCATTTTATTCTTCAGCGTCCACGATACGAAACTTTAAGAAATAGATTTATTAAGAAATACTACTCCAAGAACCCCAGTGCTTTTAAACTAATACAGCTATTGTCAACCACAAACAATGAGATAAATAACCTTGGCAAATACTTACTACAGGCGAACAAAATGAGGGATATGCTATTACTACAAACGACTTAATATATCTATATTTGTGTGACCCATATTGCTGATTGTTTATGTATAGATATAGATGGATTGTTTTGATCGGTATATGTGTATGCATTTATGTAAGTCATTCTCCACCATTGTTCCGCACTATTGTACATAATATTGTATTTCATTGTTATAATGCTGATAAGTTGCAAAACTTAACGCAATAAACAACTTGAACTTGAACTTGAACAATTCTTAAAGAAAGGAAAGAAAGTAATATTTCTTTTGACAAAGCACTCAACACATTTTTAGTACCGCTTTAATTGGCGTCATATTATTAAAGATGCATTCACACAGGTGCAGTAACTATATTAACCTATTTTTACATGTATTAGTGATAAATAAAGCTAAAGTTTGTTTTGTTTAACGACACCACTAGAGTACATTGATTTATTAATCACTGACTATTGGATGTCAAACATTTGGTCATTCTGACAGTCTTAGAGAGGAAACCTGATACATTTTTCCATTGGTAGCAAGGGGTCTTTTACATGCACCTGTCGGTTATCCTTATTGGATTTTTCAATACTATTAAAATAATAAATTAAATTATTAGGATGTAATTGCTTGTGGACATGTAATTCAAGGTGTAATCTTTACATTTCGCAAAAAAACCCCACTCACTTTGATGTACCCCTTTGAACATAGGCCTACTACTTTCAAAGAAAATGTTTAAAAACGGAATCGAGGGTTGCAAACATCAGCAGAGTTTTGTTTAAAGCATTAAATGCATACTTGAATATTTTAAAATTGTCTTTAATCAATATCACTTTCAAAATTAATTTTCTTGATGTGTTAATAGGCCCGAAATATATTAGGAATATGCTAATATTTTTCTTGATTTAAAAACACAACGTGCGTACTTTAAAAAAAAATCTTTTTTGAGAACTGATATTAGTAATAAATATTCCTCTTTTTTTTTTCCCAACAGATGATGTATTTATCTTGCTGATATGCCATTAAATATTTATCCAATCATTCCTATTTTTCGCTCTAGCCAGTGCACCACGACTGGTACACCAAAGGCCGTGGTATGTGCTATCCTCTCTATGGGAAGGTGCATATAAAAGTTTCCTTGCTAATCGAAAAGAGTAGCCCATTGCGTGGCCCATCAAAGGCCGTTGTATGTGCTATCCTGTCTATGGGATGGCGCATATAAACGTTCCCTTGCTAATCGAAAAGAGTAGCCCATTGCGTGGCGGCAGTGGATTTCATCTCTCAATATCTGTGTGGTCCTTAACCATATGTCCGACGTCATATAAACGTAAATAAAATGTGTTGAGTGCGTCGTTAAATAAAACATTTCCTTCCTTCATTCATTCCTGTTTTTCGGTTTTCCATAATTATGTACATGACATCAATATCCTTGACGTTGGACGTGTACGTGTCTGTGTTGGTATGGATGTGCGTGATCCTTTGGAATACAAGTAGACCTCATTTCTCTATGGTTATTGAAAACAATTAATATGTATATATCCTTTGCATGTATGACACATTGTGTCTGAGATAAAAAAAACCTCCAACCCCAACAATACACCCCCCCCCCCCCCCCCACCAACAAAACTCAACAAAGAAACAAAAATAAAAATAGAATAGAATAGAATAGAATAGAATAGATGTTTAACGACACCCAAACACGAAAAATACATCGGCTTTTGGGTGTAAAACTATGGTAAATGCACAAATAAAAAAGAACAATAAATAAATAAATAAATAAATAATAACAAAAATAAGAAAACCGGCTCGTCTGAGGTACAACCAGGTCGAAAGGAAAGGAAAGGAAATGTTTTGTTTAACGACGCACTCAACACATTTTATTTACGGTTATATGGCGTCAGACATATGGTTAAGTAACCAGGTCGAATGATTGATCGCCCATCAATGGACCCGGCCCGTTTTTGCCAACCCCAAACCAGGGCACCACAACTTGTACATCAAAGACCGTGGTGTGTCCTGCCCTGGCCAAGTTAGGCACCGAATAGTCGTAGTTTAAAATATGCCAAGGTTTCATTAAACATCAAAGTAAACAAAAATTACAGGATTACGGATTTCAATGTTCATATCGCAAACATGACATTATACAGCGCTAATATTGACAAAGTAACATATTATAATGTTCGTATTGCAAACACCACATACTAGTTAGCATTATAATGTTTAAAAGACAGACCGCACTTACTCTTTCTACAAGACATGTTTCAGTTAGATTTGTTTTAAAGGGACATTCCTGAGCTTGCTGCATTGTAAGATGATTCCGACTAATAAAATATTTCTACGATTAAACTTACACATTGAATATATTTTCTTGTTTAGAATATCAGTGTCTGTACTTCAATGTGTTTCTGGTCGTCTTAATATTTGTAAGCGTCCCAAATTGGATTCTTTTTTCAAACAATTTCGTACGTACGAAAAAATATTTTAGGAAATAAAATGAAATTTAACCTAGTAAAAATATTAAAACGACGAGAAACACGTTTAATATACAGCAACTAATATTTTATGCAGAAAACTATATTTAATATGTAATTACAATCGTTAAAAAGTTAAATAGTCGATAAAACCTTAAAAATTGCAGCAAACTCAGGAATGTCCCTTTAATATGGAAGCCATTGATCAGCTTTATTAACAACTGACTTTACAGGTCATTGACGATTACGACATTTACCTAGATACGTAACTCTGTTTTACAGATATAAGTAACGGTAATAATTGTATATCCAACCATTCAGCTGCTTAACAACTACGAATATATGCTTATATAATAAACACCTTATTAGATTACATCGATCTAGGTAAGTATTTTATTAAACGTAATTATCTGTCGCGAAATATACCGGCCTCGGTGGTGTCGTGGTTAGGCCATCGGTCTACAGGCTGGTAGGTACTGGGTTCGGATCCCAATCGAGGCATGGGATTTTTAATCCAGATACCGACTCCAAACCCTGAGTGAGTGCTCCGCAAGGCTCAATGGGTAGGTGTAAACCACTTGCACCGACCAGTGATCCATAACTGGTTCAACAAAGGCCATGGTTTATGCTATCCTTCCTGTGGGAAGCGCAAATAAAAGATCCCTTGCTGTTAATCGGAAAGAGTAGCCCATGAAGTGGCGACAGCGGGTTTCCTCTGAAAATCTGTGTGGTCCTTAACCATATGTCTGACGCCATATAACCGTAAAATAAAATGTGTTGTTTGCGTCGTTAAATAAAAATTTCTTTCTTTTCTTTCGCTTAAAGACGGTCTATATCAAGTAGTCCAATAAGTAGTAAAGCGGTCGCCTCATACGCATATCGTTTATCCAAGCAAAAAAATCTTTAATAGCACAAGCTAATAAAGGTATGACCTTACTCAAAATGAGAATTAGAAATCTTAATTTACCAATAGACTGCCAATTACACTTGTTTGATAGTACCATTGTCCCTATTCTGTTATATTCCTCGGAAATTTGGGGTTTTGGTAACAATCAAAATATAGAAAGAATACAGCTAAATTTTCTAAGAGACTTATTAAGGCTAAGAAGAAGTACCCCACTGCCCATGATTGATTGAAAATTAGGCGTATTTCCATTAGATATTAAGATACACATTAGAATGCTAAGTTTTTGGGCCTCGCTGATCACAGGAAAGGCCTCTAAAATATCATATATACTGTACAAAACAATGATTAGTGAAAGCACAAAAAATGGGTTAAAATTTAAATGGTTAAGTAATATAAACGATATATTAAATAAATTAGGACTGGGAAATTATTGGTTAAACCAGACAGTTTCAAGTAAGAACTCATTTATTAAGTTAGTTACTCAACGTTTAAAAGATCATTTCAGACAAACCTGGAACGAAAATATTAATACTTATCCCAAATGTATTACTTATAGAATATTTAAATCGGCACATGTTTGTGAAAATTACCTTCTATACTTACCTGAAAAAATACGCATTATTTACAGTCGATTCAGAACCAGCAATCACTATCTTCCAATTGAAAGTGGCAGATGGCAAAATATTGAAAGAAAAAATAGAATTTGCCCTCTTTGCAAAATCACAATAGGTGATGAATTTCATTACCTATTTCAATGTCCACACTTTACTAACGAAAGATCAACCTACTTAAATAAATATTACTTCAACAGACCAAACACTTTTAAATTACACAAGCTCTTTAACACAAAACAATTATCTATTATAAAGAAACTATGTACGTTTCTTAATGTCATTAATAGTGTATTAAAAGACACGCCTTTGTCATAGATTTATTCAACTAATATGTTTTAGCGTTTGAGTATATGTATATAGATAGATAGATAGATAGATAGATATAGATAGATATAATTATATGTATGTATGTTTTAATCAGCAGCCGCCATTGTATTGTATTGTGTATATATATATGTTTGTAAACACCTCAATGTAACACCGTTTGGTGTTCTGAGTGAATAAAGTTCTGTTCTGTTCTGTGGGAAGCGCAAATAAAAGATCCCTTGCTGCTAATTGGAAAGAGTAGCCCATGTAGTGGCAACAGCGGGTTTCCTCTCAAAATCTGTGTGGTTCTTAACCATATGTCTGACGCCATATAACCGTAAGTAAAATGTGTTGAGTGCGTCGTTAAATAAAACCTTTCTTTCTTTCTGTTGCGAAATAATACTGATCACGCGTAAGTCTTCATACCAAGGAAGGACGCACTGAACACATTTTATTTACGGTTATATGGTGTCAGACATGTGGTTAAGGACCACACAGATATATAGAGAGGAAACCCGCTGTCGCCACTTCATGGGCTACTCTTTCTCGATTAGCAGCAAGGGATCTTTTATATGCACCATCCCACAGACAGGATATATACATACTACGGCCTTTGTTACACCAGTCGTGGAGCACTGGCTGGAAAGAGAAATAGCCCAATGGGGCCACCGACGGGGATCGATCCTAAACCGACCGCGCATCAAGCGAGCGTTTACCACTGGGCTACGTCCCTCCCTCATACCACTTACAGTCGGGGTCCCGCCTTGCTATATTATAATAACAATATTTACTGATTAAAAATATACAAAGACAAAGACGTATAACAATTTGGTACTGTGATATTGTAGTTTAAACGTAAGTTACATTAATTGATGCACATCAGGCACGGCGAAATCAGGTAGACATTGGGGTGTGGGGGGGGGGGTGGTTGTAACTGAGATCGAAGGCGCAAAGCAAAGTTTCTAGGGGGATTCGGGGGTATGCTCCCACATAAATAAAACTGAGATCGAAGGCGCAAAGCAAAGATTCCAATAATATTTTTTTATTCAGACTTATTGGGGGGTGAGGTCGGGGACGTATGCACCGCCGTGCCTGCCATTTCATAAATGTTTTATGCTGAAAATTCTAGAAAATCCAGCAACTTTCACGAGTTCATTTTCTTTTAAAGCACATTATCACGTAGTTAACGTTTTTTTTCCCAGACACAACTACAGTTTGAATAAGCTTGAGTGTTACTGGTATCAGCGATTATCATCTACCTTCATACAATATACAAATCCGTCGCCAAGTGTTAATATTTTGAAACATATACCAGTGAAATGGCACAAAGGTTCTCAGTATCAAAATTAAGACCCAAGTTAACATATTTGAGAAATACTCTTCTTTTTTGAAAAATAAAAAATATTTGATGTTGATTTTTATATTAGAAGCCTCGGAATGCAATAATAAAGTCTTGCCAAAATAAATGTTTAATATTTTTAAAACACATTTGGGAAATATAATTACCAAATATGTTACGGTTTCCATTTTGGATCTTTTAGTTTTTAGTTTTCGTAGCCAGGTAATTTTACGAACAGGTCCTGCACGAATTCATACACAGAGAAGAAAGTTAGGGTGATAATGAATCACCTTGCCTATACATGTATATGATACAGAAATATTTCCATTAACTATGAAACTTGATTCTATATTTTTTTATAAAACACCGCAATCCAAAAGAACCAAAATTCAACGATTCATATATGTTCGAAATGCAAAAATGTCTTGGATTGATTCTATTCCATGTTTTTAACTTGTGCATAGTTTTTCATCTCTTTGATGAAGCTCTTGCACATTTGTTGTTTAATCGATTTTGGCAGATTTCACAGCTGTGGTGGCACTACTCATTACAAGTGCCATCGGTCGGGCGGATGGTTCACCTAACACCTGGCATCATACTGTCCGATTCATGAGTGCAAATATAATGTGTTTTTAGATTCTCCTGGCGTTTGTAGTTTAGTAACATTTATTCGAATGTGCTCTGTCCTGTAGATTTTATTTAGTCCTCCTATAGACGAAACACTAGAACGAGATTCAAGTGCAGAGTCGATTCTGTCTTGTGCAGAGATACGATCTTAATCACGGATAACGGTTTTGTCGTTCAGAGTTTGTGTATATACAACAATGAAATGGAAGTCGAATGCTTTTCCAAAGTTTATTCCTGAGATATTTTGCAAAAATAACGACTTGTCTCCCAATTTGTTCTTCATTAATAAAAAATGAAGTTCTTCTTTAATTCGGCACTACTTAGTAATTACTTTATGTCGGTTTTTGTATGACACTCTAAATATGCCATTATTGTTAACTGCATTTGTTACCTTTTTGCCAAAAATCTGCAATAGCTTTCATTTAATGCGTCATTCAACGTGTGAGCAGTATTGGAATTTAAGTATAACAGCCTCACCAATTTAAATATGAGATGCCTATTTTCCTAGCTATAATGTTGTTATGTTGGCAACTCGATTTTAACAAAAATAAAAAGGCACTACTCCTTCGGTTCACTGGACAAGTATTGTTAATGCATTTGCAGCCAAATCTGACGCGTCATTGATACCCCATTGTCTCTGTTTTTTGAGCTCTATGTATATTAGCAACAAACAAAAATACACCTTCATGCAAAAACGGTCATTATACCCGTTAAACTATGCATGTACACACATGGACTTTCTCTCCGTGAATGTAAATATCCAAATGGATAGTTCAGGCAGTTATGCTGATTTTATTAAGATTGCATTCCCTCCCACACCCTCAAAGTAACACTTTTTTGGTGTTATATGTCAGTCATCTTGAAATTCAAATTGGCCGTCATTTTAATATAGTTTGTATATATGTTTCAATTCCCACTTAACATAGATTTGTTTTGTATATTAAAACTTTTTTTTGTCAGTGAATTCACAGGTAATTGTTTCATTCATCTGATTTTAAAAGGCCGTCATTTTAAATAAATAAATGAATGAATGAATGAATGAATGAATGAATGAATGAATAAATAAATAAATAAATAATTTGTTTTTATTCATGGACAATCAACATGGCCAACTCAAAATACTAGTAGTAGATTTGCTACGGCAAATTCCATAGCCACTCGAAGGCAGGAAGGAAATCGTTTACTATATAGTATAGTTCTTTATTGACCTTGAGTTTTACAGCTCCTCTGTACACACAAAGTACAGGAAAAACAGGCCCTACTCTATCCGTGAAAGGAAAATGGTTTAAAACACTTCTTTCCTTAATTTGGCTGTTTTAAATAAATATTTTGCCAAAATGACACAGTTGTTTGACATTTTCCGTATTATATAACTGCAACAACTTGAAATATGATTTGTTTCTGTCAATAATGCTTAATGTGTAATTTTCTTAAATCATGGTACATAGGACAATTTAAAATGAAATAAAACTCATCTTCCACATCATTTAAAGTTAAAGAGTGGAAACATACTACATATTATGCCACTGAATATGACAATATCTACCAGTTTCAGTTGGTCCAGTACAGGAGACGCGTCGTCCACAGTTCTCCCAATGTGATGACTGCTCCAAGTTCCAGAAACCATCATGTTCATAGTCTATTAAAACAGCTCATCGATTCACAAGCATAGTCTAAGTCTTATCCAATTACCGCTTACCAGACACTTTGTTTCCCAACTGATGTTAATTCCCAAGCAATACCCTTGAGATTAGGTTTATTTTATGAAGAATTTAGTTTGTTCTTGGGTTATAATGGATGCCTAATGGGTGGATCAGGTTTTCAGTAAGTGCTTACTATTACAAATGAGCCACATGTGAGTCACATCACAACCTATTTCATGTTTTGACGTTTACAAAAGATTTTGGCAACAAACAGGTCTGGGATGATGAAGTATTTGATTAAACCTTTTACCGTGTAAAGTAACTCATACAGTATGTATCTTTCAGTTCTTTTATAGATAAAAGTGAGTTAAATCATCGATAATAATTTGACGGAATCTGTTGAAAACTCTTTTACAAATTAATAAGCGTAGGACAGTCATGTCAGGCAAGGTTGCTGAAAATGAGAATGTATTACAGAAATCGGAAAATCAACTGTAGCTGATATTCATACACACCATGCCTTGGATGGGGTAGCCTATTTGCATATGGAAAAGAAGGAAATGTTTTATTTAACGACGCACTCAACACATTATATTTTACGGTCATATGGCGTCGGACATATAGTTAAGGACCTCACAGATATTGAGAGAGGAAACCCGCTGTTGCCACTTCATGGTCTAATCTTTTCTATTAGCAGCAAGGGATCTTTTATATGCACCATCCCATAGACATCAAGCATCAAGTGAACGCTATACCACTGGGCTACGTCCCGCCCCATTGTGAAAGGATGAAACGCCTTCAGAAAAGACAAAAAGCCTTTGCGGCATCTGGTGCATATGAAGCAAGGATTTGATCCATCTTAGTTGAATACAAATACATTGTACTACTAGAGGAAGGATAACGACTTCCTTTTATACAAATCCAATGAACATTTTCTTGCTGGGTGAAGAGCTTAGCAAAACGGATGTACTTCCAACGAACATAGGTTCATTTTCATACCTAGTCAAGAGCTTAGGAAAAGACATACACTTTCAACGAACATAGGTTCATTTTCTTATAGAGTCAATAGCTTAGGAAAAGACATACTCTTTCAACGAACATAGGTTCATTTTCTTACATAGTCAAGAACTTAGGAAAAGACATACTCTTTCAACGAACATAGGTTCATCTTCTTATAGAGTCAATAGCTTAGAACAAGAGATGCATTTCAGCACGGACACCCCCGCCCCCCCCCCCCCCCCCAACCTCAGTAATCACAAACCACAGGCCCCATAACAGCTGCTTCATGGTATGAAGTGGAAATGCCAATTGGATTGTTCTTATCACGGTTAACGATGCAGTTGCAGGAAAGATGGCCTAGACGATTTCACCCAGTCGATATGATCCTGCGTAAAGTAGTGGGCTTGCTTTGAAATTTACCACCAATACCCAATTTATGAAGCATTATACTCAGACTATGTTCTTAACCTGTAATGCTGATTAAAGATTTAATGCATTAATTTACTTTTTATGACGTTCTTACGCAATCTGAATATATGAATGGTTATAGCATTTCACGACATTTATCGATTGACGTGACAAAAAACCCACAAAAAAAACAAACAAACATTGCAGGCCTTATATTCAACCAGTAGTTAAGTACATGTATACTGTTTCGTAATCGTTTTAAGACGTAGCCACGCAAAATAAGTTGAACAGGTTATGCAATCTTATATCTGTTGTTTACTTTGGTATTATGTATATTAATATCTTAAAACAGACAGTCATGCCATTCATTGCTCAGATAATTCATATATGTGTTTTGTATTATGATAATATTACTTCAGTTGTGAAGCCATGTGATGACTCGGCTTGTATTTTGTTAAAAAATGTTTGGTGTCAGAATGCATTTCGTATAGTTAATTTTTTGTTTAGTTAAGAACGAGTGTGTCCGTGTGTGTGTATGTGTGTGATGTTTTTTCTTTTTTTTGTCTTCCAGTGAATGAATGAATGAATGAATGAATGAATGTTTAACGACACCCCAGCACGAAAAATACATCGGCTATTGGGTGTCAAACTATGGTAATGCAAATAAATAAAGTGATGATCAACATCAATATAAAAATTCAAGACTTAAACAAAAACAGTGTAAAGAACTGTGCAAAAACACAAATATCACAGAATTTTACGGATACTGAATTCTACTCAAAACTTCAATTTTGTGCTGTATTGGCCATTCTCAAAGAGAATGTTACACCCCTGCACCACGGTGAGGTTACAGCACACGCAGGGGTCTTCCAGTGAGATTACAGGTTACACATTATACAATTGTTTTTCTTTCTGTATCTTTAATATGCATACATATTAAACCTCTTGATGAAAAACTATTGAAATACTGATTGAACATTTCTATCTGTTAACTGAATTGTAATATTTACTGTAACTCTGTCACTTCATCACTGTGTTTGGGACAAATAACAAATGTAAACATGAGTCATACGAATAAAAAACAAGTAATTAAGCAAACAGTACTTAAAGGCAAAACAGAATAGACTAGAACTTTATTACGCCCAGGCCGTCACACACACACACACACACACACACACACACACACACACACTGCGCGCACGCACACATACACACGCACTGCGCGCAAGCACACACACACACACACACACACACACACTGCGCGCACGCACACATACACACGCACTGCGCGCAAGCACACACACACACACACACAACACAACACACACAAAAAACAACACAAGACACACACACATTAAGGGGTGAACATATGATTTGTAGGCTCTACGTATATCATCGGTTAACTGAACATTAAAAAAAAAAAAAAATGTCTTGTTGGCCGATCGGTTATAGGCTCGAATCCCAGCAATGACATGAGAGACAATTTGTGAGGCCAAAAAGGATTTTAATCCCTTTGCCAGTGCGTTAATATCTATGTATGTACTTGTCAAACTCGACAAACATAAAATATATAGATATTCATAAATTTATACATATACATCTATATACACTCTTCAAAAAAAGAAACGCAAAAGGGTACAAATGGGTTATAACTCCGATTTTATGTTTCCTACCGGTTCATGCTTTGTGAATATAAGGTCATTGCATGTCCCAAACACATTCCCACGGTTACATTCGATAAAACGCAGCTACTGTAAAATAAAGTTTCAAAATGTGAATATTCGCAAAAACGCAGCCACGTGCAAACCATGTCACCACTGCACGTGCGTTGTCTGCACGTGCAACATGAACACCGACAGTATAAAAGTGCAGGGTGTTCGCTTGCCTGGCCTCTGTATTTGGCCGACAGTTGACAATCCAGGACATGCCACGTCTCAGTGAACCGCAGAGAAACAATGCCATCGGCCGACTAGACGCAGGCGAATCCAGAACGGCCGTTGCCAGGGCATTCCATGTGTCCCCAAGCACCATCTCCAGACTGTGGGACCGTTACCAGCAACATGGATCAACACGTGACCTCCCTAGATCCGGTCGACCACGGGTCACTACCCCCGGGCAGGACCGCTACATCCGGGTACGCCACCTTCGGGAACGATTGACTACTGCCACCTCCACAGCCGCAGCAATACCAGGTTTGCGCAGGATATCCGACCAGACCGTACGGAACCGCCTACGTGAGGTAGGAATTCGTGCCAGACGTCCAGTTCGAGGTGTCATCTTAACACCACAACACCGTCGACTCCGACTGCAGTGGTGCCAGATTCATCGACAATGGCCTCAACTGCGATGGAGACAGGTGTGGTTCAGTGACGAGTCCCGATTTCTGCTCCGACGTCATGATGGAAGATGTCGCGTGTATAGGCGTCGTGGTGAACGTTATGCGGCAAACTGCGTGCAGGAAGTGGGACAGATTCGGCGGGGGTAGTGTCATGGTGTGGGCAGCCATCTCACACACTGGCAGAACTGACCTGGTCCACGTGCAGGGCAACCTGAATGCACAGGGCTACATTGACCATATCCTCCGGCCACACATCGTTCCAGTTATGGCCAACGCCAACGCAGTGTTCCAACATGACAACGCCAGGCCTCACACAGCACGTCTCACAACGGCTTTCCTACAGAACAACAACATTAATGTCCTTCCTTGGCCATCGATATCACCGGATTTGAACCCAATTGAGCATCTATGGGACGAGTTGGATCGACGCCTCCGACAGCGACAACCACAGCCCCAGACCCTGCCCGAGCTGGCAGCAGCCTTGCAGGCCGAGTGGGCCACCATCCCCCGGGACGTCATCCGTACTCTGGTTGCTTCAATGGGCAGGCGGTGCCAGGCAGTTGTCAACACACGCGGAGGCCACACCCGGTATTAACTCCAGATGACCTTGACCTTGGTGGTGTGTCCTATCACTTACTCACAATGGACTAGAGTGAATTGTGAACAATCCTGCAACATTTGGTAATTATCGGACTCACCATTCAATAATTAAATCAATTCTCCAAATGTTACGACAATGTGGTTTTGCGTTTCTTCTTTTGAAGAGTATATATACATATATACATATACATATATACATATATACATATTAGGGCCCTCCGAATCTCAATTTTCCGGTCGAATCGAATATTCGAAAATGTTCGAATCTCGAATACCTTGGAGAATAATCAAGTGTATTAGATGTAGTTCACGAAGGAATATTCAGCTCGGTGAAGGAAATTAGAAAGACAATATAAATATACACTGCATTGGGTGTACGTACGATGATTAACATGATTACACAAGGTTGAAGTTTAAATAATAAAGCGCCCTAAATAGAAAACCAGTACTAATGTGTACATAGGTTGAACAGTTGAACTAACGCGAGATATGCCGACCTCTTGACATGAAGGTTATGCACACTCGTTACCTACAGGACTATTGCTGAATGAAATTTATATATATATATATATATATATATATATATATATATATATATATATATATATATATATATAAATTGTTATATAAAAAAGGTTCATTTAAATAGTCTGTTCATAAAGTAATATTCATCTCGTACTTAAAAAAAAGAAAAAAAAACATCATTCAATTAGCCTTGTAGCAGTGTAGTACTGTAGCAAACGAGTCTACATTTGGGCTAATGAGCAACTAATCAGCAAACTAAAAAATACGTATGATAAGAGTATTAGTTGGTTAATATACTCTTCAAAAGAAGAAACGCAAAACCACATTGTCGTAACATTTGGAGAATTGATTTAATTATTGAATGGTGAGTCCGATAATTACCAAATGTTGCAGGATTGTTCACAATTCACTCTAGTCCATTGTGAGTAAGTGATAGGACACACCACCAAGGTCAAGGTCATCTGGAGTCAATACCGGGTGTGGCCTCCGCGTGTGTTGACAACTGCCTGGCACCGCCTGCCCATTGAAGCAACCAGAGTACGGATGACGTCCCGGGGGATGTTGGCCCACTCGGCCTGCAAGGCTGCTGCCAGCTCGGGCAGGGTCTGGGGCTGTGGTTGTCGCTGTCGGGGGCGTCGGTCCAACTCGTCCCATAGATGCTCAATTGGGTTCAAATCCGGTGATATCGATGGCCAAGGAAGGACATTAATGTTGTTGTTCTGTAGGAAAGCCGTTGTGAGACGTGCTGTGTGAGGCCTGGCGTTGTCATGTTGGAACACTGCGTTGGCGTTGGCCATAACTGGAACGATGTGTGGCCGGAGGATCTGGTCAATGTAGCCCTGTGCATTCAGGTTGCCTTGCACGTGGACCAGGTCAGTTCTGCCAGTGAGTGATATGGCTGCCCACACCATGACACTACCCCCGCCGAATCTGTCCACTTCCTGCACGCAGTTTGCCGCATAATGTTCACCACGACGCCTATACACGCGACATCTTCCATCATGACGTCGGAGCAGAAATCGGGACTCGTCACTGAACCACACCTGTCTCCAATCGCAGTTGAGGCCATTGTCGATGAATCTGGCACCACTGCAGTCGGAGTCGACGGTGTTGTGGTGTTAAGATGACACCTCGAACTGGACGTCTGGCACGAATTCCTACCTCACGTAGGCGATTCCGTACGGTCTGGTCGGATATCCTGCGCAAACCTGGTATTACTGCGGCTGTGGAGGTGGCAGTAGTCAATCGTTCCTGAAGGTGGCGTACCCGGATGTAGCGGTCCTGCCCGGGGGTAGTGACCCGTGGTCGACCGGATCTAGGGAGGTCACGTGTTGATCCATGTTGCTGGTAACGGTCCCACAGTCTGGAGATGGTGCTTGGGGACACATAGAATGCCCTGGCAACGGCCGTTCTGGATTCGCCTGCGTCTAGTCGGCCGATGGCATTGTTTCTCTGCGGTTCACTGAGACGTGGCATGTCCTGGATTGTCAACTGTCGGCCAGATACAGAGGCCAGTCAATCGAACACCCTGCACTTTTATACTGTCGGTGTTCATGTTGCACGTGCAGACAACGCACGTGCAGTGGTGACATGGTTTGCACGTGGCTGCGTTTTTGCGAATATTCACATTTTGGAACTTTATTGTACAGTAGCTGCGTTTTATCGAATGTAACCGTGGGAATGTGTTTGGGACATGCAATGACCTTATATTCACAAAGCATGAACCGGTAGGAAACATAAAATCGGAGTTATAACCCATTTGTACCCTTTTGCGTTTCTTTTTTTGAAGAGTATAGGTTACTTATACGAATTTCATATTAAAATGTGAGTGTTTTTCCTGCTTTGTCTTCCACGTTGTTTATTGTTTATTAATGTTAACGGTTGGCCAAATAGTTTGTCCCTCTTTTTCCAGTTGTCCGTACACTGCAATATTCGAAATTCCGAATACACAAAAATCGAATCGAATCGAATCGAAGCTTCGCGAAGATTTCGAATCGAATCGAGTATACGAAGCTTCGCAGGGGCCTAATACATATATACACATATATACATATACATATATACACATACACATACACATACATATAGATATACACATACATATACATATATACGTACATATACATATACATGTATATACACACGCACATGGCTTAAACCGATCAATAGACTAGTTACAAAGAACAAGACAAATGTTAATGTATACAGAATAGCTGACCTCTATCTTCCATAAACTTATTTACTTTGAGTATTCTAACTATAGATTACATTAACGCATGCACGTCTAATATACTCACCATTTAAGCAAGCAGATTTTAAAAGTGTTGCTATCGAAACGGTAAACAGCCGATCAGTGGAACAGAATTGCATAGAACTTGAGAAAACCGGTTAATAAAATCTCTAAAACTATATTCTTCTACATCGATTTAAGTTTCAAAATATGTATTAACTTCCTGCGAAGCACGTCAATCGTCCATTGTGAGACGAGTAGTTGTTATCATCGTGCAGTGAGAACTTCAATCGAATGGACAACAAGTCTCGTTCGTCTATCAACGTGGAAGCTGCGACACGGACATCGACCAGTTAGAATCCGCGGTAATTTGACATAGTGGAGGATCAGGTTTCTTCACAAACAGTGGGTTTTCGTGTTGTGGAAGGAAGTCTGACGCGGGTTCTGGCGGGGGAATGGCCATTCGAACAGGGGTTGAGATAATGGAATAGACGAATGAATGAATGAATTAATCGATGAATGTTTTACGACACCCCAGCACGAAAAATACATCGGGTATTGGGTGTCAAACTGAGGCACAAATGTGTAAATGAAGTTAGAGATAATGGAAGTCAGAAAGAACTGGAATTGAAAAAAATGGGATTCGGTTAGGGGATTGGATATCTCAGACACAGTGCTGTAGTAAATCATATATATATATATATATATATATATATATATATATATATATATATATATATATATGTATGTATTTTTTTTCCACAGATGGTGGTTTTTAGTGTTGAAAGAACAAGTCAGAAAGCTATTGAAGAAGAAGCATTAAGACAGCGGGGAGGTGTAGGGTAGGGATTGCAGTGGAAGTCAGGGCCCATAATTTTGAAGGTATCTTAGCGCTACGATGTCGTAAAACCATCGTAGCCTATAAAGTCACTGTGTTGTAGTGAAATCATAGCCTACGATGATTTTACGATATCGTAGCACTAACATAGCTTCGAGAATCTAAAGCCAGAAAAGAAATGAAACGGTGAAAATCGTGAAAGGTTAAAAACTTCGGTGTTGGACAAGGACTGAAGTAGTCGGAATCGGAAAAGGGTTGATGACTGAACAGTTCAATGAGCTAGTGGAAGTCAGACAAGGGTTGAGGTAGTCGGAATCGGATAAGGGTTGATGACTGAACAGTTCAATGGGGTAATGGAAGTCAGACAAGGGTTGACGTAGTGATAGTCGCGTAGACATCGGAATTAAGCAGGGCTTGAGATATAGAGAGTCTGATACGAATTAGGACAGAGGACGTTTGGCTTACGACAATGGGCGTCTTCCATGAGCTAGGACAGTGGGAACCAGACAGGCTTTGAATCGGTTAACATTAGATAAGGGCTGGGGCAGTGAGATTTCGATAGTGATGGCCATGTGCCAATTGGGTTAATGAAAAGGAAGGAAGGAAGGAAGGAAGGAAGGGAATGATTTATTTAACGACGCACTCAACACATTTTAATTACTGTTACATAGTGTCGGACATATGGTTAAGGACCACACAGATACCGAGAGAGGAAACCCGCTGTCGCCACTTCATGGACTACTCTTTTCGATTAACAGCAAGGCTTCTGATCTTCCTGATGTTTATGGTAGCTAAAACTGTGTTTACTCTCTATTCTAATAAACCAGTGAACCCCACTTACATGTTGCTATATAGTTTTAATTTATCCTTTAATGTTTAAAAGGTATCTAAATAAGTAGAGGTCTTCTAATAACTTTTTACCTATAGGGTATTATAGCATGACACAATGGGCCTAACGAACAAATGGAATTTGTTTTAGCCTGGGGGTAGTGTTTTTAAAATGGCCGTAAAACAAATTGCTCAATGAAACTGTCATGTGGTTTTTGATTCAGGATACCCTAAATGACATAAAACTACCATAAAACATGGTATGTACCCTAGTTCAACGTTAAGTCAAATTTTGGCATCTGACTATAAGAAGTGTACACAGTTTTTCCATTAGTACGATATTAATGAGAGGTAAAAATCTAGCCTCTGTTTCTAGAAGCATTCAGGTGATGAGAATCACCTTGTATATTTTAGTCATTGAAAATGCTCTGTCGGTTTAAAACGTGTTACAATAGCGGTAGACTTAGGACTGACTCTTTTAACTTTTACGAGACAGAATTAATTAGATATTTGCACAACCATACAGGCCTAAGGGCTTAACTCACTAAACTCTCGCACCTTTAGTAATATCGCAGTGCAGTGCAAAAAGTATTTTATGATGTGATGATGTTTAAAAGAGCTTAAGAGAGCTATGTGAATTTAGCCCATGCCTTACAATGTCCAAAGCAACCAAGTAATAGCCACTATGTACTAATTATTTCACCAGGTACAACACTTTTGATGAATAAAAACAAGTTATATCCAACTGCCTTAATTTATATTAAAAATGTCATTCTGATAATGTATGCCGCTGTTCTTGTATTAGATTGTCGTGTACCGTTAGCGAGTTCGAATGGACTAACGCTCACGGGTATTCATATATTAAATCTATTTGCGAGCGCTCGGAACATCCGCACTCCCAAATATACTACCTGTTTGCACCAATGTTGTCACCATGATGACCTTGTATAAAATATTTCCATTTTACCTTTGTAGAACTACAAAATCATATTTTTGTTTATTAAAAAACTAGCAAGAATTAAATAGAAAATTAATATTTATTTAACGATACCTGAGCACATTGATTGATTTCAAACATTTGGTAATTTTTATATGTGGTCTTAGAGAGGAAACTCGCTAAATTTTCCCACTAGTATCAAATAATATTTTATATGTATCACACATCAGGCGAGCGCTTTACCACTGAGCTACGCCATGCCCCCAGGAGTGAGAGAACAAACCCATTATTCGTATCATATACCAACACGGAATCTTGAATATGTGCGCTCTGTCATAAATTGGACAGTGCATACCACGTGGGCTTTTTATGTACCAGGGAATGGAACTGGAGACGGATCCGCCAAAGGGCAGCTCGTCGCGTCTCAGGCGGGCACCCAACCACTGAGAATCATTCAAGCACGTAGAATCTAGAACCAATATTCGTTTCAGAGCATCATCTCATTAACAGAAAATCATTTGCGAAATCGAACGGACCGAGAGGATGATAGGTGCACGGTGAGTACACTAACGAATAATCGATCAGCCGATCGGTTTTCGTGTCTGAAAACATAACACCTCAAAGGACTCATCAGAAAATGTATTACAGCACAAAGGAACTATCAAATACCTGCATAAGAATTATTTCCGGATTGGTACCAGAAAACAGAAACCCTTGTCTTTATGCACGAAAATGACAAAGGAGAACAATTCGTGAAAATGGAATACCGGAGAATTAAATGTTATTAAGGACAATGCCCGACAAAGACCCCAGTTCTTAGGCAGTGTGTGAAATACTGTTGGTTATTTCATCCTTTTCGTTGTCAAATCATACAACCCTAGTATAAATGATCAATTTTTACCAATCCTATGTGTTGTTTGGCTGCCTTGGTGTTGGTAGTAGATCCAAATACATTTCACGCGAAACACAAATGGTACGTACGTACATCGAAAACCTGGGTTAGTGACAATAATGGGATACCCCCAAGTACATTTTATTTCAGAACACCACTAGAACACATTGTTTAATCATCAGCTATTAGAAAGACATTTTTTTTTCGGTTTGATAACGGTTTAACTGGCTCTCTGAAGCTCGCCTGTTACACCGTTATCTAAAACTCGCCAAATAACCACGATATGAAAACGTAGTAACCTGATATTCTATATAATTACACACACACACACACGCACACACGCACGCACAAAAAACACAAAAACAAACAAAACAAACACGCACACACACGCCCGCGCGTGCACACACATACACACATAAATACATACATTTTCCAGTTCGAGTCCCAGCAACGGCATGAGGCAATTTTTGAGGTCAGAAATTATTTAATTATCCCCTGCGCCAGTGCGTTAATATCTATGTAAGTAATAGGCAAACCCGACATACATACAATATATAGATAAGGAATAACTGGTTACTGTCTTAAAGGGACATTCCTGAGTGCTTCATTGTAAGATGTTTCCGACTGATACAATATTTCTACGATTCAACTTACATATTAAATATTTTTTCTTGTTTAGAATATCAGTGTCTGTATATTCAATGTGTTTCTGGTCGTCTTAATATTTGTAAGAAGCCCAAACTGAAATTTGTCTTCAAATAATTTCGTACGTACGAAAAAACTATATTTTAGGAAATAAAATAAAATTTAACCTAGTACAAATATTAGAACGATCAGAAACACATTTAATATACAGCCAATAATATTTGATGCAGAAAAATATATTTGATATGTAATTACAATCGTTAAAAAGTCTCTGTTAGTCAATAACATCTTAAAAATTGCAGCAAACTCGGGAATGTCAGAGCCTTGCTGCATTCGCCATTCTAACCTTCGCGCCCCTGCGTGTGCTGTAACCTCACCGTGGTGCAGGGGTGTAACATTCTCTTTGAGAATGGCCAATACAGCACAAAATTGAAGTTTTGAGTAAAATTCAGTATCCGTAAAATTCTGTGATATTTGTGTTTTTGCACAGTTCTTTACACTGTTTTTGTTTAAGTCTTGAATTTTTATATTGATGTTGATCATCACTTTATCTATTTGTATTACCATAGTTTGACACCCAATAGCCGATGTATTTTTCGTGCTGGGGTGTCGTTAAACATTCATTCATTCATTCATTCTAACCTTCGCAGGATCAAGCCGATATCTTAAGACAGTAATCAGTTATTTCTTTTATCCTGCAATCCTACAGGAATATCCGGAAAATCATTATTTATTCCAGTTTTGTGTACGCAAGTCGAGTATTTCAACCTAGCAAGGCTTTTGCCGTATGACGTCATACAAGATACACGGCGTCACATTAAAAAAGCGTTTCTGACCTTTAATTCATACAAGTTTTGTATTGTTATCGCAAAACTAAAAGTTATTTGTATTTACTGTACTTCAACAAATGATTTAAAGAGTATGTTTATTGAAATTCTACTCTGAAATACTCGAGTCGAGTCTGGCTTATGGCACGTGACCGAAAATAACAAGATTTATCTAGTCATCATATCAGGTTCGAGTCCCAGCAACAGTATTAGACAATTTGTGAGCCGAGAAAGGATTTAATTATCACCTGCGCCAGTGCGTTAATATCTATGTATGTAATAGTCAAGTCCGACATACATACAATATATAGATATTCATACATCAATACATACTTGCCAGTGCCAGGTCTGCCACTCTTTCATGTACGTAAGCGGGATCGACCGTGTAGCTTGTGGCCCCATGTGTATGGTTCAATTAAAGAGCGTTAATATCTATGTGTGTATTTGTCAAACCCGACATACATACAATATTATTATCGATATGCATACATCGATACATACGCCAATTTTAAATTGCCTTGTGTGGAAACATTACATTAATGCCTCTTTTCCATTACCTAACGCGATAACAGTCGATTGCAGCTGGTGACGCTGTTTTTTCAATCAATCTTTGTCTTACCATCAAAGATCTCGGTTTCAAACATAGCCTTGACGTTATATTTTGTTAATTAGTGTACTTTATCTGGGCTATTTGTGTGTAAACGACCCCAGCCTACCCGTAACTGTCCATTCTTTTAAAAACAGACACGTATAGGGGAAATAATAGATATTTATTGTTTACTTAATGGACAAATGCACGTATTGTAATGTTGCTGTGTTTGAAGTAGGAGTTTTAAAAGCCTCAAAATATCCATTCTGCTAATGCGCCTCGATTGTTTACACAGTACCTTTTTTTTTTTTTTTTTTTTTTTTTTTTTATCCCAGTGCTCCCTTTCCTTTCTCTCCTTTGAATTCCATCTCATTTCTTCCCGATCTAGCAACTCCTCCTATCTTTCAACTTCTTTCGTTGTCCACCTCCACATCCCAGTCCTTGACTCCTCAACCGCGACAGGTGCTTGTCTCTTGTGGCTATCTGTGCCACACACCTGTTCCCCATCAGCTTTTAGCTGTGGGCTTAGTCTTACCACTTCGGGGAGTGTTCAGTTGTTACTTCTGGCATTGTTAAGAGGCACTTATAACCACCTACTATGCACCCCTACTACCGGCGGTCGTTAGTTAGTGCCGTGGGTCAGACCAGCTTTATTAGCGGCAGAGGACGAGGATGCCAGGTGGGTGCAGGGATATACACAGAGACTGCACCCGTGGAGGAAGTTGAGACAGGTAGGCGATGGTGTGGACAGCTCAGAAGACAGAGTCGGAGGAAATTGACAGAAAGGGTCGAAACAGATTGAAATCGTGGGAGAAATTGGAAAGTTTTTTATATTAAGATAATGAGAATGATAGGCAGAGGGTGATAGATGAGAAAGATGAATGAATGTGTGAGCCAGCTTTGACGGGATTTGAGCCACTGTCGTCAGCTTGATTGTCCAGCAGCTTATCCACTAGACGACGGAGCTCACAGTACTTGTCAGTCGAGAGCACACCCTAAATTTAGTAGTCACATGACCCACTCGACAGTATTGTATTTTTCACATATATTCTGACATAGAAATTGTATTGAACTGCATGGAGTAATTAATGATGGTGTGTAACCTGAATGGCCAGTGATCGACTAAACAACAGTAAACATTCTAATGATTCATTCATTCTTTCATTCATTCATTCATCGTTCATTCATTTATAATTATTTTCGTTCTATATATATAATTAAAGTTAAAGCACGCTGTCCTGGGCACACATACATCAGCGATCTGTACTTTCTGCCCAGGGCAGTGGATTAGTGGTTAGTAGTCTTAGCACCTACCCACTGAGTAGTTAAACCTCGCTGTTGGTGGGAGCCGGCACCGTGCTGCGAACCCAGTACCTAGTAGTCTTATATCCGATGGCTTAACCACGACACCGCCGAGGTGGTTAGTGAGAGAGAAGTCGGTTAACCACCTCATAAACTGGGTATTCTGAAACCTAACCTGAAATAACTATGAAAAAAGACAACAAAAATATACAAACAAACAAAGAACCTCAACCCCAAACGAAACAAAAAACCCAACACCCCCTAACCCTCATCCCACCCCCATTCCCAAAATCACACGGGGCAGTAATACACGGTTTTCTGAAGCTACACAGAAAAGACTCTTAAACATATATACGTGTATAAATAAGTAAACTACTTTTAGAACGAACACGCTTATAACAAAGTAGTGGTTAGAACGAACTGATTATAAGGTCCCGATCCCCCCCCCCCCCCCCCCCCATAGTATTAGTAAATTTTAATGTATAGCGAATTAACTGTTAAAACGAACTAATTTGTTTGTCAAAATGGTGAATTTCAGTGTAAATTAGTGCATAATTATACAGCAAACCGATCATAATTTTTTTTGTTAATAAAAAAACAAAACAAAAAAAAAACAAACAATTGTATCTTATTTGTATCCAGTAATGAAAGTCGTATATTTTGTTTTGAAGGTAGGTAACACAAGTATTATGAAATGTTGATCAGTATTCGGTATATGCGCAATCATGACGCACAAGATAACACTGTTTTTCCAAAGTAAAGTTGATGTAGCTATGCCTGTGTTTTATTCGATATTGCCGACATCGCTACAGCCTTGCAGGCTATGAGACCTACGCTCACTAAGCACACAAAAATAAGCAACTTTGTTTCAAAACGTGACTGACTGAACTCTCATTTGATTCAACATGCTGTATTTATTTGCATATTTGCTTCTATTGGTGATAATAAATGATAAAAAAAACCACCCCACTAATTCTTGTGTTTATGGTGTTTAAATTTGAAAAATCCAAAATAGCCGACTTCCTGAATTAAAGGGCTAACGTCTGTAAATGTTTACAACGAACTACTGCTATAACGAACCTTTGTTCCTGATCCCTTGTAGTTCGTTAAAAGAATATATTTAAAATATATCTGAAGATTAAAAACTGCATAATTTAAAATTCCATACTGAAATTATTCCACTCTTTTTCACTTGACTTACAAAACCGATATTCATAATTCCATTATCCCCAGTCTTGTTCTGGCACACACACACACACACACACACACACACACACACACACACACACCAATGAATATGAAATCCCTCTAAATTGCACACCCACGATACTGGAAGGAACAAACCCGGTTTTAAGGTGTATCCGGTTTAGAGAGGTTCTGTTATGTACAGGAAACCGCTGTCACCACTTCATTAGCTCCTATTTTCGATTAGCAGCAAGGGTTCTTTTATATGCACCATCCCACAGACAGGGTAATACATACCACGGCCTTTGTTACACCAGTTGTGGAGTATTGGCTGGAACGAGAAATAGCCCAAATGGGCCCACCTACGGTCATCGATCCTAGATCGATCGCGCATCAGGCGAGCGCTGTACCACTGAGCTATGTCCCGCCTTTAACTATTTAAAGCCATTTTAAACATTGGCGTAGTGAGGATTTTATACTGGGGAACACACTGGAATGAAGGGGCACCTAAACTGTCCATGAGTCGTGTTATGGGGTGACTGGTAGTGGATGGACGAGAGCTGTCATGACCCCCCCCCCCCCCTCCCCAAGCTACGCCAGTGATTTTCAAAGAAATATTCCTTTCCTTTTGTCGTTCATTGTAGGGTACATTAGAATTGGAACAGTTTGATATTATATGCGGTTGTTCGTTTTTAAGCACAATAATAAATAAATTAGTCACGTACACAATAATTCCAGCCAGTGCTGCACAACTAGTGTAACAAAGGCTGTGGTATTGACTTCACTATTCTGTTTGTAGGATAATGCATATAAAATATCCCTTGCTGATACTCGAAAAGAGTAGCCCATTGAATGACGGGAACGCGGGTTTCCTCTCTAATTATCTCTGTGATCCTTAACCATAAGTCCGATGACATATAACCGCAATTAAAATGTGTTCAGTACGTCGTTGAATAAACCATTTTCTTTTCTTACTCTATCTTGTAGTGTTACACTTTGTTTAACAACACCACTAGATTACATTGATTTATTAATCATCGGCTATTGGATGTCAAACATTTTGACATATAGTCATACATTTTTCATTAGTAGCAAGGGATAGTTTATATGCATTATCCCACAGACAGAATAACACATACCACGGCCTTTGACTGGGATCGATCCTAGACTGACCGCGCATCAAGGGAATGGCTTTACCACTGGGCTACGTCCCTCCCCTGTGTGGATGGAGGCACGTTAATAAAATTACTCAATTCAACTCACGGAATTTAGTTCGGTCGGTAGAGCGATCGCCATATTATGTCTGACGCCATATAACCGTAATTAAAATGTGTTGAGTTTGCGTCGTTAAATAAAGCATTTATTTATCTTGTACCTACATATGTAACATAATGATGGGTAAAAGCAGTGAATAATACAAAGTGAAAAAGGGGATATAACTCTTATAGCAGTATATATCACAACTATTAGAACAGTTGATACGGACTATTTGCAAACAAGTTTCTCGAACCTAATCTCGAAGAGTCGATCTAGTGATTGTAATAGACCAAATCAATTCCTATTGCCGATAATGTTAACATTTACTAATAAAACTGATATAAGCAGCGTATCAACACACCCAGGCAGTACACCAATAAAAAGTGTGGCACCTCACATTTAATCTACCTGCAAGAAAATGGGGGATCACACACCATTTAAGAGATTTAATTAATGTTTTTATTAGCAACCGTCAATTTAATTTTGCTGAAAATCGCAGTTCTATTTTTGGGGGTACCTGCATTAGTTTCAACCTCTGCTGTATACTGCATAATAACTGTATAAGAAATAAAAGTGTATTTATTTATTTATTTATTGCCAATGGATAATAGTATTTGAACAAATAATCAATGTCTACCAATCACAGTCACAGCTGTTTTTATTCCGTAAATAGTTGACGGTGCACCTCGAACTTTGACATGGAACTCTCTTCTTTGGTACCATGCGACCTAGTATGCTCCGTCTAATGGCTTTAAAGGAGACATGATCGGGAAAATGCCCTGGTACACACACCACACTCTTCCAATTGCCAAAATCAGAAAATGAGTAAGACTCCCTAGGAGAAAATTAGGGCGCGATATTATGTAGCTCTGTGGTAGAGCTCTCGCGTGTTTCTCCCATTCCAACTATTGCCCCAGGGCTGGTGTATTAAATGTCGTGATATATTATGTTATTTCCCGTAGAGGTGTAATATCATCTGATCTTGGCGGGTTGGAGATCGAATATTAACCTAGTGAACCCTTTTTTCAAAAAATATTTTCCAGGACCATAGGCGTACCGGCTCCCATTTTTGTAAGGGGCAGGCTGGCTTTTGCCGGAATTAAACGAAAATGTCCGAATCTGGATATCAACATTTATTCATATTAGCAATATTACTACCAAACAGCTATATATGGGTGCAAACGAATCATTACGCATTTTTACATGGATTACAACTAATTTTGAGGATAGAATCATGAAAATACATGGTAAAACCGTCTCAGGTTAGCATATTTACCCCCGAATATCTGTAAATGTTTTCCCCGAATTTGAGGTTTTGCTCCAGCACTAGTGGGACAGTTACCCCACCCCACCCCACCCCCCGCCCCGTCTCGTACGTTTCTATCCAGGAAAGCTATATTAACACTGCAAATGTCCGTCTAGCTCTCTAACGGCACTGTATTCGCGATACCCATGCGACAGCAGCGGGTTTCCTCTCACATATTTTCTTTCTCGACAAAGAGCTGAAATAACCATGTGCGTAGTCACTAAATGGTCGTTTTGTAATAAAAGTCCTGAGGTGCCATTTTGTCACTAAACGTTCACAAAACATTTTCACTTGTTCCCGAAATAGTCATTCAGGCAAATCAGACAACGATCAAAGAGTTTTGGAGGTTATACGAAATGACCCGATACTGCAGTATTTAACGACAGTTTACAGTCAGTTTGTGTTGTTTTTAATGTGGAGAGTGGGTGGGAAGGGCGAAATTGTAATATCTTTGTTATGATTTTACTTTGATATGCAGTTAAAAAAAAAAAAAAAAAAAAAAAAAAAAAGAGAGAAAAGTTAATTCATTCCTAAAACTAAAATATTCAGCTGCAATTTAGTTTAAACTTAATAATACTGTCAAACTAGATTTAAAGACATAGCAGCAACAATCCCTTAAGAGTAGGATTCTATTAATTTACGTTCTCATAATTTTGTCGTTCAGACGAGTGTCGTCTGTTCTTATTCTTTTGTACTCGTTTCGCCCCATTTTCAAATAGTTCTTGCAGGAAATGGATAACCGCCAAATGAGAAACGCTGCAATTCTGAATCATAAGCACTATTTACATTTATACACGACAGCTAGCTATACAAACAGCATCGTGGACATTTTCGTGTTTACACTGTAAAATATTAATCATTGACATGGTCCCTCTACGTTTGTGTGGAATTGCATTGCTGCACCGAGACATGATAGACCATATCCTGTCATCAAGTGTCGGATAGAAATGTTGTGCAAGTAAAAAAAAAAAAAAAAAAAAAAAAAATAATAAAAAAAAGAAGAAAAAAATAAACGTTTAAATAAGATTTTGATGCATGATTCAGGCGAATACAGTTTTTTGAACACTTTAAAAAAAAAATTTGTTTGGATTTCCATGAACCAAAATACCTGAAACACATTATTGGTTTGTGAAGTAGATTTTGTTATGTTTTGTTTAATGACACCACTAGAGCACGTCGACTTATTAATCATTGGCTTTTGGATATCAATGTGAAGTTGAAGAGAATATTTGTTTTATATTCATGGAGTTATAAACAAAAAATGCACACACACACACACACACACACACACACACACACACACACACACACACAAATACACACACATAAATGCACGCACACGCACGCATAAATACACACATAAATACACACACACGCACGTACACGCACACACACATAAATACACACATAAATGCACGCACACGCACGCACACACGCACGTACACTCACACGCACGCACGCACACACACACACACACACTAATTGTAAAGTTTATAGATGGTTGCAATATGTAACACTTGTGGACACACCGTAATGTTGTATATCTTCCAGGAGCGGATCCAGGATTTTGTGCAGGGGGTGGTGGTGGTGGTGGTGGTGGTGGTGGTGGTGGTGGTGGTAGGGTTATGAAAATTCTAAATGAGCAGGTTTATTTTGCAGAAAGTAAATCAGCCGAACTTTAAAAAAAATAAAGATGCTGAGTTTATTGTTGCAATATAATAATAATAATAATAATAATAATAATAATAATAATAATAATAATAATAATAATAATATATATTGTCTAGTCATTAGAAAGGGCATTTGAAATGGGCATGGGGTGGGGTGGTTGACAACCCTCTAGATCTGCCTAGTGGATCGCCTAGTGTTTACGAATGACCAATAAAAGATTTCTTGAAAACGATTTGATGTTTTCTTTCAGTACCGTTAAACATATATGATATATCATATACAATGGCGCATCCAACGTAAAACTGAGCAGGGGTCACGAGACTGTGAAGCTGGCAGATGGGGAAAGGAAAGAGTAGTAATTGTATTTAAAATGTGTCAAAACAGGGATGGGGGGGGGGGGAGGGGATGCAGCGCTTTAAAAGGACACCTACAGTATTCATTAGTAAACTAACTGCCATTAAACGCGCTCTCTCACAGATGGTTGACCTAATTATTAACCCAACAAGGTATTATATGACAATATATACATTTGATTTGTACCTAAAAGTACTTTATTGAACCATCTACATAACCACCATAAAAATAAGTGAATTATGGGTACGGTCCATAATTCTGAGAAAAATAACGGCTATTTAGAGAGCATCGGTGTGACGTATTATTTTGAGTCACGTGACGGGCATTCCCCGAATAACCGAAGTGCCAAAACCATTTACCAAGCTTGTGTAACGAGAACGCTTGACCGTCCTCTGCGAAATAGGGTAAATAGAAAAAAAACCCCAATGAAAATAAGTTATTAAAAAATAATTAAAACATGTACTGAATGATAATAAGCTTATACATTAATTTATTTTAGTAACAGAAGCATGTTAAATGTCGACAATCCCGACTAGTTAGGCCTTTACATCTACAGGTAAATTTATCGTTAGTCGTATGCGAAAAATTCTAAACATCTGGATCAGAAACACCATCATTTTCCACCTTGTCAAATTCATTATTATGCAAAATATGGCATAACAGCTGACTTGGGATAGGAATTGCTCCTTTAATATCTATAATCAATAACTGTTCCCCACTAAAGAAAATTAAATGCGTTTACTAATATATCCATCTGCTAAACACTGCATTTTCGGGGCACTTCCAATTTCGGAAGATGCGCATCCCCAACGCTTACAGTCCCTCGGAGTTCGTTTGTACATAAAGAGAACTCAATTGTCCTTTGTGAACATATTTTGTAGTCTTACTGATATGCATTGATTTAGCCTGCAGCATAGGAACCACGACATCCCCAATATTTGTTTACTTCACTTTATATTGGCATGGTTGCCACATCCTATAACATCCTGGCTATACTAGCTAGACACGGCGGAGCAGGGAGGGGGGGGGGGGGGCGCTGTGTGTGTGTGTGTGCTCTAGCCCACCCAATAATTCTGAATAAAAAATATTATTGGTAGTAAATATTATGGCAGAGATGAATTTTACTTGTAGAATGTAGGAAATGGCATTTTAGGACATCTAGTTTTCATAATTTTACGGGGGAGCATACCCCCGAAGCCCCCTAAAAACTTTGCTTTGCACCCTCGATCTCAATCAGCCCCGCAATGTCTACTTGCTTCCGCGCAATCTAATTAAAATTAGCTCCACTATTACATGTGGATCTAACAGCAGCTCGTTGGAGCTCATGTCCAGTTGACCTTTCATTCGACCAATCAAAACCTTACTTGAAAAATCATGCCAGTGATTTGAAAAGAATTTGAAAACATTCGGGTTTATGCCGAGGGTATACGAAATGATTCGGGTGAATTACGAAGTAAAGAAAGAAAGAAGTGTTTTATTTAACGACGCACTCATCACATTTTATTTACGGTTATATGGCGTCAGACATATGGTTAAGGACCACACAGATTTTTTAGAGGAAACCCGCTGTCGCCACATAGGCTACTCTTTTACGACAGGCAGCAAGGGATCTTTTATTTGCGCTTCCCACAGGCAGGATAGCACAAACCATGGCCTTTGTTGAACCAGTTATGGATCACTGGTCGGTGCAAGTGGTTTACACCTACCCATTGAGCCTTGCGGAGCACTCACTCAGGGTTTGGAGTCGGTATCTGGATTAAAAATCCCATGCCTCGACTGGGATCCGAACCCAGTACCTACCAGCCTGTAGACCGATGGCCTGCCACGACGCCACCGAGGCCGGTGAATTACGAAGTATGCCGGAAACTAATTGCAATATAAAATTTTATATAAAATTCGCTTCAAGACGAAAAAAACCCGTGATGGTATAGCCATAAAATCGGTTTATACTAGTATACAATCCAAAGTTTTATTACTGCACTTTTCCCCCTGTTTTTTCAATGTTGAAATAGACCAACAAGTTCGCCTATTGCATAAATAGTCTCGACCGATATTTTTAGAATTTGTATGCTCCCGAATAACGTTATAAAGGCGAAGTGTAATTGGTCGATATTTAAATTGTTATTTTTAGATGAAATGTCGCCTGAACATGGGAGTCCACGCAATGCTGTTAGATCTACTGGTGAGACCAGTAGAGCTAATTTTAATCAGATTGGCTTCCGCGGTACATGTCTACGAGTGTTAAAATGCTATTTTTTTTTACACATTTTCAAATTTCCACAAATACGTTGAAGGCAAGACCCCTAAGCACATTGACGGTCTCCACATAACACGACTCATAGGTAGTATGGGTGCCACCCCCAATATGAGTACCTCCCAATGTAAAATCTACGCACTCCGACCTCAAAGGTCCTGAAAAACAAACAAATACGCAATGAAACACTTACCTGAGGTCATATATCCAGTCAACAAAACAGCACAGTAGTTAGCAGTCGTCATTTGGTAGAATTGTCCATGAATATTTTACATTTATACACATTTAAAATAAATATGCTTATAAATGTCAAACAGCGATCCTATTTGCCCATACAGAAGAATGTACGTAGTATCGCTTTGACATCAATAATCATATTAATTAAAGAGTCAAAGTATTGTTGACGTCATGTCAATGGATTGTTTGACGTTCATATGGTAACGTTTCCGGCAATTTCCGTAACGTAACGGACGATATCGAAATACAATTCTCTCTCTCTCTCTCTCTCTCTCTCTCTCTCTCTCTCTCTCTCTCTCTCTCTCTCTCTCTCTCTCTCTCTCTCTCTCTCTCTATGTGTGTAATGTTAGGATCAGACTACCAACTACCAGAACAAAGTTGGCCAACTTTCTGCTGTTGCGACTTCTACGACTGTCCAGTTGCTAGTCTGAGCGTAGAAGTGACGATATGTTTGCCACATTAGCTTTGTTTAAATACACCACTAGATCATATAAAAAAAACACACACCGGCTATTGGATATCAAATATTTGATAATTCTGACTCGTAGCCTTGGCAGAATACCACTTCATTTTTTTTCCATTAACAGCAAGGGATCTTTTATATGCAATTTCCCACAGACAGAACAGCACACACCACGCCCTTTGATCTACCAGTCGTGGAACGAGAAATAGCCCAATAGGTCCACCGACGGGGATCGAACCCATACCGAACGCGTATGAGGCGACCGCTTTACTACTTATTGGACTATTTGATATAGACCGTCTTTAAGCGAAAGAAAAGAAAGAAATTTTTATTTAACGACGCAAACAACACATTTTATTTTACGGTTATATGGCGTCAGACATATGGTTAAGGACCACACAGATTTTCAGAGGAAACCCGCTGTCGCCACTTCATGGGCTACTCTTTCCGATTAACAGCAAGGGATCTTTTATTTGCGCTTCCCACAGGCAGGATAGCACAAACCATGACCTTTGTTGAACCAGTTATGGATCACTGGTCGGTGCAAGTGGTTTACACCTGCCCATTGAGCCTTGCGGAGCACTCACTCAGGGTTTGGAGTCGGTATCTGGGATCCGAACTCAGTACCTACCAGCCTTTAGACCGATGGCCTAACCACGACGCCACCGAGGCCGGTAGTCTTTAAGCGGAACCCAATAACAAGATTTTTATGTAGACAGTTGCACAATTGATGTGAAGACTTTAGGGGATTAGTAGACACCGCGGTGAGTTGCCATCAATTTACAACAGTAACCTAATCGTACCTGGTCAACTCGAATACTGGATCTTGTGTTTGCGTGACATTTTGATCTCCTAAAGTTAATTGTGCGAGGCCTGCGACATTTGATGTAAATCATCCTCCTAGGACTCCTCGGGTTCAATGATCGGAAATCATCGACCTCCAGTGTGGGGAAATCTCTTCATCACAAACATACTTTAAGGAACCATGGGCGTTCGGGTTCTGGTTGTTGGAGTTTTTAGGTGGTTGGTTAGTACCAGTTAATGGAACACTCATACGCGTTACGCTATATTGTCTGTGTTTATAATATATATATATAAAATCACGTAGTCAAGTGGGATAAAAAATTACACCCGAGGTGGTGAAAATTTCGACCCGGGACGGGTGTACTTTTTCTATCCCATATAAACGCATATGATGGGAGTATTTTTCTCTCATCCATTCGATAAATAAACCATTATTGTACACGAACAAACGAAGATGACTGAAAAAGTAACTTCTTTATTTCAGCATTTTATCACAAATAAACTACACTATCATATTTGTCGCGTTTGTTTCATGTGTATAATTTAACACTACAAATTAACAAGACAGCTTTTATAATGATTTTTAATAACAAAATATCAATCTAAAACTCGCATTGATATGACGTTATATAATATTATTACCAACGAAGTGTACTCCCCGTAGCGGCCTTGAGTGTTCCATTGACTGGTACTAATGAAACACCTAGAGTGTTCAGCACCGACCTCGGTGGTGTTGTGGTTAAGTCATCGGACATAAGGCTGGTAGGTACTGGGTTCGCAGCCCGGTACCGGCTCCCAGCCAGAGCGAGTTTTAACGACTCAGTGGGTAGGTGTAAGACCACTACACCCTCTTCTCTCTCACTAACCACTAACCCACTGTCCTGGACAGACAGCCCAGATAGATGAATTGTGTGCCCAGGACAGCGTGCTTGGACCTTAATTGGATATAAGCACGAACATATAAGTTGAAAAGAAAGAGTTTTCAGCCATTGTAAGACGGTCGTGTGCTAATGTTTGTAGCAATCATTTTCCAAATGGTTTCGTAATATATATTTCCTTTTGTGCGTACGAAATTATTAGGAGGTAAAATCCAGTTTGGACTGCTGCAAGCATTAGCACAACAAACACTTTTTTATGGAGGAAAACGCATTTGATATGTAATTTTCTTCACCAACAAGGCTCTGTTAGTGGGACACATTTTCATTCATCTTTCTCATATATCACCCTCTATCTATCATTCTCATTATTTTAATATAAAAAAAAAACCTTTCCAATTTCATATTGAAGCAAACACAAATAAGGCATTGAGGGTTACCATGTCCGAACATTACCAGGTTCAACAGAATAGTCTAGAAATAATGTGTTTTGTTTAACGACACAGCTAGAGCCCATTGATTTATTACTCATCGGCTGTTGGATGTCTAACATTTGGTAATTGTTACATATAGTCTTAGACATTAGTAGCAAGGGATCTTTTATATGTACCACCCCACAGATATGATAGCACATACCACGACCTTAGTAGAACAGAGATTGGATCACCGTGTTTTGGGGTGCAGAGTGAGAGCGGGATCTGGGTTAGCTGGTAGAGCGTTAGTCTGAGGTGCTTTGGTCGCAGGATCGAATTTCCCCAGTGGACCCATTTCTCTGAATGTTTCCCTTTTACCTGTCCCAACCAGTGCCCCATGTCTGGTACATCATAGGTCGTGGTATGTGCTGTCCTGTCATGTGGGAAAGTGGTCGTGTTCAATCTAGAAAATATCGAATTTCAGTACGTCTCCGACTTCAGAATCGTGGTCGTTTTCAACCTAATTGGTCTCGCTCCTTATTTTCATTTCAATTTATTTTTGTACTTATATCCAATTAAGGTTCAAACATGCTATTCTGGACACACACCTCAGCTATGTGGGCTGTCTGTCCAGGACAGTGGGTTAGTTGTTAACGGTTAGTGAGAGAAAACAGGGTGTAGTGGTCTTACACCTACCCACTGAGTCGTTACCTACCAGCCTTATGTCCGATGGCTTAACCATAACACCACCGAGGCCGGTCTTACTCCTTAGAAGCGACATTGGGGTGGGGGGCACAACACCTGTACATTTTCGTCCTCGGGTGAAGGGGATAAGCTCCCCCCCCCCCCCCCACTCCCACTCCTCGGCATGAAGGGCATAAAATTGCATTGTCCACAAGAAATATCTCATTTCACAACAGGATACATTATAACATGGTTTGTGTGCTGACACAAATTGCACAAAATAACATATACTAATACTAAGTTGAATTATCACGGGTTTTTTTTCACATAAAATATTTAATATTCAAAAATGTATTTAACACAAATTTGTATGACTTCGCTACATTGTTCGTTCATTTGCAGACACACGTTTTCTGACAGGCCCCAAAGCTAAGTTGTGCTATACTATAAAATCTTTGGCAATGTCGTGAATTATAGTTTTCATAAGAAACAAATGTCTTCCCAACACTAATATTGTCTTAATTTTATTATCAATAATACACACGTGAACATTAAAAACAATACTGCTGAACCATGGTCAGCTACAACGTTTATGTATATTAATGCATGAATATGTATTATTGATGAAGATTATTTATTTGTGACCATGCCTTCATTCCTCTTCTTGAACATTGATTCGTGAGTCGGAAGAAGAAGAAAAAGAAAAAGAAGAAGGAACAAAATCCCGAGGAAAAACTATGTGACCGGCGTGTGTTTGAACTAAACAGATGACCAATACATTAAAGGGACATTCCCGAGTTTGCTGCAATGTTTAAGATGTTATCGACTAACAGAGACTTTTTAATGATTGTAATTACATATCAAATATATTTTTCTGCATACAATATTAGTGGCTGTATATTAAACATGTTTCTGATCGTTCTAATGTTTGTACTAGGTTAAATTTCATTTTATTAACTAAAAATTATTTTTTCGTACGTACGAAATTATTTGAAGACAAAATCCAGTTTGGGCGTCTTACAAATATTGAGATGACCAGAAACACATTGAATATACTGATATTCTAAACACGAAAATATATTTAATATGTAAGTTTAATCGTAGAAATATGTTATTAGTCGGAAACATCTTGCAATGCAGCAAACTCAGGAATGTCTCTTTAAGTTGTGATGTAATATATACGACCTTTACCAGTGATACTTAGTTTTAAATGAGACAGATGACAAATGATACAACTGGAATGTTAGTCCATAGTACGTCCCACAGGAAATTTTTTTTTTCATTCTATTGAATTTACTACAAGTATCTATTTCTGAGCCATTTATAAATTACAGGCAAAAATAGTTTTGTTATGTTATTTCCAAAACAGTTTTACTTTTCTTCTTACGTCAAAAACCCCCCAAAACATATTTAGAATGATGGGACGGACTATAGTTTGCTTTTTACACTTGCAAAGTACCAAAGTTAATAAATATAAGTGACACAATTAAAAATTATAATGTCTCATGACAGCATCGTAAGTTAGTGACATTTGCTTTTGGTCGTGTATACACAACCTTATTCTCTTTATGTCAATATATTACATACAATAAATGAGAAAAATTGAAAAAATTGAAAGACTGTGTTAAAGCAGCAACTATGGTGTAGATATGTGCATTATTTGAAAAAAAAGAGGATAGTTTCATCCGCGCCAATATTATATTCCTGTTAGTGAGGAAAACACGTGTTTCTTTGGTAATAGTCAATGAACCACTTGACTCGTGTTTCACTTTCATAATTTTGTAAATATATAGGCCCCAAAAACCTTGACATCTAACAGGGCATACTTATTTCTCCATCACATTTCTAAAGTCGTTTATTAAATCTTTTGTCGATATTCCTCAGAAAGATGCCCAAGCACAGGAATGATATGAAGACACTCATATTCCACCACCTCTACTAGGTAAACTGTGACCGTGTGCCCCTTCATCTTTATCCTTAACTGAATTGTCCCCACACTACCCCCGAGTACTCCGACGGTAAACGCGTTGAGAGAGAGAGAGAGAGAGAGAGAGAGAGAGAGAGAGAGAGAGAGAGAATTAGAAAGCGTTGATAACTGTCCAAATGTCCGTCTAGCTCTCTTACAGTCAACGTTTTCGGGCTACCACCACACCTCATACTTCGCTACTCATAACTGTTCATGGCAGTCGTTGATTTGCAGTGTCCTGTCCACGCAAGACAAAACTGAATATTCTGCCATCACAAAAGACAGCAAGTCCTGGTTTTGTGATTGGCATACTTGGACGTTGTCCTCGTGATCGACGCTGAGACTGTCTGGCTCTCTTGGTCCAGGTCTGCCAGTGCGCAGAGATCCCGATACTCGTCATTAGGTTCCTTGAGTTGTCTCCACCTGTCAGCCACGAGGAAGTATGTCGTCATCATTCCCTTGCCTTTCACGGCTATGTCCCCACGTCGCTTTAGTCGGAAGTTAGATTTCCTTAGGTACCTGCGAATATATATATATAGACGTTATTACCAGAGTGCTATTTGTCACGTGTATTTGTCCACCAATCAGGACGCTCTATTACATGAACCAAACGAGTTTTATTTACTGTTTACACACTATTTCGGAGAGAGAGAGAGAGAGAGAGAGAGAGAGAGAGAGAGAGAGAGAGAGAGAGAGAGAGAGAGAGAGAGAGAGAGAGAGAGAGAGAGAGAATAACAACATTTTAGATTTCCAATTGAACAAACATGAGCTAGAGCTAAGCGTAAACTAAACCATCCAAACTACGTAACCAATCTAGTAAAGTTATTTAAAATGAGCCAAGTATCAAATTTACGTACCAATTCATAACGTATGTTATTAGTATACTGAGACTAATTAAAAGAACAGTCTCTAATGGTTGGTACAAAATATTTACGGAAAGTCATCAGCAGGTGATATAAAATAAACACGAACAGTCACTAATTGTTGGTACATAATAAATATTGAAAGTCACTGATAAGTGATAAAAATAAACTTGAACAGTAACTAATGGTTCATACAAAAGTGAAGAAGAATAGTCATTAATAGAAGATACCAAATCAATTTGAAAAGTCACTAATACACATGTAGTTGGTACAAAATAAACAGGAACAGGCCAAAATCCGGAAACATATCCGCACAAAATAAATAGTCCGCTGTTTGACTGTGATTATTTTATGTTTGCAAACATGTGTAACTTATCAAAATTGGAGGCTTGTTTGTGGTAATTTTATCCCATGCAGATATAGTACATTTTTAGTAAAATGGTCGCTGTACTTCGGCCAAGTTTAGTGAGTGTGTTTGTTTAAACCAATATCCTGGGAGAAAGAGCTGGACAGGGGTTGTACTTTTCAGGACAATTTCCCCCCAGTCAGGAAAGTTGCATGAAAAAACAACAACATCCACGGGCCTACTTTTATGAATAAAAGTCCTATAGCCACTAACGCTATATAGAAATATGTATACAGCGTAAATAATTGTGGTCTATGGCCAACAGTCACCAATGATTGATACAAAATCAATATGGACACAGTGACTAATTGTTGATACAAAATGTTATTTTCTTACTCCATGGTTGAAGAGCTGATGTGTATTCTATCCGGCACGCCGTGACTCTCCATACGCGCAGCCGTGTTGACCGTGTCACCGAACATACAGTAGCGCGGCATCTTCATACCTACGACGCCGGCCACGATGGGGCCGCTGTGGATCCCAACACGAATCTACGTCACAAATCAAAGCATAGCAAGTAATATATATATACACACACTGAACTGCATGCAGTAGCATGGCATCTTCATGCCTACGACGCCGGCCACGATGGGGCCGCTGTGAATCCCAAAACGAATCTACGTCACGAGAGAATCAAACGATATCAAGTAATATAATTAATATATACACGTATAGTATATACTGAACTACATGCAGTAATGCGGCATTTTCATACCTACGACGCCGGCCACGATGGGGCCGCTGTGAATGCCAACACGAATCTACGTCATAAAAGAATCAAAAGATATAAAGTAATCTATCTATCTATCTATCTATCTATCTATCTATGTATTTATCTATCTATGTATGTATGTATCTTCATATCTACAACGCCGGCCACGATAGGACCGCTGTAGATCTCAACACAAATCAAAGCATATACCAGATATACCAGTCGTGGTGCATTGGCTGGACCGAGAAATAGTTGACGGGGATTGATCCCAAACCGACCGCGCATCAAGCGAGCACTTTACCACTGAACTACGTCCCGCTCCCTTTGTGGGGATTCAGATGCTCCGGGATCTCGCTCGGTCCAGCCTGGGGCCGCAAAATCCTCAGTTACCATGGTATGCCAAACTAAAAGTGCAGAGTGCATTGTGAATCTTGTCCGAGGAGAGGTTATGTACTGGAGTAGTACAAACTCACCTCTGACTACATTTTCACCTTAGTATGTTATCCGATGGCTACAGCTAAAGCTAGAAGGGTATAAGCCTGCTGCCCTCTAAAGACACGTCACATAGACCAGGACCCGTGCTTATGCCCAATATCTAATGACGTCACACACACACTTTGTGTGGCGTTGTCATGACATCAGTGTCTTAGACTCTATTAGAGTTTCGAATGAATGAATGAATGTTTAACGACACCCAAACACGAAAAATACATCGGCTATTGAGTGTCAGACTGTGGTAATGGAAAAACAATGTGATGATCAACATCAATATAAAAATTCAAGTGTCAAATAAAACACAGTGTAAAGAACTGTGCAAAAAATACAAATATCACAGATAGAGAAAATTAAAATCTAGAATAAAAGTCCGTATCACGTAAAAACTGCAATAAAAGTTCTGGATGGAATCGAAATGATTCCATCACATTTCTTTTCGAGTTGCTGACAAATGCTTACACTCCACCAAAATGTGTCGCACAGTCAGAAGACACTGACAGTGCTCACACTGAGGTGGAGGATCTTTCTTCAAGATAAATGAATGGGTCAAGTAAGTATGACCGATGCGGGCACGACACAAGACTACCTCATCCTTCCTGCACTGTCTATAGGAGGACTGCCACTCTCCCAAGACTGGCTTGATAACATGAAGCTTGTTCGCAACCGCACCGTCCCAATCACGTTGCCAAGTCGAAAAAGATAAATTGGTTGATACTATATTTAAAATCAGTATAAGGTACACCAACCCTGGCATGAGGGAAATCCAAAGCAGACTTGGCAGCAGAATCTGCCTTTTCATTACCCCTGATGCCAACATGGCTGGGCACCCAACAAAATACAACATGTTTATTGGCAATAGATAAAAAGACACACTTTCGTATCACCATCCCAATTAAGGGATTGGCTAGCTTCATATTGCGTAAAGCTTGGAGACACGAAAGTGAGTCGGTAAAAATAATAAACTTGGATGCTATTGAATCTTTGAGTTCTTCTAAGGCTTTAATGACTGCCCAAACTTCAGCACTAAAGATCGATGCCGAGTCAGGCAGTCGCATGGAAATGATAGTGTCTGATAGAAAGACTGTAGCACAAGCCACAGAATTCCCATCCCGTGATCCATCTGTATACACAGGAATGTAATCACGGTACTTGTCTTGAATTTCCATGAAAAACTGTTTATACACAACAGCATCTGTGCGATCTTTCTTCAGATGCACCAAATCAAACACAATTTTAGATGGTGTAATACACCAAGGTGGTAAAACAAAATATGAAGGAGTTTCCAAAGTGTCTGATAAATCAATGTTGGAAAGCGATAAAAAACGCTTAATGCGAAGACCAAATGTACGAATAGCATTTGGCCTTGCATCAAACAACTTCATATATTTGTTGTCAAACACCGCATCATGTGTAGGATGTGTTGGTAATGAGTTATTCTTGGTGGCATACTGCAGAGAAAGCTTGGCACGTCTAGCACCCAAACAAGGTTCGTGTGCATCAACGTACAAGCTCTCTACAGGAGATGTTCTAAATGGCCCAAGACAAAGCCTAAGTCCATGATTGTATATAGGATCTAGCATCTACAAGTAAGACTTGCGTGCCGACCCATACACAATGCACCCACAATCAAGTTTTGACCTCTCAAGAGATCTATAGAGACGGAGCATAACCTTTCAGTCTGCTCCCCATTCTGTATTACCAATAACTTTAAAAATATTCAGACAGGATACTACCTTGAGGCACACCCATCTCCTGTGGGTGAATGTCAGATAAAGTCGACCCCACCCGGACTTTAAAAGTTCTATCTTTTAAAAATTGAGAAATAAAAACAGGAAGTCGACCTCTTAGGCCCATGCTATGGAGGTCGTTTAAAATCCCATACTTCCACGTGGTATCGTAAGCTTTCTCCAAATATCCCCCCCCCCCCCCCCCCCCCCCCACTGAAACCAAGTGCTGATTATGGATGAAAGCTTCCCTACAAACTGTTTCAAATCTAACAAGATGATCAACCGTGCTACGTCTAGATCTGAATCCACATTGCACATTAGTGAGCAATTTGTGAGATTCAAGATACCAGACAAGTCTACGATTGATCATTCGTTCGATGGTTTTAGAAATGCAACTTGTCAAAGCAATAGGGCGATAACTAGTAGGATTAGTTGGATCCTTACCAGGTTTGGGAATAGGAATGATGATTGCTGCCCTCCAATCAGAAGGAAAGTCACCAGAAATCCAGATGTCATTAAAAATATTCAAAAGAACCATCAAAGATGATTCAGGTAAATGTTTTAATAACTGATAATGAATTTCGTCCGGTCCTACTGAAGTATCATGGGCTCTACGAAGAGCATCCTGCAATTCCTCCATAGAGAAATGCATGTTGTATACTTCAGCATTTTCGGATGAAAAATTAATGGACTGCTTTTCAGCTTTAGTTCTAACAGATGTAAAAGCATCTGTACTGAAAGCAGAAGATGAATTATGAGAAAAGTTGTCTGCCAATGCATTGGCCTATTAGAGTCTCGAGTCTAGACTCTAAACGTTTTATTCGCACCAGGCCTGTAGTCTGGCAGCAACTTCAATCAACGAAAAAAGAGTCAAGTTTGTTTTATTTAACGACGCCACTAGAGCACATTGATTTTTTTATCTTATCATCGGCTATTGGAAGTCAAACATATGGTCATTCTGACCACTGGTTTTTTAGAGGAAACCCACTGTCGCCACATAGGCTACTCTTTTACGACAAGCAGCAATGGGTCTTTTATTTGCGCTTCCCACAGGCAGGATAGCACAAACCATGGCCTTTGTTGAACCAGTTATGGATCACTGGTCGGTGCAAGTGGTTTACACCTACTCATTGAGCCTTGCGGAGCACTCACTCAGGGTTTGGAGTCGGTATCTGGATTAAAGATAACATGCCTCGACTGGGATCCGAACCCAGTACCTACCAGCCTATAAACCGATGGCCTAACCACGACGCCACCGAGGCCGGTCAATCACCAAAAATGACTAAAAGCTGTTATACTCTTTCATTGAAATTACAGGTGATAAAAAAAAAAAAGGTAGGCCTGTTACTTGTATACTTATTAAATTGAAAAATCTGTATAAATAAATATCATCTTGAATGCTAAGGGTTGATTTATAGAATGCATTTTGTTCTTATTCTCCATCCCCACGCAACCACCACCTCACCTTCCCCCACCCAAAAAAATAAAAAAATAAAAACAAAAATAAAATAAAAATAAAATAAAAATAAAAATGAAAAGAAAGAAGAAATGGAAATGACATTACTTTAGTAAAATAATTCAATATGAATTTCTATACAAGTTAATTGACTCCAACTTCGTCTAGTCATCGTAAGGCATATGGACATCGTCACGTACGCCAGTTGTCTTGTTGGATATCGAACGTGTTAGTCTGCTGGCGTATATAGTACCAGCGTCAGTGATTGTTATACTGGAAGTTAACAACATGCTTAACCAACTACTGCCGCCAATATATATATATATATATATATCGATAACGTTGACAAGAGATAATTAAGTCTTTAATATCTTTATCTTCAAGGATCTGTCCAATATGTCTCAGCCGTAAATACTATTAGGTCAATGAAACCTGGATTGAGAAAGCTGCGTGAGACGCGCAATGGGGTCGTGATGGAAGGTGGGGTGTGGGGTGTGGTGTGACACGTAGCCTAGTAACAAAACACACGCCTGATGCGCGGTTGTTCTAGGATTGATCGCCGTCGATGGGCCCTTTGGGTTATTTGTCATTCCAGCCAGAGCACCACGATTTATATATCAAAGACCGTGGTATGTGCTAACCTGTCTGTGAGATAGTGCATACAAACGATCCCTTGCTACTAATAGAGAAATGTAGCGGGTTTTCTCTTTAAGACTGTATTAGAATTACCAATTGCTTGACATCCAATAGCCGATGATTCATAAATCAATGTGCTCTAGTGGTCTCAGGGCGTGATAAATGAAACAGTGGTAGAGCGCTATCCTGAGGTGCAATGACCGGATTTCTTGCGCTATCAATCTATACACACACACACCTGTGTGATCAGTATATACGGGTGGTGGGGTGTGTGGGTGTGTGTGTGTGTGTGTGTGGGGGGGGGGGGGGGGTACTCACCTGCAGTGGGCTGCCTGTAGCCGGCGATTCGACGGTGGCCGCCTCAGTGACCATGTCGATGGCGAAGCTGGCCACCTTCTCGGCGTGTAACGTCGTCTTCTCCGGCACGCCGCCCACCACCATGTACGCGTCGCCGATAGTCTCAACCTGCAACGAGAATTCACGAAAATTAAATGTTTCGCCCACCATAAACAGTTTCGGTGTATTGTGATTAACACCCATAGGTGCAACTATAAACCACGTTTCTTACACACCCCTTGGTTAGAACATTATTCGTTATTGTTGATAACACACACTTGCTAACACATATGCGTGCGATAACATTTTACAGACATACGACTGGCTGCACCTAGGTGATCACCAGGTCACCAATGCCATACCATCCAATGAAAAAGCACGGTAGAAATCGATCACTAGATGTGACGTACAAGTTAACCTGCAATTGACTTGTTTGTGACGCATAACTTAACTATATAAGCGCTAGGGCCGTACAAAGGTTTTAGTTGAAAAAGGCGTTTAAATTTACTTTAAAATCTGAAGATATGTATGAAATAGAATACTACATTGGTGTCCGTTAGATATCGTTTATCTTACAACTCGTTGTTTAAAAACATATCGAACTCGCTTTCACAGATACGTTAGATACGTTTTTAAACAACCCGTGGTAAGAGAAACGGTATCTAACGGACGCCCATGTAGTATTCTCTATGTATCACTTACCATAAACGGTTTCGGTGCATTGTGATTAACACCCATAGGTGCAACTATAAACCACGTTTCATTGACATATGACTTACAGTTTTGTGAAAAAACCCTGATATAAACGTTAAACTTTAACGCAAAGGTTGACGCCATCGTATCCGCCGCCGTTAATTCTTGACACAAATCACTGTCATAGATATCAACAGTTTTGTCATAGGTGGTAAAATATCCGAGACATTGCCATTTGTGCCTTTTGGCAGCTATCTTGAATATTTCAAAAAGCTCAAGGCTACCAAATTTGCACCCTTTGATCTCCAGTCATCACCTTTCAAAGATGCAACCCCCCCCCCCCCCCCCCCCCCAACAAGGAACAATTGTGGGTATCGAACGGCAAGGTTCATCCCAAAAATGAAGGTTTGGCAAACAGACTTAACAGTCTTAGACTATAATTAAGGTCCGGGTTACAAAGTATCCCACCGGCCTCGGTGGTGTCTTGGTTAAGCCATCGTACATAAGGCTGGTAGGTACAGGGTTCGCAGCCCGGTACCGGTTTTTACCCAAAGCGAGTTTTAACGACTCATTGGGTGGGTGTAAGACCACTACACCCTCTTTTCTCTCACTAACCACTAACAACTAACCCACTGTTCTGGACAGACAGCCCAGATAGCTGAGGTATGTGTTCATGACAGCCTGCTTCAACCTTAATGGGATTATAAGTACGAAAATAAGTTGAAAGGAAAGGAAAGATATCTCAAATCGGTATAAAGCATTAAAAAAGCGATTAGCAGAAAACTCTCCAGATTCTGGAGTTTTTATAATTTTTTCATGGCTTTAAGATACACTGATGGAACAAAATAAGAGACCACACCAACGCCAACAGCAAAGCGTAACTCTCAATCAAAACTCTCATCCATGGTATGAGGAAGTGAGTCGTGTTACTGTCAGCCAACCTGACACGACTGACATTCAATGGCTAAAAGTGAATTAAATTTCGTCTACAGGTTGCATGGTACCAAAGACGAGAGTTCCGTGTCAAAGTTCGAGGTGTACCGTTAAATATATACGGAGTAAAAACAGCTGTTGCTGTGATTGGTAGTAATATATGACATTTATTATTTGATTGCTAATAAAAACATTAATTAAATCTTTTAAATGCTATGTGACCCTCCATTGTCTTGCCGGTAGATTAAATGTGAGGTACCACACTTTTTATTAATGTATTTCCTGTGTGTTGATACGCTGCTTATATCAGTTTTATTAGTAAACGTTAACATTATCGGGAATAGGAATTGACTTGGTCTATTAGAACCTACAATACCAAATGGTCCCGTATTTATTTCTGTCAGTATATGTTAATACTTCCGAAATTGTCAATTCCCGTCCAGTCTATTTGCTTCCTCATCAGCTAGTTTATTAAATAGCTAGCTTATTAAATTTGATATTAAGATTTTAAAAAATATCATTATCATTTGTAACGCAGACTAATATTCTCGATAGAGAGAGAAAAAAACACAAAAAAACAAATCTCGATAGAAATGTCTGGTTTCTTTTAAAAGTTATTCCCGATTTTTAATTTCGTTCCCATTGTCTAATGGTATTCTACAAATTAATTTACTAAAATAATTTGTTGATGTCATACTACCATAGGCGTCGGAAACGGAGGGGGGCAGGGGGGCACTGGCCCCCAACTGTGAAACTGGGGGGAGAGGCCACAATATGTTTTGCACCTCCTCCAGTTTAAAAGCGATAAAAATAAGGATTTGAATGAATATTATTACACCGACCAATTTTCTGGAAAGTTCAGAAGAATGTAGCTTATAATTCATCCTATTATTGAGACACTGTTTTAGTACGACCAGACTTGATTATAATAGGACCCATTTTCCCCCGTTCTAAACAGTAACAATGACTTAGTCGCGTGATAGTAAACCTCGGCCTTTTCCGTAAAGGTTACGGCAAGTTTTTATGGCAGATGGCATTTGAATAGTGAAACCTACTCTTGTACGACTTCTAACGTCCCACAGGGATAAGTACTGGGCAGTATAATCTGATTCTTTATTTCATTTCATTTTAACTTATTTTCGTGCCTATATCCAATTAAGGTTAAAGCACGCTGTCCTGGGCACATACCTCAGCTATCTGGGCTGTCTGTCCAGGACAGTGAGTTAGTTGTTAGTGGTTAGTGGTAAGTCAGAGAGAAGCGGGTGTTGTGGTCTTACCCATCGTTAAAACTCGGTCTGGGTAAGAGCCGGTATCGGACTGTGAACCCGGTACCTACCAGCCTTATGCCCGATGGCTTAACCACGACACCACCGAGCAGTCATGAGATTGTCAAAGCATCCTTTGGACTCTTCTTGTGCAGAGGTATGACATTGAATATACTACTGCTTTTGCTATAAACATCGTGCTTAAGACACTATTTTGGAAATGTTGCTTGAAATTGCACCAATCGAGATCGATCCAGCTAACAAGAACTTCTGACTATTAACAGGTAAGACGAATGCACAAAAGTATAACACACAAGTGACAAAACTAAATTTTTTTTATAAATCACGACAATATGAACTAGAATGACTTCACTTTGAGGCTTCGCCTAATCAGAAAGATGCGACTACCAAACAAGTAACTAGTAAGTAAGCTTAAAGTATGTCGTTGACTTGGTGTTTGTGAAGTGCATATTAACCCACAACTAACTTTACCCATAATTGATGTCACCCCTAGAAATATCCCAAACAGAAGAGTAGAAAACACAACACCACTCCACCCTCATAACAACAACACGCACAGATACATATTCCTGAGCACACTCTAAATTGCCGTATAACATGTCATTGGATTTTTGTAAAAATTTCAAACATGAACTCGCATTTAAGTGACCCCCCCTCCCCCCCTCCCCAATTGCTGCCATCTTCCGACGCCTATGGCTACATATATATTTTGATAGCTTTACTCCTTCCTGACAATTTTTTCTCATGACCGAAAATAGTGGCATATCAAATTTTCTTTTCTAAAATCCATTAATAACGCATCTCTCTTATTTTCAATTTGTTTGCATGAACAATCTTTACTTAATGTTCAAGCATTTTAATTTCATCAAAGAGCTTTTACTTGTAATTCGTTTCTTCTGTTTTTTCTTCTTCTTCGTCTTCTGTTTTTTAAAAATCGAACACAAAATTGTATTCCTTGTAATTTTTGTTCAGTAATGTTTCAAGAAAGAGTTGGTCATTTAATGGAAATTGGATCTCAACATCCGCAAATTGATTATGGATTTCCGAAATTATATACAAATATTGCATGCTGGCATTTTATTTCCTAAATAGCTTCATTACTTTGACATGACGTTTTTATGGCGCTTTTTTAGATGGTGTCTTCTCTCTCTCTCTCTCTCTCTCTCTCTCTCTCTCTCTCTCTCTCTCTCTCTCTCTCTCTCTCTCTCTCTCTCATTTAGTTGTTTTTTAATCGTTACTCTCTCTCACACACACTCTCTCTCTCTCTCTCTCTCTCTCTCTCTCTCTCTCTCTCTCTCTCTCTCTCTCTCTCTCTCTCTCTCATATTTAGTTGTTTTTTAATCGTTACTCTCTCTCTCTCTCTCTCTCTCTCTCTCTCTCTCTCTCTCTCTCTCTCTCTCTCTCTCTCTCTCTCTGAAACAAATCTAAAAGAAGACAAAATCTGAAGGAAAAAAATCGGACAAAACAATTGGTTTCCTACACAAATCGTAACAGCAAATCTATTATTTGTACCATTCCAGTGGGGTCAATAAATATCTATTTTACGATATTAAGCATCAAGTATCAAGCCACGTTCTGTTAACAGCAAGCCAATAACATCTCCCTGATGGTTCCAGCCTCCATCTTCTTACTTTGACCTTTGACATTGTGTGTAAAACATGAACGTGTACAATAGTAAAATCGGTAATAATACTAATACTAATAATACTAATATTAATAATAATAACAATAATGATGATAATGATAATAATAATAACAACAACAACAACAACAACAACAACAACAATAATAATTACAACTACTACTACTACTACTACTACTACTAAAATAATAAAAAATAATAACATACTAAGTCGATCTATTTTGTCTATTGTTTTGTCCCAGCCAATACACCACGACTGGTATATCAAAGGCTGTGGTATGTGCTATCCTGTTTATGGAATGGTGCATATAAAATATCCCTTGCTAGTAATGGAAAAGTGTAAAGGGTTTCCTCTCTAAGGCTATATGTCAGAATGACTAAATATTTGACATCCAACAGCTGATGATTAGTAAATCAATGTGCTCTAGTGGTGTCGTTAAACAAAAAACTTTAAACAAACTTTAAATAATAAAAAACTTCTAAATATTACCAAGCTTCTAATAACAATATTTATAAATAATAATAATAATAATAATAATAATAATTATTATTATTATCATTATTATTATCTAATAGTAAATAATATTATTTTGTTGTAATTTTAATAATATAGTGGACATATACTTGAAGATAAATATTTGATTGATGACACATGGCAACTTGGTGTCCAGGGAGAGTGCCACCCCACATGTTACCCCCCACCGAAAAAGCAGCAAGGGATATTTTACATATACCCTTCCCATAGTAGTAGTGATGTTTAGTTTAATGACGCCACAAGAGCACAAGTAGTCCAGGAGCCGACACCAATTTAATCATGTTTTCTGTTGCAAAATTTTTGCGGCTATTTCTTGGTGTAGCCAATCCTGGGGCATGAGGAATTGGCAGTCTTGCAAGTTGTATCCTGTGCTTTACTGAAAAATTTGCACTTTTCTCATATTTCGTGACCACATATTTTCACCGGAAATTATGGGGTAGGGGAAACAAACTGCTGTAGATTATTTATTTCTTGCTCTGCTGCATCATACTACCACTCACAATGTGTGTCTTGGTGAGCTCTTTCAACTGGAATATGCAATTTGCAAATTAATTTGATAATTAGGTCACCAGAGGTCAAAAGGACACCGATTTTGACGACTGCCTAAAATCTAGACACAAATGTGAAGAAAAATTCACCAAATATAACATTTTTCAAACAAAACCAATTTAATGCCTTTATTTCTTAGCAAAGACGATAGGTAACTTTATAGAACAAATTTTATACATAATTTTTTTTAGATGAAACTGTCATTTTTTTCAAAATAGCCACTTTTCTTGCTTCAAAAATTAATTTGCAGATATTTGCCTCAGATATTTGCCAAAGTTGTGGAATATATATTTGTCAAAGTTTTTACAGTTTACCCATCAGAAATATGCACAGCCTCTATAGAACTATCGTCTGTAGGTTGTAATTGATGTTATTTTTTCAGGAATGATGTCGGGTCATGCTAATGCGCCTTCAACAAGTACCGACAACCACAAATATCGCTGTATCCTGCATATAGGACCCAACTGTACAGAATCGACTCGTCCATTTTCTGCCCAAACATGGGATGCCGTTAGGTGTTCTGCGAAAACCAGGGCTAAGGGTCTCTACAAAAATTCAAAGTACATCCTGGTATGCCAATCGCTTCCAGAAGAGTATGGACAATATGATGTTTACCATAAAAGCTGTTATCGCAATTTCACGGCAGTTGGGAAAAAGACATCAACCGTACGCCCTACTATCCCTACCAGTAAAGCCACTGATGATGACGAAGAGAGCCAGACTGGACGACCCCTGCTTCGTTCTGCAATTTCATGTCCAGCCACCACTTCTTCAGGGGTGTTTGATAAAAACAGCATATTTTGTCCTCATTTTAGAATACGAGCCGGTGGTGTGAATAAATTTGAAACTCCTTCTCGGTGTGTGACAACTGATGCACAGGACAGTATCTTGAAAGTTGCAAAGGACTGTAATGACACAAAACTATTGGCAAAAGTAGGGGATATTGATTTCGTGGCTAAGGAAGTTAAATACCATAACACTTGTAGATTCTGATTACACCTCCCAATCATTACAATTGCATATTCCAGTTGAAAGAGCTCACCAAGACACACAATTTGAGTGGTAGTATGATGCAGTAGAGCAATAAATAAATAATCTACAGCAGTTTATGTTTCCCCTACCCCATAATTTATAGTGAAAATGTATGGTCACGAAATATGAGAAAAGTGCACATTTTTCAGTAAAGCACAGGATACAACTTGCAAGACTGCCAATTCCTCATACCCCAGGATGGGCTACACCAAGAAATAACCACAAAAATTTTGCAACAGAAAACAGGTGTCAGCTCCTGGACTAAAGGCTGTTGAATGTGAAACATTTAGTAATTCTGACACATAGTCTTTTAAGGAAACCTGCTACATTTTTCCATTAGCAACAAGGGATCTTTTATATTCCCTATCCCAAATACAGGACAGCACATACCACGGCCTTTCATATACCAGTCGTGAGCTAGAACAAGCTCCTTTAAAAAAAAAATATATATATGAACAACTCAACAATATACCTTATATACATCATGTTTGTTGCTTTTCTCATCAAATTTCTGGTACAAATTGTTGAGCATGTTTACAATTTGTAGAGGGGTACAGGCAGCAGCAATGGTTGTAAATGTCACGACGTCGCTAAACAGAATGGTTACAGCATCGAACTTTTCTGAAGGAAAAAAACAAAAATCAAACAAAAAAACACCCCATCAATTAATGAAAAAACTTTAAACAAATGGGCAACCCAGTGTGTACAAATATTGTTTAAACATTTGAAACCATGAGTTCTGCCAGACAAAGCTAGAAACGCCCACAAGACTGACTCACTCTGCCTCTCTCTGTCTCTGTGGCTCTCTCTGTCTGTCTGTCTGTCTGTCTCTCTCTCTCTCTCTCTCTCTCTCTCTCTCTCTCTCTCTCTCTCTCTCTCTCTCTCTCTCTCTCTCTCTCTCTCTCTCATACAATACCAGTGTAAATTCAAACTGTGACTAGTCCTAGAACTTAATTAACCATATAGGGTCATCCTCGAGTTTGCTGCATTGTACGATGTTTTCGATTAATAAATTATTTTTTCGATTAAACTTACATATTAAATATATTTTCTTGTTTAGAATATCAGTGTATGTATATTCAATGTGTTTCTGGTAGTCTTAATATATGTAAGAAGCCCAAACTAGAATTTGTCTTCAAATAATTTCATACGTACGAAAAAACATTTTAGGAAATAAAATAAAATTTAACCTAGTACAAATATTAGAACGATCAGAAACACATTTAATATACAGCCAATAATATTTGATGCAGAAAAATATATTTGATATGTAATTACAATCGTTAAACAGTCTCTGTTAGTCGATAACATCTTAAAAATTGCAGCAAACTCCGAAATGTCCCATTAAGGAGAGGTAATGACATTTAATACACATTGATCTCCTTCCATAATTTGGAATAGAAAACATTAAAAAAACCCAACTGATTCCTTGGTTTGAATTGATGAGTGGTAGAAAATAGATTTGAAGTAAACTTCCTGCCTCTTAAACTCGTTAGGTTAATAAATAGATGATTTGTATTTTAAATGTGTTTTTAGAGATGCCCGGGTCACTTATAGTTCCTAAGGCCCCTGGCGATAACAAACTAAAACATGATGTGTCGAAAGACGGAGATCAAATGGACTTCGCGGTCCGGTCCGGTCGATTAGCCGTACACGCAGACTGTCACGCAACCACGCACTCCCACAAACTGTTCTCCTTCTCAGACACGCTCACTGTATCACAACTGCCATTGATGTTTATACAATGACTCCAGGTCTGCGTTGTGGTTAAGCTATCGGACTACAGGCTGGTAGGTGCAGGGTTCGCAGCCCGGTACCGGCTCCAACCCAGAGCGAGTTCCTAAGGGCTCAATGGGTGGGTAGGTGTAAGGCCACTAAACCCTCTTCTTTCTCACTAACCACTAACCAACTAACAACTAACCCACTGTCCTGGACAGACAGCCCAGATAGCTGAGGTGTGTGTGTGTGTGTGTGTGTGTGTGAGTGTGTGTGTGTGTGTGTGTGTGTGTGTGTGAGCGCGCTCGCACAGGGTAGCTTACTTGAACCTTAATTGGATATATGCACGCAAAAGAGTTGAAATGAAAAATGAAATGACTCCAGGGCAGGCCCGTAGGATCCGAGGGAGGGTGTGACGGAACATGCTCTTAATTTTGTTTTCGCCTGTGGCGATATTAATTGTTTTAGAGGGCCATGTGCAGTTCCAATATGCACTTAAGCCCAGATGGGCACTTTGTTACGTAATACCTCTGCGCGACGGTGGTCGTGCTGTTTTCAATACACACCCGGACGAGGTGCGGAGGCCATGTGACCAGTAGTTACGTAATACCTCCGCGAGTGCGGTTTTTACGACCGTGATTTTGGCGACTAGGCGACAGTGAGTCTGGCCATCTAAGAGAAAATTCCCGTCTTGGTCGCTGTGGAAATATCACTTGTAGGTATTCGGTGCCGCGATGTACCCCCAGGCGATATTCGGTTTTGTAATAAATAGCTAGGGTTTTAGAGATATCAGGTAGAAACATATTGGAAGGCTTCCAGGGAGTGCGTCCGTTTGGACTTGGTAATTATATATTTTCTGCTCTGTTGTATAACCTTGATGTGATTGATGTGACTTTAAATATTTTAATACTGTATTATACCAATATTATTTAGACGGTGTTTCCGGTAATCTGACGAAGTAAACTGTAGGATTCATTGTTCTAAAAATTATTAAAGCTTAACCAGTCATCCAAGAGGACCTAGGTTATTGTCTTTAGTGTGATAGGTACCAGTATTAAGTCTGTATTACAAGGTTACTGAATGAGTAGTAAGGGTTAATTAAAAATTAACCAGTTAGGAATAGAGTTGTAATTCCTTTATTAACTAAGTTCCCCTGGAAGCGTTTCTCAATTATCACACGTGTGGGTGTTGTGTCACGGTGAAGTGATTTGAATATTGTGTAAACTAGACACCTAGTGATTAACTAATTAAGTGATTAGTTCTGGGTTGTTATTATTTTGTTGTTGTTAATTAACTACTGCGGCAGTACATTTGTCAGCGTAGTATTAATACAGATTCCAAAGTGTATTGTGTTTTTGTTGTGTTTTCTAATGAACTAAACGTGCTATATTACATATACTTTATATAAGATCTTATCTCTGATCATACCTAGAGACGAGCCACGCGGGTATAACTGTCCGTTACAGAGAGATCTAATAGATATACAGTTAGGAGAAATATTTGGATGATCGTGTTTTATTCAGTTACGGGTATTATAGGATCCCCGTGACAGAGGGGAAGGGGCTGTGCCCCCAATTCGAGAATGAAAATATTCGTTGTTTTGTCCTATTCTATAAAAATAAAATATGGCTCGTTTCCTCCCCACGCCCAACCCGCCCACTACAGATGTTGTTCCTACAGGCCGTGTCTAGCCTAAAATAACTGGAGAATAGAAAGACAGTGAACTGACCTCAGTGGAGTAGTGGTTAAGCCATCAAACTTAAGTTTCTGTAGGTACTGTGTTCGCATCCTGGTACTGGTCCTCTCATAGTTTAACGACTCAGTGGGTAGTTGTAAGACCATCGCGCCGACTTCTCTCTCACTAACCACTAACAACTAACCACTAACAACTAACCACTAACAAATAATCACTAACCCACTATCCTGGACAGACAGTCCTGATAACTGAGTTGTGTGCCCAGGAAAGCGTATTTGAACCTTAATTGGATATAACCCCAAAAATAACTCCATAACTTATAATCGAAATGAGTTTTAAGCAAGCTGTCCTGGACACACACAATCCAGCCATCTGGTCTGTATGTGTCCAGAACAGCGGATTAGATGTCAGTGAGAGATATGTCTTTGTCTCGTGGCACCGGCCTCGGTGGCGTCGTGGTCAGGCCATCGGTCTACAGGCTGGCAGGTACTGGGTTCGGATCCCAGTCAAGGCATGGGGTTTTTAATCCAGATACCGACTTCAAATCCCTGAGTGAGTGTTCCGCAAGGCTCAATGGGTAGGTGTAAACCACTTGCACCGACCAGTGATCCATAACTGGTTCAACAAAGGCCATGGTTTGTGCTATCCTGCCTGTGGGATGCGCAAATAAAAGATCCCTTGCTGCTAATCGGAAAGAGTAGCCCATGTAGTGGCGACAGCGGGTTTCCTCTCAAAATCTGTGTGGTCCTTAACCATATTTTTGACGCCATATAACCGTAAATAAAATGTGTTAAGTGCGTCGTTAAATAAAACATTTCTTTCTTTCTTTTGTCTCGTGGCATTATACCTATCCACTGAATTGTTGAAACTCGCTCTGGGTGGGAGCAGGTACTGGCAATGCGAACCCAGTACCTACTAACTTTAAGTCCAATAGTTTAACCTCTACACCATCGAGGCTTGTCCCGTGAAAACGAAATAAAGGAAAGTAGTATAAGGTCTTCTCCAGTTAGGCAAAGAGAGTATTTTAAAACATAAAACAATACTTTTTAATTTTAAATATTTTTTCGGGGTGAACCCTCAATGGTCCTCATTATGTTCCGCCCTGACCCCTCGATTCATGGACACATGCAAACAGTTTGATAAATTGTCTTAAAACCCAATCAGCAACACAACCATAAACACCCAGTCAAGTACTGCCATCCACCACAAAGACAATGTACTAACCGGCCTCCACTTGTTTGCCGTTCTTCAACTGGTTTGCTACTTTTGGCGGTAACATCTGATACAGGAGTAGGTCGGTCTTCTTCTTCTCTTCTTCCAGTTGTTCAGACGTTTTCTTCAGAGCGACGGTCGTCTCGTCCAACTTTTTACTAAAAAGGAAACCCAAATACCGAGTCGTACCGAGCCAAAATAAGTGGAGTGGCCATGCGACCCCCCACAAAAACCCCAACGCCCAAAACAACAACAAACAAACAAAAACAACAACAAAACAACACCCCCCCCCCCTCCAAACAAACGGTGTCCTCCCATTTTGCGTACAACCCACTTTGCCTACACTTAATTTGCCTACACCCACTTTGCCTACACTCAGTATGAAAAGATGCCACCCCCAGTTAAAAGTGGAGCATTCCATGTATGGTCCCTATGTATAAAAATAACATGACAAAATAATATGACAAACACATATTTTATTATAAAAACGATTAACATTACACAACAAAAACAATTAAACTATAAAATGACCTCACAAATATTAAACAAATATTTTGTACAAAGTTGAACTTTAATCCTATATCAAAGAATCATGAAGACCATTTCACTTTGATCACATATTAAAGATCACACTATGGGATCACTGGACTAATACTAATCACCATAAAGAGCATGAAATCACCTTTGTGCAACTAAGCCCCAATTACATTACTTATGTTCATTATAATCTTAATTGTTTATGTAATACAATATTTTTATATTGGTTTGTCCCACTATGAACTGGGGATGTCACTTTTTCACACTGTAGGCAAACTGAGTGTAGGCATACTGGGTTGTAGGCAAAATGGGTGTAGGCAAAGTGAGTTGTAGGCAGAATGGGAGGGAACCAAACAAACACTCCCTCCAAAAATAAACAAAAGACACTAGAACAAGCAATAAAAAAACTCCAACAACAAAGAACACAAAAATAAATAAATAAATTAATAAATAAATATATATTGTTTTAATATTAAAAATACCAAAAGAACAACTACCATCACCACCAATAACACTCCCACCAAAAATAAAATAAACAACAACTAAATAAATAAATTTAAAAAATAATAAAGAAAAAAAGAAAAGCAAAAAGAAAGAACAAATAAAACCTGACAAAACTAAAACAACAACAACAACAACAACATTAAACAATAATGCAAAACAAAGGCACAGTAATAATGATCTTCCCACATTAGACAAAAAGGACACTTGTAGACTGTAATAACTTTTAAAAATTAATTATGATGTTGGTTTTGCACAGGTGGCCACCAAATTACGATCCTAATCATTACTTTTGCTCATCTTTTTTTTCTCTAAAATACGGAAATAATAATGTATTTTCCCTCTCACTGCTAACCATAAACGTCTGCCAAAGACAGATAGCTCCACAGATAACGGAAATGTATTTCCGGGGCAACGAGCTTGAACCGTACGTAATGAACAACCAATAAATGATGCATTTGCCCCAAAGCCTATATATATGGGGTAAATGCTATTAGCATGATTGATATGCACTGCGAAAAATTCGAAATAAAGATACTCAATGACATTTATTCAGTGTACTTCAGGGTCACGGGTGTATACTACCAAATCAAATCGCATAGACGACAATAGTAACATATATGTTTGTATGTGTGTGTGTGTGTGTGTGTGTGTGTGTGTGTGTGTGCGTGTGTGAGTGTGTCTGTGTGTACATGTATGTGTGTGTCTCTCTGTGTGTGTTTGTCTGTGTGTATTTGTGTGTATGTGTATGTGTGTGTTTCTGCGTGTGCGTGTGTGTCTGTGTGGCGGGGTGGGGGTGGGGGTGGGGATGGGGCTGGCAACTGGATTCAATATGATTACAGAGCTGTATATGTTTTGAATCAACTAGGTCTATGATGTACCCAATTACAGTTATTATTATAGCGGCTTTGATTTCCGAAATATCTCCACCGATTTCGTTTGCTTACCGATAGAATTTTTACATGTTCAACTTTTACTGGTCAGACGAACGTCACTTAAGGCATGTTCAGAAGGGTTTACCCTCGCAGACAGATTTTCAATATGTTAAGATGATAATCATTCCAGTTGTTTGCGAGATATTGGAAATGGCCTATTTTAGAGAGTTCAAGGTCAGGTCAGGTCATAGGGTTTTACGTGCACATTCAGAACAAGCTGTTGTATCGCACGCCTGTCCTGGGCACAAGAGCCGGCCATGGACAGGACAGAGAGTTCAAGGGTTATCTATCTCATTTTATATCTAAGCTAGTTAGGCATATTAAAGGCCGATAACTATGTATGTGAAAGCTGAGAACACGTTTAGTCTTAAGACGCCGCCACACGATACAAGTGCCTCGTACGATAATAGCCGATTGCATAGTAACAGATGAAATCGTAATGTTTGTCTTGTCACAATCTGATTAAACTTAGCTCTACTGTCCTATCAGTAGATCTAACAGCATTGCGTGGACTCCAATGTCCAGGTGACATTTCATCTATTTATGCAATAGCCGAACTTGTTTGTTTATTACAACATTGAAAAAAACAGGGGGAAAAGTGCAGTAATAAACTGTGGATCGTATACTAGTATAAACAGATTTTATGGCTATACTATTAAATTGTTTTTTTCGTCTTAAAACGAATTTTATATAAAATTTTATACTGCAATTAGTTTCCGGCACCCGAATCATTTCGTATACCCTCGGCATAATCCCGAGTGTTTTCAAATTCTTTTCAAATCACTGGAATGATTTTGCAATTAAGGTTTTGATTGGTCGAATGAAAGGTCAACTGGACATGAGCTCCAACGGGCTGCTGTTAGATCCACATATAATAGTGGAGCTAATTTTAATTAGATTGGTCTTGTCACAATCGGCTATTCTCATACGAAACGCTCGTACTGTGTGGCGTCGCCTTTAGCTCTTTCATTCACAAAATATTATTACAGTGAATTAGCTACAATAAGAATTTCAACTATGGGTTTTCTTTATATGTACAAACTACGTACAACCCTTTAATAGGCAAAGTCATTCAATTAAAATTCAGCTTCCTATGCCGCTCAATGTTTTTAATAAGATATTTTTTCCCCTTTTCTGTCCAACTTTTTTTTAAAGGAATAGTCACAAATTTAAATGACAAAAACACGATAAAATGAGTGTTAGTACACGTGTAAGAATTTAATAGAACTGTGTTCGTGCAAGCCGTTCATTTATAATGTGAATTAATGGAACCAATTTTGTCCCCAGCACGAGGCAATTAACAGTTCATTTGTAGGCAAATGCAGGTTTTAAAAACTGATTCTAGACACGCACACTCCATGCAGCGGGAACCGGGAATAATGGCAATAAGGGATAGAGGGTCGGGACCAGTCAATCAGCGGCATTATTAGACCGGTTGTGCACGTTGCGTTACGCCAGAGAGAGAAAACAGGAAAAAACTGAAAAAAGAAACTAACAGAGCACGAGCACTCTTACGAGCGTGTGTGATGAGGTCAACAATCCCATTGCCCCCATCTTCATAAATCAAGGCTAATATTCGTTCCTCGTATTCAGCCTTGATACATGTCGTCAAGAAATCGTGCCACAAAATGCTTAAATTTCATTGGATGCGATGAGATATGATTGCAACGAATCGTAACGCTCCTTATAGATCCATGTTGGTGGGCGAACACTGATATTGCTTTCAAGATTGTCACATGTTACCGATGCTGTGATTGGTCAGCGATGTCATCGTGTAAGGGACATAATCGGTGTTACAAAATTTTTTCCAATAGAGGGTGCTAGTAGTGGATATCAGTAATCTTGACTACATGTATAAAGGCTGAATACGAGGAACGAATATTAGCCTTGATTTATGAAGATGCATTGCCTCTTGAACTAAGAGGCGTATCCAAGGGCGAGGGACAAGGGGACCCGTTCCCCTTAAATGTATGCCCTGGGTTGCCCTGATTTCGTAGCCCAGTGGTAAAGCGCTCGCTTGATGCGCGGTCGGTTCGGGATCGATCCTTGTCGGTGGCCCCATTGGGCTATTTCTCGTTCCAGCCAGTGCTCCACAACTGATGTAACAAAGGCCTTGGTATGTTCTATCCTGTATGTGGGTTGGTGCATATAAAAGAACCCTTGCTGCTAATCGAAAAGAGTAGCTCGTAAAGTGGCGACAGCGGGTTTCCTCTCTTTATATCTGTGTGGTCCTTTAACCATATGTGTACCGGCCTCGGTGGCGTCGTGGTAGGCCATCGGTCTACAGGCTGGTAGGTACTGGGTTCGGATCCCAGTCGAGGCATGGGATTTTTAATCCAGATACCGACTCCAAACCCTGAGTGAGTGCTCCGCAAGGCTCAATGGGTAGGTGTAAACCACATGCACCGACCAGTGATCCATAACTGGTTCAACAAAGGCCATGGTTTGTGCTATCCTGCTTGTGGGAAGTGCAAATAAAAGATCCCTTGCTGCTAATCGGAAGAGTAGCCCATATAGTGGCGACAGCGTGTTTCCTATCAAAATCTGTGTGGTCCTTAACCATATGTCTGACGCCATATAACCGTAAATAAAATGTGTTGAGTGCGTCGTTAAATAAAACATTTCTATCTTTCTTTAACCATAATATGTCCGACGCCATATAAAATAAAATGTGTTGAGTGCGTCGTTAAATAAAACATTTCCTTCCTTCCTTTTTTCCCCCACAGAGGACAACACATACCAAGGTCTTTGTGATACTAGTCGTAGGGTACTGACAGGGACGGGAAAAAGACTCCCAGAATGCGTTTTTACTCACGCTACGTCTATTTCTGCTATTCGTTGTTGATTAAGAAGCACCAATTCTCGAGTGACGTCATACAGCGGTATGTCGGCGAGAAACACGTTCATCTCCATCAGTTCATTGAGACTGGTCAGTCTGGGCGACCCGATGAAGATCATGTGATGCGAATCTTCCAACCACATCATTTGACCTGAAATGATTTGCATAAAGGCAACTAGTCAAACTGAAAAAAAAAATGAACAAAAAGTTTGTTTTGGTTAACAACACCACTAGAGCACATTGATTTATTAATCATCGGTTATTGGATGTCAAACATATGGTAATTTTTTACACAGTCATAACCCACATGCCACAAATTGGTTGCAACAATGCAGTGATTCTTTCATACTGTATGCAGACGTGAAGCAATGGTTAGACATATCAGTGCTCAGGGCGACTATGCCCAGGCCAATGGCGTTAAATTTTTAGAAATATTAAAAATATTTACAAAATAATGCTGCACGAAGTTCTACTTTTCCACGAAGTTGTAGAATCTACTTTTTATGTCTGATCCATCGCCCCCCTACCCCTCCCCCATCCCCCGCTCATGTTCCTAAATTTATCTACGAAGTAATAGAATCTACTCTTTATTCCACATGATTATGTTTTTGGAAGCGGGGCCGAATATTTAAATACGTCTATGACCCATTGGTTCTAGAAGGGCGCTGGATCTACGATTGTCAAACTCTCCCAGATCCTAACTGTTGTTATTACGTAAAACAAAACCAAGTTTGATTTTACTGTGAGGTCCAAAATATCTTGTTATTTCTTTAGTGACTCAAAAAGGAAGATTTTTATCGATAAAACCATCTATCTAGATAAAAATGTAATACAAGTTTCCCGGACAACTTAAAGTCGACTCTTAAAATATATAGTTACAACCTCGTTCATTTTCAACTGACGTGTTTGATTCACACTGAAAGTATTAGCATTAACACCGAGCAACAGTTCCTGAAATAATGCATAGGAATAAGAAATAATTTAGAATAGAAAGGAAAACAATAAAAATCCACACACACTCATTCACACACACACACACGAACACCCCACCTGACAAATACAGAGAGAGAGAGATAGTGAAAGAGAGAGAGAGAGAGAGAGAGAGAGAGAGAGAGAGAGAGAGAGAGAGAGAGAGAGAGAGAGAGAGAGAGAGAGAGAGAGAGAGAGAGAGAGAGAGAGAGAGAGAGAGAGACGTCTGCACACTTAAAATCAGTCAAAACATTCAATTAGCAACTAATTGCGTTACCTTTCAAAACTAACGCTCGCTTTTCTATACAGCCATCCGGAATCTTAACAGCCAGTAAAAACACGGCATTGATGAACACGTGGATGTTGGCAATGGTCAAGGTCATTTTCGGGTGTACGACGGTGAAAGCTTCGGACATGTGCACGCCCTCTTGAATATTCATGTGACTCATCTTCTGGACCATGACGCCACATTGTCGGATCACCAGTTTCTCGTTAAATATGATGTGGTACGGGAACACGGAACAGAACTGGTCGGCTGCCAGGTGGAAAGACGTCTTGGGTGTCACGACTACGACTTCGCAGCACTTCGCCATGGGCATTTCCACGGCGTCGAACACGCACCTGAAAGATAAAGATAAAGCTGGAGAAAACTTTATAATGATTACTGTGCCCTGATTCCGTTTGCACTTCCCCCACCCCAGCAGCTACACTCAACTATGTAACTAAGAATTACTCTCGACAAACGACTGGCTATCTGACTCTCAGAATGTTAAAGTTAAAGTTTGTTTTGTTTAACGACACCACTAAAGGACATTGATTAATTAATCATCGGCTGTTGGATGTCAAATATTTGATAATTCTGACACGTAGTCATCAGACGAAACCTGCTACGTGTTTCCTAATGCAGCAAGAGATCTTTTATGTGTACTTTCCCACAGACAGGAAAGCAACTACTACGGCCTTTGACCAGTTGTAGTAGACGAGTTGGAACTAAAAAAAACACCCAATCAGTTGAATGGATCCACCAAGGTGGTTCGATCCTGCGACGCAAGCACCTTAAGCAAGCATTGAACCGACTGAGCCCCTAGCACGCACCTGAAGACGGTGTGCTCCTGAGTCTTGCCGCCGTCGATGGGCTGTTTGAACCTGTCCTCCACCGAGATCTCCAGCTTCTGTTCGTACAGTTCCCTGCCAACGGCCTTCACCAAACCTAGATTGTGAATATATAAATTAGCATGATAATGATGATGATGATGATGATGATGATGACGGCCATAACGAGGAGGATGATAATGATAAAGATGATAGATGAGGAGGAGGAGGAGGAGGAAGAGGAGCAGGGGAAGCAAAAGGAGGAGGAGGAAAGAGAAGGATAAGGAATAAGAAGAGGAAGAGGACGACGAGGAAGAGGAGGATGAGGAGGGAGAGGAGAAGGAGGAGGAAGAGGAGGAGGAAAAGCAGGAGGAAGATGAGGAAGAGGAAGAGGAGGAGGTAGAGGAGGAGGAGGAGGAGGAAGAGGAGGAGGAGGAGGAAGATGAAGAGGAGGAAGAGGAGGAGGAACAGGAGGAAGAGGAGGACGAGGACGAGGAAGATGAGAACGAGGAAGATGAGGAAGAAGAGGAGGGGGAGGAGGAAGAGGAGGAGGAGGAAGAGGAGGAGGAGAAGGAGGAGGAGGAAGAGGAAGAGCAAGAGCAAGAGAAGAAGGAGGAAGAGAAGGAGGAAGAGGAAGAGGACGAGGAAGATGAGGAGGAAGAGGCGAAGGAAGAGGAAGAGGAAGATGAGGACGAGGAAGATGAGGAACAAGAGGAGGAGAGGAGGAAGAGGAGGAGGAGGAGGAGGAGGAGGAAGAGGGGGAGGAGAAGGAGGAGGAGGAAGAGCAAGAGCAGGAGGAAGAGAAGGAGGAGGAAGAGAAGGAGGAAGAGGAAGAGGAGAAGAGGAGGAAGAGGAGGAGGAGGAAGAAGAAGAGCAAGAGGAGGAGGAGGAAGATGAAGAGGAGTAGGAGAGAGGAGGAGGAGAGAGGAGGCGGAGGTAGAGAGAGGAGGCGGAGGAGGAGAGAGGAGGAAGAGGAAGCGGATGATGAGGACGAGGATGAGGAGGATGAGGAGGAAGAAGAGGAGTCTTGCCGCCGTCGATGAACTGTTTGAAACGAGATCTCAGTCTTCTGTTTGTAAATTTCGCTGGCAACGGCCTTCATCAAACCTGCATTGTGAACATATAAATGATCAATATAAGATGATGATGCTGATGACGGCCATGATGAAGATGATGACTGTGATGATGAGGATAAAGATGATCAATGACGATGATGATGAGCAGGAAGAGGAGGAGAAGGAGGAGGAAGAAGAGGAGGAGGGAGGAGGAGGAGGAGAAAAGAGAACAGGCAGGAAGGTTATCTATTTTCAACCACTCATCAGTTCCAAACAAGGAATCAGTGTTTTTAATATTTCATCTTGCAAATTTCAAATTATGGAGCGAGATCAATACATATTAAATGTCATTACCTCACCTTAATTGGTTCATTAAGCTGTCCCCCATTTAGGTCTAGTCAACGTTAGAGTTTGTTTTGTTTAATGATAAAAGTAGAGCATATTTATTTATTAATCATCCGCTCTTGGGTGTCAAACATTTGATAAAATTGATGTAGAGAGGAAACCCAGTACATGTTTCCATTAGTAGCAAGGGATCTTTTATATGCAACATACCAAATACAGGATAGCACATACCATGAACTTTGATATACCAGTTGTAGTGTACTGACTAAAACAAGAATTAGCCCAATGGGCCCACCGACGGGGATCGATCCTAGACCAACCGCTTCCTGCCCTTGCAACTAAAATAGAAGCAGGGAGGCAGTTGCATTCTGGGAAAGTACAATAATCGGTTATACAATCATAAGAATATAAAATGAACTTTCGTTTCATACGAAGTGAAATCATTTTCAGTTGTCAGGAACTTTAACGAATGACAAATTAGCACTATTTCACAAGGGACATAAACTTGATATGTTTTATTTAACGACGCACTCAACACATTTTATTTACGGTTATATGGCGTCAGACATACGGTTAAGGACCACACAGATTTTGAGAGGAATGTCGCCACTACATGGGCAACTCTTCCGATTAGCAGCAAGGGATCTTTTATTTGCGCTTCCCACAGGCAGGATAGCACAAACCATGGCCTTTGTTGAACCAGTTATGGATCACTGGTCGGTGTAAGTGGTTTACTGAGCCTTGCGGTGCACTCACTTAGGGTTTGGAGTCGGTATCTGGATTAAAAATCCCATGCCTCGACTGGGATCCGAACCCAGTACCTACCAACCTGTAGATCGATGGCCTAACCACGACGCCACCGAGGCCGGTACGCGACTTTAAAAAGTTGTTTATTACTCGATATTTATGGTAATATTATTTTTACATGTCTATCATATAACACTGAAATAATAAAAAAATATTTTACATTTTTGAAATAGATAGTTGATTTATTTTACACAGGCACGCTTAAAGAATTTAATACAGTAAAAAAAAAAACCCAACCCAATCAAAAAAAAGAAGAAAAAAAAAAGAAAAAAAAAAAAAAACAAGAAAAAAAAAAAAAAAAAAAAAAAAAAAAAAAGAAGAAAAAAAAAAAAAAAAAAAAAAAAAAAAATCAATAAAAGAAAACAAACAACGCAGGGGAAGTTTCAAGGCTCAATATCTTTTTTGTGGGAAGCATGACTCGATCCCCTCCCATAAACTTCTCCCGACACAGTCTATACCCCCGCCCCCTCCCACCGCTAATCTTCTTGCTCCCGCGCCTGCAACCCACACAAGACCAGCATCAAAAACAATACTCTATCTCTTAAATATCAATACTTAAAACGCCTACTATCGTTCATTTACATGTTACAAGATTCACATTACACTAGCATGTTTCCTCTTATATGTAATTATTATGGTTTAAAACACTTTCGCCATTTTTTCGACAACATAATTTTTTTACAATCGATTTCTAAGTCCACAAACACAAATTCAATTGTAAATTATGCTCGACTTTCTTAAAAAAACAACAACCCAAAAACAAAACCCCCAGCCAAGAACACATTTGAGATTTGTTAAACTAAACGGCAAAAACATTCACAAATCGAAGCATGAATCGCTGCACAAGACAAGATACAAAGGACAAAGACTCCCTCCACTCCCCCCCCCCCCCCCCCCCCTCCCGGCCGTTAATATATCTGCACTTAAGGTCGTGATTCATAAAAAAAAGTTACTTTTTATCGAAGTGGCGCACCCAGGGCTTCTAGAATATGGTAGCCCCACTCCCATGGCTAGTGATATTCAGTGTTGGGCTGGTAAATAACTATTATTACCATGCCCGATGGCTAGTGAAATTGTTTGGGTCAAATGTTGCAGTTAAGTCTGTTTTGTAAGTATGAATATCCTGCTCCCACCCCACCCCAATTCCACAATGCTAGTGTTTTAAAGCTATATATATCTCTCTTTACGTGACATATCTGATTATTACTATTATTTAGTGAAAATTGTATTAACTTAAAGTAAAGTAAAGTAGCGCTAGTGAATTTTTAATCGTGGCTAGTACATTTTTAAAATCACTAATCCTGTGGCTAGTGGATTTTTATAAACATTTTAGAAGCCCTGCCGGGAACCTCTTTCATTTTAGCTTGATTATCATTATTATTTCAGATTAAGGTTCAAACACGCGGTCCTGAGCACACATATCAGCTGCCTGGGCTGTCTGTCCAGGACCGCGATTAATAGTTAATTGTCGGTGGTTAAAGTGAGATCGAACAACTCCCTGGCAGTAAGCCTTTATCGAGAGTTTGGAGCAGGACGTAACCCAGTGGTAAAGCGCTCGCTTGATGCGCTGTCAGTTTGGGATCGATCCCCGTCGGTGGTCCCATTGGGCTATTTCTCGTTCCAGCCAGTGGATATCGACTGGTATATCAAAGGCGGTGGTATGTGCTAACGTGTCTGTGGGAAAGTGCATATAAAAGTTCCCTTGCTGTATTAGAAAATATGTAGCGGGTTTCCTCTGATGACTATATGTCAAAATTACCAAATGTTTGACATTCAATAGCCGATGATTAATTCATCAATGTGCTCTAGTGGTGTCGTTAAATAAACCAAAATTTAACGGGTGTTTGACTGCAAGCGAAGTATTATTTGTATAATCTCTTGCATCACTATTTCTTTCCTCTTTTTGTTTTCATATTATTTTGTATATAACAATTATATCCTTCTTCTGGTTATCTTTGAATGTTTAAATGTAGTTTAAATATACAGTTATGTAATATAGTCACCACGTAGAGTATTATAGTGTATGCATATAGAAGAGGGCCTCGCAAATTGTCAAACTAGTACCCGATTCTTTTGTCCTTTATACAATAAAGCAGGTTTTCAATAAAAAAGCCCTTAGAACTCAGCCGATAATGGGAAGCGAACCCAATACCTTATCAGCGTTAAGACTGGAAAATTTGAAGATGTAATAGATCCTTGTTACTAAGGATTTTTTTCAATCCTAAAATGCAGAAACATAAATTTCTTTCTTACGCTATTGACACAAACACACTTAATACTAGTCCACTGATCGCAATCTGAAACGACTAATGGATTTACAAAGGGGAAAAAAAGAAATCACGGAATGACAAAAAAATTCAATGGTTGGTTACTCCACGGTTATGTGCTTCCAAACAAGATATCAAATTTAAATGCAAGCAATAAAATAAATTGAATTTGAAACTAATTTGTACTTATTGGAAAATCAATATTGATAAAAATGGTCACAGCAACCAAATTGGATTCTAATTTGATAAAAAAAATCACTGTATTTGCAGAAATAAAATGATCAGATATAAATTTGGATGTATGTGTAATTTAGTGCCTACTTTAAGGTTATAACTTTTACTGCTTAAGTTTAAAGTTTGTTTCGTTTAACGACACCACTAAGATCACATTGATTTATTAATCATCGGCTACTGGAGTCAAACATATGGTAATTCTTATTTATAGTCGTAGACATGAAACCCGCTACATTTTTTTTTTAAATATTTGTAACATAAAGTGACTGAACTGAACTGAACATTTATTTCTCTCAGGCCGTAATCCACGGCATATGAGGAACAATATATAATACAACAATTCACACTTTTTAACAAGATGACAGAGTAAAACTATTCACATAAGTATATCTACATAAAACGAACATGGGAATATAATTATAAATAATTGGTTTGGGTTTGCATACACAATAATAATACAATAAAGCTATGAGCCGGAGGGCTTGAAAGTATTCATAATATGTTTACAAAATATTGCAAGTTTTCGGAGGACACCAGTTTTTTTACAATTAAATAATTCGTGAAATTTATATGTGTTTGGTTTGGATCGATAATATTTCGGTATATATTGAAGTCTGAATTGGTTGAAATATGGGCATGTAAAAATATAATGGAATTCATCTCCGATGTCGTTAGTGTTGCATAAAAAAACACAATCTATCATGTAATGGTTTACGTATCCATCTACCTGTCTCTATTGGAAGATTGTGGTTTGATACTCTAAAACGTAACAATGGGCACCAATGTTTTTTTTTCTAATAAATTTAAATAATTTTCGAATGCTATACTGCTTTTAAATATATTTTGTAACAAGATGCTTTCGATGAAGTGTCAATATGACTGTACCATGTTTGCAAAAATTGATCTATGAGTTTTGTTGAAATAAACATTTTCAACAATGAAGCACTATTAATACGCTCACAATGTGACCACCATATGTATGTGCAACCAATATTATCTAAAATTGATTTTATAAAAGCTATCCATTTGTGATCATAAAAATGTGTATTATAATCATTCAATAACATTCTGTACACTAATAATGATAGCTTGGACTGCTTCCCAGTAATCATCCTAAACCAAAATCCTATCATTCTTATTTTTACTGTTATATCTACCGGGAAGCATCCAAGTTCTCCATACAACATATATAATGGGGTGGATTTTCTAACAGGCAATAATAACTTTAAATATTTGCTATACAATTTTTCTATGCAGGACAGACTTTCAAAACCCCAAATTTCACATCCGTATAAAGCAATAGGTAAAACCATACAATCGAATAATTTAAGTTGGCATTGAATGGAAAGATGGCAACGTTTTCCTTGTCTAAGTGTAAAATACATAGCTTTTTGAGCTTGATCATATTGATGTTTTCGAGCATTAGTGAATTTATTGGATTTATGAAATATAATTCCAAGATATTTGTATATTTCTACATTATCTAGATTTGTGTTTCCTAAATGGAACCTTTTGGAATAATCTTTTTATTACCACTGAAAATTAGCACTTTAGTTTTTTTACAATTTACATTTAGTTTCCATTTTGTACAATAAGAGTCGAAAATATTTAATAAATTCTGCATGTCGTCATAATTTTCGGCAAAGAGCGCTGTGTCATCAGCATATAGTAACACAAAAAGAACAATATTTGTATACAAAGTGGAATCTGTGAATAAGTTATCTATGCGGATGCCATTACAATCATTAGTTTTAAACGTATCCTCTAAATCATTGAGAAACATGGAGAATAATAGGGGCGATAAATTTTCTCCCTGTCTAACACCCATGGAACATTGAAAATAATCCGACATTGTGTTATGTGCACTAATGCATGACTTAATGTTCTGATACATGCTATATATTACTTTAAAACATTTACCATTAATACCATTTTGTATTAGTTTTCCCCAAAGTCCTGTTCTCCATACTGAGTCGAATGCCTTGCTAAAATCTATAAAAGTACAATACAGTTTTTTCTTCCGTGCTTTTAGCAATTCGATGAGTCCATATAATGTAAAAATATGATCGTTCGTCGAGTACTCCTTCCTGAATCCGGCTTGAACTTCACATAACAAATCATTAGTTTCTAAATATAATTTCAGTCTATTATTTAAAACAGCTGTAAACAGTTTCCCGAGACAACTAAGTAAAGTAATAGGTCTATAATTTTCTGGAACAGTTCTATCGCCACATTTATAGATCGGTTTGATTATGCCAACTAGCCACGAATCAGGAAAGATGCCATGTTCAAACACTAAATTAAAGAGCTTAACATACACAGGGACCATACAGCCGATAGTTTGCTTAATATACTCGTTGATTATTTGGTCTATTCCGCAGGCTTTATTGTTTTTTAGATTTTTAACAACGGCGAGTATTTCTTCTTGTAATATTGATTCATTTAGCATGGTAGTGTCCTCAAAATCTATATTAAAACTTGGATCTTTTTCTTCTGTTGTGTTGTCATCACTGCTGTTTATATTTTTAAAGTAATCGTACAGAGTGTCTAAAGGGGGGAGAGTAGGGTCTTGTTTTTCTTTTAACAGTTTCCAAAAGGCGTGGGTATCATGTTGACTAAGTTCTGTGAGTCTTTGTTCTGTCTTCCAATTGTGTTTGTTAACATATTTCCGTATTACATTTCTGTAGCTTTTACTGGCATTCAAAAGTCGTTGCTTATTATCAGGTGTTTTTCGTTGTTTGTATGCTGATCTCGCTTCTGTATACTTTCTTCTTAGTGTTCTGCAATGATTGCCAAACCATGCTTTGTTACGGGTATTTTCACGCTTGTGTCTGGCTCTGACGCGGGCTTGCGTGTAACCGAAAGTGTCGGCTGCGGTGTCAACAAATAGGGTCCCAATACGCTCCACTGCACCATTCAGCTTTTCTTTCGAGAAGTGTTCATACAGTTCATTTAATATTACGTTTATGTCGTTGACTGTTTCTTTGTTTATATTTTCACTATAGTGTTTAGCCTCTTTAGTATTCCCATTTCCTTGGGGTGAGTTCATTATTAATGACGGCGTGGTGTTTACCACTAGCTGTATGGATATTCAGTCGCATTGTTAATGGATTGTGAATGTCCGAGAATAGTGGTTCGAATTCGTTGACCTTGAATTTAAGAATTATTTCCAAAACTGTGAATGAGGGCTATGGCATAATCTATTACACTCGATCCTTTGCAAGTAGGTTGTCCTATACCCCGATCTTCGCCGACTCTTCCGTTCACTAAATACAAATTACTATTTTTACAAAGATCAATTAGTTTTATATCCGTGACCGTTAGGTCTACTGGTATCTTGACTCGCTCTTTGTAATGGAATGCCAATATTTAATAAGTTGTTAGGTTCATTCATAAAATCGGAGATATCAGAAATGAGTGTGTTATTAGTATGTTCACCATCACAACTCACATAATCTACAAGCAAACTCGTTTTAGCATTAAAATCGCCGATCAAAAGAACATTATTTCCACTTAAGAGTTTCTCGTTCACTTCGTCTTGTATTGTGACAGAGACAGACAAAAACAGATGAGTCTAATAATCTAAATCTGTTTCTCAGACTTACCAATCACGATAGGGTATAGGCCCGGCCTCGTGGTGTAGTAATGTAAAAGAAGGCTGCCATCGTCCGCATTTTCACACCTACAAATACGTAATATATGCAATACAATGACCAGGGCTCGATGTGGTGTAGGTATTGGGTTCGCACTCCGATACCCGCTGCCATCCACAGCGAGTGTTAACGACTCAGTTGGAATATGTAAATGCAATGCCACGACACCGACGTCTCTCTCTCTCTCTCTCTCTCTCTCTCTCTCTCTCTCTCTCTCTCTCTCTCTCTCTCTCTCTCTCTCTCTCTCTCTCTCTCTCTCTCTCTCTCACTCACTATCCACTAACATCTAACCATTAACCCGTGTCCTAGAGAGACAGCACAGAAAGCTGATGTATGTGCCCAGGACAGCGTGCTTGGACTTTAATTAGAAATTTCGAAAATGTGACTGAAATGAAATGTAAATACAATAGAAGTGATGCTGAGCTGGCACAATAGCCGGTTTTAATAGAAACGGTGCCTAATATTTTCTAGACGAACATTGAGCCAACTCTAAAAATGCGAGAATCTAATTATTATCAATGATTTTCGAAGACACACAATGCTCAACGCGTTACGATTTTTTACAATTTCTTGGATTCCCGATCCTTTAAATGGTATTAAACTCTAAACTTCCGAGTAGATTACAGTCTCATCAAAGCCTACCACAGACAAATCCTATAAATAGGTTACTGATGTTGACATCTCGTCTGTCTGTAACTAGATAAGGGTGTCTGGGCTTGACGGTAACGTTTTAAAAAAGAAGATAATTCATCGACTTTAAGGCTGGTAGGATCTGGGTTCGCATCCTGCTACCGGCTCCCATGAAGAGCAAGTGGCGAGTGAAGTTTGTAGGAGGGATTGAGTCATGCACCCTCGGAATGTATTAAAAAAAAAGAGAACATTTGCTTTAGCAAGGAGGGGAATGTTTTACTTAATGACGCCCTCAACAGATTTTATTTACGATTATATGGCGTCGGACATATGGTTATGGACCACACAGATATTGAAAGAAGACACCCGCTGTCGCCACTTCATGGGCTACTCTTTTCGATTAGCAGCAAGGGATTTTATATTGACCATCCCACAGACCTGATAGTACATACCACGGTCTTTGTTACACCAGTTGTGGAGCACTGGCTGGAACGAGAAATAGCTAAATGGGTCCATCGACGGGAATCGATCCTAGATCGATCGCGCATCAGGCGAGCGCTATACTACTGAGCTACGTCCCGACCCCTCAACTCAAAGAACAATAAACGCATTCTGAAACATATATGACATTATTTAATTTCCTTTCTTTCAAATGCTCTTTTGATAGTGCTAAAATACGTAACTGAGTTAGAGGTGCCCTGATCCTATTTAAAGATATCTTCAAACGATGCGAACTTTACTACCGATTTCAACAATATTTGTGCATTACAGTGAGATAGTAAAACTTTAATAGGATATACGAAAAGCCCAAGTCGTAAAGCTTTAATAGGATGATAAGTTAGGAGGAAAGGGATGTATGTACAGGCACGTATGCAGAAATTTTAGCAGCATGGGGGTATGGACTGCGGCGACCGAAGTTTATGGGGGGGAGGGGGGGGGCTCGCTCGTTTGTTTTCCCCTGAACACGCGTCTGATGAATGTTTTACGACATCTTGACGCAAAAGGAATCGACTATTGAATGCGGAAGTTATTCGTTTCTTGATTTTTTTTCTCACAACAAAGCACAGGCTATCCGCCAATCATGCAGGAAATCGGATCGTTGTTTAATGTCGCACTGTGAAATTGGATCTTAATTAAGAACTACATGTGCTGGGGTGTCGTTAAACATTCACTCATTCATTCTTAAAAACTACATACCCAATGATGTACCGTGGGGTTTTGGTGCTTATATCCAATTACGGTCAAAGCACGTTGTCCTAAGGCACACATATCTGTTATTTTAGTTGTCTGTCCAGGACAGCGGGTCAATGATTAGTTGTTAGTGGCCAGTGAGAAGTCGGTGAAGTGACCTTACCCAGCCGTTAAAACTCCCTTGAGTTGAAGCATGTACAGCAATGCGAACCCAATACCTACCACCCTCAATTACGATGGCTTAACAAAACAAAACAAAACAAACAAAAAAAAAAGTGAAAAAGATCTTCAGGATTATTAACTGAAGATGGGGATTCTTACCTCACGAAGTAATGGCTAAATGTTGGACAAAACAAACGTAATTGGCCGAATTTACAAAGCCTGTTTTTAGACTTACAAGCGTGTAACTACAATACATTTGCTATACTGAAAACACCTGCGATTAAGAAAAAATCAGGCTTCGTAAATTCGACCCTAATAACTTTCTAGTTTAATATTATTGGACTACCTGAAAGAGGTATTTTTGTGTAAATGAAAACAAAATCGCATCTTTGCACAAAACACAGTCGAAAGGACGTAATAGGCAAAACAGTGATTGCTTCTAAACTCTTTTTTTTTCTTTTCTTTTTTTTCTAAACCTTTATTACCCCCAGATCACTGGCAGTGTCAAGGGTGGGTGCCTTGAATCATCGTCTTGCAATATACAACAAAAATAAAATTATAACATGATTATGTGTACCTGTATAACGGTACGGTAAAGGTTTTATATTTCATATTATGTATATAAACAATATGTGATATGTATGGGAGTTATATTCATTACATTTCTTATCATATACTGCACAACCGTATTCATATACATACATATACCTACCTACCTACCTACCTACCTACATACATACATACATACGCATTAAATGATCTGAGGGTCAAGAATGATAGGTGAAACGAGCTTGCATTGGAGGAAAGAAAAAAGAAAAAAGAAAAAAAAAAGGGGGGGGGGGGGGGGGGGGGGGGGGTGGTGGACCGAGGAAGGGGAAAAAAGAACATAAAGAAAGGTTTATCGACAACCAAAAGGTTTTGTTATTGTTGTTTTTAACTGTTTTACGTGGGTGTCTAATGTAGTAAGGACAACACGTTTTTTAACGAAGAACTCAACAATCAGGCGCTCGTTCCTGAGAGGACCGCCACTCCCTAGGAGATTCGTATCAGTATGTTGTATTCCTCTTGCACCGCCTTTTAAATGGGCGCCATTGCTCCCAGAGGACAAATCTGCAATGTCCTTATATCTAATTTTTGTCTCTAGGGTATGTCCTAGCATCATGCAAAGTTGCATGCTTTTATCATAAAAGGCACAATTTTGTCACATATCTGCTGGACTATTTACAGGATAGAGCCCAATGGAATATATACAGTAGCGATGATGGTGCGTAGTTCACCCGCCTGCTACCGATTTGATCGGGCTGCTAGTGCTCCCTTACACCTGCCAATGTAGGCGGTCCCTCCTCTCCCCTCCCCCCACCTTTCCTGCCTAACTTGCTTAGATATAAAATGAGATAGATAACCCTTGTACTCTCTGTCCCGTCCATGGCCGGCTCTTGTGCCCAGGACAGGCGTGCGCTACAACAGCTTGTTCTGAATGTGCACGTAAACCCCTATGACCTGACCTGACCTGGTGCGTAGTATGTATAAACAGTCGATGTTCACAATAACATACTAGTTAAATAACTAGATGAAAAATATACTTATCTGAAAGAGGGAGAGACTATACACTGTCGTGTAAGGTTAGTTTGTTGGATTGTTTTGTTTAACGACACCACTAGAGAACATTGATTTATTAGTCATCGGCTATTGGATGTCAAACATTTGGTAATTTTGACATATTATCTAAGAAAGGAAACCCGCTACATTTTTTCATTAGTAGCAAGGGGTATTTTATATGCACCGTCCCATAGACAGGATAGCACATACCACGGCCTTTAATATACCAGTCGTGGTGCACTGGCTGGAGTGAGAAGAAGCTCTATGGGTCACCGACGAGGATCGATCCCAGACCGACCGCGCATCAAGCGAGCGCTTTAGCACTTGGTTACGTCCCACCCCTATCATATAGGGAGTCAAGATTTAGAATTTCTAGTTAAATTAATGACTGGACGATAAGAGTACTTGTCTTAATGAGGAACCGTAACCACTGTAGTTTTGTAGCTAAGGGCAAGCAGGGAGTGAAGAGAGACGAGATTCAGAAATACTTAGTTATTAAATTAAGGACCGGATGAAATGAGTACTCACCTGAAAGAGGGAGTCACTATAATTTTGTAGCTGAGAGCGAGCAGGGAGTGTAGGGAGTCAAGGTTCAGAGTTACTTTCTAGATAAATTAGAAAAGAGTACTACCTGAAAGAGGGAGCCACTATATTTTTGTAGCTGAGAGCGAGCAGGGAGTGTAGGGAGTCGAGGTTCTGTATAAAACTGCGAATATCTCCCCCCAGCGTCTTGAGCATCTTGTCGTAGCCGTGTTTGAGACAGTAGGTGAGGAAGTAGTCCCCGAACACCTCGAGAACCGTCTCCATGCTAAGAGCTGCAAAGTAAACCGATATTAAAATACTCGAGAATTGTCTCCATGCTAAGAGCTGCAAAGTAAACATATATTAAAATACTCGAGAATTGTCTTCATGCTAAGAGCTGCAAAATAAACCGATATTAAAATACTCGAGAACTGTCTCCATTGCTAAGAGCTGCAAAGTAAACCGATATTAAAATACTCGAGAATTATCTCCATGCTAAGAGCGGCAAAGTAAACCGATATTAAAATACTCGAAAACTGTCTCCATTGCTAAGAGCTGCAAAGTAAACCGATATTAAAATACTCGAGAACTGTCTCCATGCTAAGAGCTGCAAAGTAAACCGATATTAAAATACTCGAGAATTGTCTCCATGCTATGAGCTGCAAAGAAAACCGATATTAAAATACCCGAGAACGGTCTCCATGCTAAGAGCTGCAAAGTAAACCGATATTAAAATACTCGAGAACGGTCTCCATGCTAACAGCTGTAAAGTAAACCGATATTAAAATACTCGACAACGGTCTCCATGCTAAGAGCTGCAAAGTAAACCGATATTAAAATACTCGAGAACTGTCTCCATGCTAAGAGCTGCAAATAAACAAATATTAAAATACTCGAGTAAAAAAGGTATTGAGATAAAACATTTAAAAAGCCCACATTTTGAAAGTCTGTTTCCTTTTTAGGACCCACTGGCTATGTTAGAGGTTGGATCCGTGGTAGGCGTGCCTGAACCTTTATTGGATATGGGCACGTAAATAGAGTTCCTTCCTTCCTTCCTTTTTAGGACACTAGATCAAACTGTAGCCAAGAGCAACTAAACCCAACAACAGGAGCAGCAACCGCAACCGCAACAATGAAAGAAAAAGAAAGAAAAAAGAAAGAAAGAAAGAACGAAAGAAAGAAAGAAAGAAAGAAAGAAAGAACGAAAGAACGAAAGAAAGACATATACAAAAATATTAGCTAATTACCCCCCCCCAAAAAAAAAAAAACAAAAAAAAAAAAAAACCCCAAAACAAAACCAACCCCCCCCACCCCACAAACAACAATAACAAGCCTCTATACAGACATATATACACAAAATGTACTTATTTTTTAGTAAATATAACTATATAACAATATATACATTTGTAATACGTTATTCAAATTAGTTTTAACCATGTTGAAAGAAACTAGACCAGAGCTTGTGATAATGGCACTAAGTACTAAGCTATGACTAGGATGCCGCGGATATAAGAACCTAGTCATAACACACTTAGGAAAGTAGTTGTATTAAACGGGGAACACTTTACAGTAGTAAACACTGATATTTGCATTTGTTGGATTCAGACGGACTCTAGCAAGATTCTGTTATCGAGACTAATCGAGTGGAATAATCGCACGGATGCACTAATGTTCTTGAAAGCAGCAATATAGCAGACGTTACAACTCTCATTGATTCGGGTCAGATTAAAAGGCTACCATCGCGGTCTTCTTTGTGATTTATTAATAACTGTACACGATAAAGGTCACTTAGTAACTATAAGCATTGACGGATCCAGGCCGTCCTGTTTCCAGTTCAGTTTATAGTCCGGTAATCGAAATTTTTACTATTTTCGTGCTTATAGCCAATTAAGGTACAAGCACGCTGTCCTGGGCACACACCTCAGCTATCTGGGCTGTCTGTCCAGGACAGTGGGTTACTTGTTAATTGGTTAGTGATTAATGACAGAGAATAGGGTGTAGTGGCCTTACACCTACCCATTGAGCCCTTAAGAACTCGCTCTAGGTTGGAGCCGGTGTAAAAGGAACCCAAGTCCGTAGGAACCGAGGTCCTACGGACCTCGGTTCCTAGGAACAATGGTCCTATCGGACTTGCATTCAGTGGGAATATTAGTCCTACCCAGACTTGCATTCCGGATTTATTTTTATATTTTTTACATATAGTAAGCCTAGGACTTGTATTCCTACCGGACTTAAATTCCTTCTACAGCAGTGACAGAAATACTAGTCCGTCATATTAATAGACGTCCGTGTGTTATATTTCACGGTGTGCACGAGTTGTCTGAAAGGCATGCGTTAATATTTGGAATCTGGCAGCCTTCTCTCGTAGGGTTGTGGATAATTGTATGTTTCCAATTCAGATTGTTGTTGGTTCAAATCTCTATGTCGCACATATTTTTTTCCCTTTATAATCAAGTAATTTTTTTAAAGCAATAGGCTCGTCCATTTAACACGTGAGCGCATGTTTGTAACCGTGTTACATTTTCATTGGAAGATGAACACGTACGTGCATCTTGTTTCTGCCGAACGTATATAAAACAGATAATTTGTACAAACATGTTCGTGCATTCAATATGTCGGACGACCATAAAAAACGCAACACGCCGAAGATTTCAGAGATATTTCTATATTTACAAAGTGGAGAATATGAAACAGGAACAACTCATTCGAAGAAGCGTGCCATTCGACGGACTGCAAATGCCAACTTCAAAGTAAGTTAGTATAAGTTATCCTTTTTAACAATTTTATGTTTTCACACCATCTTATACTTCGTGTACATCATATAATTTTAAATATTTTGTCCGTCGGACTTCCATTCCTCGGAATTTTAGCCTGCGGGACATGTGTTACTGGAATATTAAGTCCGATGGACCTTTATTCCTAGTACTCTTAGTCCGTGGGACTTTTATTCCTAGTACTCTTAGTCCGTGGGACTTTTATTCCTAGTACTCTTAGTCCGTGGGATTTTTATTCCTAGTACTCTTAGTCTGTGACACCTGTATTCCTAGTACTCCTTATCCGCTTGTATTTCATTCCTGAAACTTCTAGACTTTTACCCCTACCCATATGTGCATATGTGCCCTTTGTTTGATAATGCAATTAACATGCTTAAGGTACAGGTGCCATTTAAGATATAATTTAAAATAAATCACCTAAGATATTTTGGTGTTTTTTAAAAAGATATTAGTGCTTATTTTCAGGTTGATAAAACAATATTGTTTTTTAAAGTAAAAAAACAAAAGACCATCGACATCCTTCCTAATAGTGGCTCAACGTCCGATACGCAGGAAAACTGGCGAAAAGTTCTCATGACGCCTGATGCTATTGATGAAGCTCTGAATGCCATGCATTCGAGCCCATTGGGTATGTACTTGCAGCAAGTTATTATCAAGTTCACACACGAACACAGGGACACACACACACACACACACACACACACACACACACACACACACACACACACACACACACACACACACACACACACACACATATATATATATATATATATATATATATAATATATATACTGTGATATGTTTCCACACCTCTTTATGCCGTTTTAAAGTTTTAAAATGTATGTTTATTTGAATGTAAATAATAATTTACATATGCTTGCTTTGTTTGGAACCCACTTGCCGATGTGGCTGTTTGTCATTGGTGGGATTTCGTTAAACATTCATTCAGTCATCCATTCATTACAATACATTACATCATAAGTAAAACAAATGGACACTTTGGCCGCGATAAGACTTTGGACAAAATACAGAAACGTTATTGGTGGCCAAATTTAGTGTCTCATGTAAAGCAATATCTTCAGACCTACGAGAGATGCCAGAGGGTTAATAGAAAGGCCAACAGAGTCGCCCCACCATTACAGCTTATTCCAGTTACAAAGCCACAAGCCTGGCGATCAGTAAGTTATATAACAAATGTTCACAATTTGTTTGGAATTTATCGATGTATAAAATTAATTTTATACTAAATGTGTGACTGCTATACATCTATACATTTTTAATAATCTATAAACAATTGTTAAGACACTTGAAAATATTAATAATAATGTTGTCTTTATATGACCCATCTTCCAAAATGAAGTCATTTTCTGCAAATATTTTTTAAACTTAATTTTAGTTTATGTAAAACATAAAGCTAATTAAAAAATATATATTATATAAAAAAACACGTATTATGATTTAAAAACATCATTAATATCTATATATTTGTTTTGAGAAAAAAATCTATGTAAAAATAAATACATTATATTATATAAATAAAGTAATAATAAAAACGTGTTTTTACTTTTTAAAATATTTTTTTTATATTTAATATATTTAGATTGGCATAGATCTGGTCGGCCCTATGAGAGAAACTGTCGGTGGTAATAAATACGTGTGCACAGTCACCTGTTACTACACCAAGTGGGCACAGGCAGAGGCTCTACCAACCAAACATGCATCGGGTGTGGCCCAATTTGTAATGGAGCTATTTTTATGGTAAACTAATTTTTACATTATTTTGTATACTTGTTAATATTTATAATTAACAACATTAAAACATTTGTATTTCTCATTTTAACACGCACACACGCACACTCACTCGCACACACACACGTACACGCACATGCACACACAAGTTTAGTTTCATATAATTTTAAAATCAATTTCACATTGAACATATGGAAATTGTCATAATTTGTACGTATCATATTTATAGCACGTAATTCATGTTTATGATTTCATTTGTAGTTTCGGTTTCCCCCACAAGCGATCAGGGTCGTGAATTTAACAATGATGTGGTTGATGGCATTACGGATGCGCTGAACATTATTCATCGTCGAACCACAGCCTACCACCCGCAATGCAATGGACTGACAGGTATATATTATAACATATTAGTGTCAACGCATACAACGCTACAATCGAAACTGAACCTATATAATTTAACATGATAATAAATGGTTATAACCCTCAATAAATGTTTACAAGTTGCCACTTCCTGGACATCAAAGTTTATATATTATGAGTGAGTGAGTAAAAGTTTTACACGTGCGTATATACCACGAAGGTTTCACACACGCCTGTCACGGGCTTAATCTCTGACTTTCGCCAGTGACTAAGTCCGGGCCAGGAGGGGGGAGGGGTACATTTGAGGTGGGCGGAATTTGGAATAAAACATTTAGTGGTCGGTCAAAGACCTAAGTCCTAAAATCCTAACGACATTCTACACTTCTACACATGTCCGGACTAAGAATTTAAAACCAAATGTTTTTGACTGCTCGGCCTAAAAGGTTTTAAGGTGATTTGAGCAAATGATCGGACACCAAAGTAAAGTGCGTTGGACTATTTATAAAAAAAATAAACATAAGAATTTTGAGCCGCGGCCGAAAAAATTTAAAGTCCAACTAAGCCCAAAAAAAGAAAAAGGAGGTTGGCGTCTACTTTGGCGAGCCTGAAGATTCCCGGAGTAGAGGCAGGAGATGTTGGCGTCGTAGCAAAGTACGCACTACAGCACCGCCTGGATTATCTTGTGGATATTCTTGTTGTCCAACTTGGCCGGAAGTATGACTTGGCGGTAGGTCTTGCCCCTCTGATGCGTCACGACTACGGTGTCATGAGTTCCAAACATCTTTGTTGTGGAGTTCGTATTTGCTGCCGTCCTCCAGGGATCTCCAATCTGTGTTGAGGTGGCTGCCTCGTAGCTGCGTCGGGTCAGTCGTGTCCCCCTGCATGTACTGGTGAAGTTGTTTATTCAGTCCGTTCACAGCGACGGTCCATTCGAACTCTTCAGGGGGAACGACTACCGGGGCTGGTCTCTCGGCCTTGGCTGGCCTGTCGGTCGGTGATGTTGCCTTCCTTTTTTCTCCAACGGTGGTCGATCGGGCCGATGGCAAGGCGACTGGCTGTACCGGAGATACCGGCCAGTTCTTCCTGGGCCATGTGACAGTCGGTGATGGAGGGTCGTTGGGCGTCTCACACACCGCAGTGTTGAGCTCGTCCAGTTTGGTGGCCGACGGTTCCCTTGGGGCTGGTCGCGTCGTCTCAGGTTGGACTGAGGGCGGCATCGCAGAAGGGACCGCCACTGACGGTTGAGCCGCCAGCTTAGATCCCCCCCCCCCCCCGTGCCGCTCCTGGCGCAGGTTTCCTCTTCCTCCACTTCCGATTCCTTGTCGGTGAGATCGCGTCCCCGTACACCAAGGTCACGGAAGCCCGTGACCCGGTGTGCGTGACGCGATACTCACTCAGCTTTCCAAAACTTGCGAGCAGTCCCCCCAGGTAGGGTGGGGGTGGGGTGGGGGTGGGGTGGGGGTGGTGGGGTGGGGGGGGGGGGGGGTGAAGTCAAGAGCGCAGCTAACCACGTCTACTCATCGCGAGTTGATCTTTGGATTTAATCTTTATTACTCTTATATATTATACATTTTCTATGCAGCATTACTACCGACGACATCTTAATGTATGTTTTTTTTCCTAAGGCACGGCTCCTATTATTTTTATTTCAGAGAGGTTCAATCAAACGTTGGAGAACATGCTGTTAAAGTTGGACGAGGATGCGGAATGGGATACCCTGATCCCACAAGTTGTCTTTGGCTACAACACAACAAAGCATGCAAGCACCAAGTTTCCCCCCTTTTTCCTTATGTACGGAAGGTGAGCTGTTCAAAGATACACCCAATAGTAATGATAATGAGATAACTCTAAATTGGTTCTTAAATAAATGCAGTTATTGTTTGGAATTGAACCTCCTCAACCCATTGGGATTTTGCAGTTGCAACTAGTGGCCCACGACTGGCATACCAAAGGCCGTGGTATGTACTGTCCTGTATATGGGAAATGCATATAAAAGATTCCTTGCTGCTTTTTCGGTAGGAGTAACCCATCGAGTGACGGCAGCGGGTTTCCTCTATCATTAACTTTGTGGTCCTTAACCATAATAATGTCTGACACCAATATAGCCGTAAATAAAATGTTTTGAGTGCGTCGTTAAATAAAACATAAACCCTTCAGTATATATTTATATTATAGGGAACCAGTTTTACCAAATGATGTTTGTGATTCCGACAACGAAGTGACGGAGCAACCAGACCCCAACGAAACTTGCCAGGCTGAAATCAGTAAAAGAGTTTTGAATACGGCTAACATCGTTGGAAGGAAGGCAGTGACAAACATCAAGAAAGCACAGCATCGACAGAAAAAGTAAAGTTTGTTTTATTTAACGACGCCACTAGAGCACATTGATTTTTTATCTTATCATCGGCTATTGGACGTCAAACATATGGTCATTCTGACACTGTTTTTAGAGGAAACCCGCTGTCGCCACATAGGCTACTCTTTTTACGACAGGCAGCAAGGGATCTTTTATTTGCGCTTCCCACAGGCAGGATAGCACAAACCATGGCCTTTGTTGAACCAGTTATGGATCACTGGTCGGTGCAAGTGGTTTACACCTACCCATTGAGCCTTGCGGAGCACTCACTCAGGGTTTGGAGTCGGTATCTCGATTAAAAATCCCATGCCTCGACTGGGATCCGAACCCAGTACCTACCAGCCTGTAGACCGATGGCCTGCCACGACGCCACCGAGGCCGGTGCATCGACAGAAAAGAAATTACCACCAAAGACGTGTTTCTCAACAGGTTTGAAAGCGTTTATAACAAACTGAGAAATGATTGTTTGATTAAGTATAGGTAGATAAACTATAAATTGTGAGTCATCGTTCGTGGGTGTATTGAAAAATATAAATTAACACTATAGTGGTTTTTAAAAAAAATAAAACGTAACGAATATTATTTATGTTCTTAAATCTTGAAACAACTAGTAAAGAGATAATACTACATATTTATTTGATAGGACATGTTAATTAGAAAACCCGAATTAAATTATTTTTAAATACACGTATGTAACGGATAATGTTCATGGGTCTACATTAACAGGTTATAATTGCACGTGGGTATCAACAAAGCTCTTGTCATACATGTCTAAAATATTTATTGTATTTTTTCAGGACTTGTCTGCCGGTACTAAAGTTTTTTTTTTTAAAACCCTGCGGCGACAGGATCGCAAACGAGGCAAACATGAGAGGCCTTGGCTAGGGCCATACATAATTCGAGGGTTAACAAAAGTGGAACCTACCTATTGTCGACTATGGATGGACTGGCGCTGAAAAGCGGTATTAATGGTGTGAATTTGAAAGAATGGCAGGAGACCCCAGCGGCTCAAATGGCCAAATTCACTGAATAAATTTAATAATAATTAAAAAATTAACTATTGTTAGTTTTGTTTTCATTCAATCAATCAATAAAATATTTACATGCTCCTATACCACGAAGGTTTCGAGCATGTCTATCCCAGGTTCGTCCACCGGATGCCAGTAGTCCAACCTGGGACAGAACAATTACTGGGGCAATTTTGATATTTAAACAAACAGGGAAAAAGGACTTTACAATAAATAATTTTGTGCGTTATTTTCCCAAACAATATTTAATATACAGCAAACAACTAACAATTTGTAACGCAAATTTAGATCGGGCAGTCCTAAATATAAATATATTTTAAATGTTTTTTTTAAATATATTAATTAGCCCTCAAAATAGGGGTGGCAGGTGACTAAGAGGTTAGGCTTCAGCCACAATTTTTTTTTTTTAACAGGGAAATATGTTTTACTTAGGGGCACCCATCGTATTGGGGACTTCGGTGTGGCCGAAACCAGGGAAGGCTCCAGGGGTGGGGGGAGGGGCAGTCCCCCGGACAAACCTAACACCCCTTACGGCCAAAACCGCCTACGCCTACCGCCCTACCCATCTTCCGGTGGAGTATCCCCCCCCCCCCCCGCACCCCCCCCCCCCCCCCCGGCCAACCCAACAGTCGTGCCCTCCAGTCTCGGTGCCCCCATTTGTTTTCATTGCATTATATTTTCGACGTAAGCCATCGGACTTGTATTTGGGTTGTCCAGGAATGCAAGTCCGACTCGGACTACAAATCCTGGCAGTCAGACCAGTATTCCCAAGGAATGTACGTCCTAGGACTTGCGTTCCTAGTTATGTTAATCCTAGGACATGTATTCCTAGGAGATAGTCCTAGGAGATACCGGGCTGCGAACCCTGTACCTACCAGCCAGTAGTCCGATGGCTTACCCACTGCGCCACCGAGGTCGGTTTAACATCATCTCGTGGGGAGACATTTATACAGGCGTATTGCCTGTTTGCCGATCCACTTCATTTACTTTATTAAATATTGTTTTGGTTTGGGTTTTTTTAAAAGAAAAAAAAGTCCAGTAATCAATAGCCAGACCGAGCAGAAAAAAACAACGTTCGCTAGACTGGTTTGTAGTATGCGCCTTATGGTGTATTTAGGTGGAACCAAATAACATCCGGCTAGGTCAAAGTTCGAAGTGACCCGAATTTTTGATAATGCAGTTAATAACACCAATCCTGCCATTGATGGTAAATATGATAGTGTATATCACAATATTGATAAATCAGAAGGAAAATGTTTTAAATGTGCTGATGAAATTGAAAATGAATATCATTTTATATTGGTTTGTCCATTATATAACAATTTAAGAATTTCACTTATTAAGCCATATTATTGGAAAAAGCCTTCTTTCTTTAAATTTATTCAACTGCTTACTGTACATTGTCATAATATTAAGCAAATGCGCAATTTAGGTAAATATTTATATCTTGCTGCAAATTTGAGAAACAGCTGTATTTAATAGGTTGTTTTATGCACTCTCCACATCTGGTATAATATAATTATATCTATTTATGTACATCACCACTGTTTACCTGTATGTATATATCATTATTTTGTACTGATGAGCATTTAGCTCAAAGTCAATAAAGAAATTGAAATTGAACATTCGTGTATATTTAAATCTGTGTCTGTGCGTGTCTGTATATCAGTTTGTGTGTCCGTAATAGCACATTTCCAGTGTTTTTTTCTAGTGTTTACACAAACAGGTTATTAGAGCGGAATTTCCCATTCTTAACGTCACAGAATAAAGCATATATCCGACGTCATTAACTAGTTATTCTCCATGTAGTTACACGCCGGTAAGACATAAACAGGCTTTATAAAATCGGCCCCAAAACATTGATGACTAATATATAATGTACATAATAGTAATAATAATAAATGAATAACACTTCTGAGAATGCCGCCATCTTTAAGTCACTAACCGTGCCGATCTGCAAAACGAGCTAAACGATTAGTACTGTTGCCGAATCATATTAATGGGCCGATATAAAACGTGTATTTTCTTTATATCCAAATCAGTTTGAAAGCAAATACGAATAATACAGCAACTGTCTGTGTGACTTTCCCAGATGGAATTAAAATGTGTTGAGTGCGTCGTTAAATAAAACATTTTCTTCTTTCCTTTCCAGATGAAAATGAAAACAAGTTATGAAGTTTGACAAATATTTTGAATTATCATCTGAAATAATTCCATATGCTATATGACACTGTTCTAGCGTGTAAAACGGAATTCTCCGACCCTCAAAACATACATTTGAGCATCAAAATTATCTTCATACAACAAGCTGAGGCTGAAAAAAACAAACCCATCCACTTGTTTTAATAATTTTGGTGGCCATCTTGGATTTCGACACCTGGCGGAGTTAGCCCACACTTTTGAGAGTGTCATCCCAGTTACTTTTATATGGAAGGCTATGGAGATATGAAACACGCCTTCAAACCTTTGTCCCCGTAAATCGGTCACGGATCTGTGTTAATTTACCCCTACTAATTGTCAGTGTCTATAATTACACGCATGCAAGACACTACCAGGAATGGTAAATTGGCTATCGGTATCCGTAACAGTAACGATGTGGTTGCCAAGCCTCTTTAGATCATACTGTCAGTGCAGACAGTCATTTACAATGAGATATTTCACTTCCTTGTTACTCAGATACATTTTCCTTCACGGAGTTCATGTAAACTGTCATTATTTACACATACACTGAACAATAAAAGAAACGCGAATATGTTAAAAGGACATTCCTGAGTTTGCATCATTGTCAGATGTTTTCGACTAATAAAATATTTCTACGATTAAACATTGTATTAGTCGATAACATCTTAAAAATTGTAGCAAACTCAGGAATTTCCTTTAGTAAATATTTTTGTTTCATGATTAAAATTAATTAGTTAAATAGACTTGTCAAAATGGAGCTAAAATGTTCACAAAAAAACCCATTGATAATTTGAAAGGGACATTCCTGAGTTTGCTGCAATTTTAAAGATGTTATCGACTAATAAAATGTTTCAACGATTAAACTTATATATTAAATATATTTTCTTGTTTAGAATATTAGTGGCGGTATATTAAACGTGTTTCTGATCGTTCTAATATTTGTACTAGGTTAATTTTCATTTTATTTCCTAAAACATATTTGTTCGTCCTTACAAAATTATTTGAAGACAAAATCCAGTTTGGGCTTCTTACAAATATTAACACGACCAGAAACGCATTGAATATACAGACACTGATATTCTAAACAAGAAAATATATTTAATATGTAAGTGTAATTGTAGAAATATTTTATTAGTCGGAAACATCTTGCAATGCAGCAAACTCAGGAATGTCCTTTTAACGCACAGGCAAAGGGATTAAAATCCTTGCTGGGATTCGAGCCTATAACGATCGGCCAACAAGAAATTCTTTTTAAAAATGTCCCTTTAATATAAGGAACAAATTTCTTCTGTTGTTGAGTATACAGAAAGAATACTTTCTCACAAACGTCGAAAGCAAAATAAAGAATTCCGGCTTAATATGATTCCTGAAATATGCTTGACCTTTTTTTATCTTTCGCCATCAAATTGGTTTATTTCGGTAAAACCGACACTAAAGTCTTTGAATTGAATCATAGTATCGCCAGCCGTTGGTCGTAACTTAAATCTTTGGAACACAATTGTATTGTAAGTTCTGCCATTGTCAGATTCCCGAGCTCTCATCGGTCATTAGTTCCAGTCGCAAACAAAACGGCGCATTGTCCTGTGGAGCAGAGCGAATATTGCCAGACATACACGTCAAAGACAAATTGACTAATATGGGAAGCTGGAGTCGTCCCTTTATTGTGCCGCTTTGTGCAAAAAGCTTTTCAAACTTTCGACCACAGTGGGAGCCAACGATTCTAGTTTGAAATTCTAATACGTACACGTTGAAAAACAAATGAATCTGCTACAGCGAACAGATAGTGCAAATAAGTTTCCAGACACATTGTTTAAACAGTCAAACCTGTGTTTTAGCAGCCACCATTAAGGTAGTATCAACATAACTTTTTAAGACAGATGGATGCTTTAAACTGATGAGATTATTTTATATTAGATTATATTAACTGTTGCCTGGTAGATAGGGGATTGTTCTAGTCAGACAGGCTAAAGCCAGAGTGAGTGCACCGCTCTAGACTCAATGGTTAGGCCACATACACCGAGTTTCACCCACTTCACATGGGAGATAATTACCCAGCATACACTGCAGGTTCAGTGTACTCCGGGCTCGGATGATACCGAGATAGCTCAGCTGACAGTAGGTAGTACTAAACCAAATAACTTTCGGCTGGGTAAAAGTTTAAGGTGTACCGAACTTTTGACAGAGAAGTGAACACCACAAGTCCTGTGATTGGTGATAAATGTGAGTGTGTTGGTTGTATCTGGGCAAAGAATGTATGCAATTTTATTTCATCTGGTACCACTGTGTCAAGTAGCCTTGTTCTTGAAACATGTATGGGGTACCTATAGGAAACGTACTCGAATTTTGTGCGGAACTAGGGTAGTCATAGACGCTACCCGTTACCTCAGAAATGAGCAGCTTGACCCCCATTTTTTTCCCGATTCACTTTAAGGGTGAGGGGTGGTAGTGTTTATATCTGTGGCGTTTATGTCGATGGATACGCTGCAGGTAGGAGTTTTAGCCACATATGTTACTATTGTCGTCTATGGGATTTGATTTGGTAGTATACACCCAGTAAGCGTGGAGCACGGCCCTGTCAAGTAGTCCCATACCGAAATGGAAATACTGCGGCTTCACCAGGTAACCCATCATCATTATATTTGTAATGTCCAAAGACAAAAATGTATTCGGCTCTATGTTAAATATTAAAAACCCGCTACAAAACAAGAAACAAAACAAAAACAAAACAAATATGAGAAGAATCTTCAGCATCATCATCATCATAATCATGATCATCATCATTGTCGTCGTCATCATCATCATCAGCATCATCATCGTCGTCGTCGTCATCATCATCATCGTCATCATCATCAACATAATCATCACCATCATCATCATCATTACCATCATCATTATTATCATTATCATCATCATCATTACCATCATCATCATTATCATCGTCAGAACGCAGATCCCCCAGTGACAAAATCAGTGTTCAGCCCTAAAATAACATTTGTTTACAGTTAAGAAACTTTATAATATAATTTATAACAGCCATTAGTGGTTAAACAACAATGTTAACAAATAAACCAGTTAATAATTGGATTATTTTTCGTTTTTCCTCAAACAAGTAAAAAGTGTGTTACTAGATTTTGCCATTAGATTGCAAAATCTTTCTGTCTATTACATGTATTTCCTGTAATCGATATTGTCTTTTATCTGAGAGACTTTTCTTGTTTATTACAGAAATTGACTATCTGGGAAGCCGATGTAGTCAAATTATTCCTATTAAATCACTTTGCAGTGACGAAACTGTGGAAGCTAGGGAATCCAATGGAGCTACTTTAAAAATCTTACCCATATGCACCGAAACACAACCGGTAAGTAACTGAGAATTGATGGGGAATTGATTAGATTACCTGGAATATTATCCTGACATACCAAATTCAAAGTTTTAGCAGATCCGTTTAAAGGGACATTCCTCAGTTTGCTGCAATGTTTAAGATGTTATCGACTAACAGAGACTTTTTAACAATTGTAATTACATATCAAATATATTTTCCTGCATAACATATTAGTGGCTGTATATTAAACATCTTTCTGATCGTTCTAATATTTGTACTATGCTAAATTACATTTTATTTCCAAAAATACAACTTTTGAAGACAAAATCCAGTTTGGGCTTCTTACAAATATTACGACGACCAGAAACACAGTGAATATGCAGTCACTGATATTCTAAACCAGAAAATATATTTAATATGTAAGTTTAATCGCAGAAATATTTTATTAGTCGGAAACATTTTACAATGCAAAAAAGTCAGGAATGTCCCTTTAAGTGATTGTTTTTTTCTCGTTCCAACCAGTGTACCATAACTGGTCAAAGGCCGTGGTATGTGCTTTTATGTCTGTGGGAAAGTGCATATAAAAGATCCCTTGCTGCATTAGGAAAATGTAGCGGGTTTCCTCTGTTGTCTACGAGTCAGAATTACCAAATGTTTGACATCCAATAGCCGATAATTCATTAATCAATATGCTCCAGTGGTGTCGTTAAACAAAACAAGCTTTAACTCATTAAAACTGATCAACGATGATCCATGTCAAATATCTTAACATATGTACTTATGTGATGACTGGCACATATAATCATATCAAAATATATACCGAAAGAAAGAAAGAAATGAAGAGTTCAGGCGCAAAACGCGATATAAACCATTTTCTTTCTAGTTTTTTTAGTTAAAGCCATTATTGTATGTCAGTAAGGGCTAATCGTGGGCCCGCTGATTTGCCGCAAAAACGCGATTGATCCTTATGAAATTGTATTGGGTAAATTCCGTTTTTTTTTTTTTTTTTTTTTAATCAAAACGCGATATACGCCAATTAAAAAAATCACTTTTACTGAAAATGAAAAATGGATATATCGCGTTTTGCGCCTAAACTCTTCAAATGTTTTATTTAACGACACACTGAACACATTTTAACCAACAGTTATATGGCGTTGGGCATATTACCACACACATAATTAGACAGGAAACCCATTGCCGGCACTATAAATGCAACAACTCTTTTTGATTAGCAGCAAGGGTTCTTGTATATGCATCATCCCGCAGACAGGGTAGTACATACCACGACATTTGTTATACCACATGTGGAGCAAAATGGCTGGATCGAGAAACAACCTAATGGGCACACCAACAGGGATCGATCCTAAGCAGACCGCACATCAAGCGAGCGCTTTACAACTGGGCTACGTCTCGACTCAAATACATTACACTGAATCCAGTTCTTAACTTTGAAGTGACATATTAACCGTATACCGGCCTCGGTGGCGTCGTGGTTAGGCCATCGGTCTACAGGCTGGTAGGTACTGGGTTCGGATCCCAGTCGAGGCATGGGATTTTTAATCCAGATACCGACTCCAAACCCTGAGTGAGTGCTCCGCAAGGCTCAATGGGTAGGTGTAAACCACTTGCACCGACCAGTGATCCATAACTGGTTCAACAAAGGTCATGGTTTGTGCTGTCCTGCCTGTGGGAAGCGCAAATGAAAGATCCCTTGCTGCTAATCGGAAAGAGTAGCCCATGTAGTGGCGACAGCGGGTTTCCTCTCAAAATCTGTGTAGTCCTTAACCATGTCTGACGCCATATTTCCGTAAATAAAATGTGTTGAGTGCGTCGTTAAATAAAATATTTCTTTTTTTATTAACCGTAATGAAATCTCGCCAAATGCCTTTCACACCCCACAGACCCCCATTAACATAATAAAATGGTGACAGTGCATTTATGTATGCAACTTCGAACCCCCCCCCCCCCCCCCCCCACACACACACCAAACAAATCCCAAAACAACAACAAAAAAACAACAACCCCAGAAACAAAAACCCTAAACGAAACAAAACAACAACTAGTACACACGCACTTGCATACATCTATGTCAAATAATATTGATGCATTTACCACGTGATTACATGGCTATAGAAGATGAAACGGTAAATAGCATGTGCAGGTGTACGATTAAAATCACAGTATTGCTATTAAGATACCGCCAGAATAGATATACGCTGCTATTTCGGTGAGGGTAGACTCTATGCCTATGGAGGCTGCTGCTGATTTCATCATTCCATTATAGGTTGCATAGTACCAAAGAAGAGAGTAAGGTGTCAAAGTTCGATGTGCACCGTCAAATATTTACGGAGTAAAAGCAGCTGTGGGTGTGATTGGTAGTAATATGTGACATTGATTATTTGTGCAAATACTACTATCCATTGACAATAAATAAATACACTTTTATTTGTTATACAGTTGTTATGCAGTATATACCAGAGGTTGAAACTAATGCGGGGTACCCCCAAAAATGGAACTGCAATTTTCAGCAAAAATGACGGTTGCTATTAAAAACATAAATTAAATCTCTTAAATGATACGTGACCACCCATTTTCTTGCAGCTAGATTAGATGTGAGGTGCCACATTTTCTATTGCTGTACTTCCTGGGTGTGTTGAAACGCTGCTTATATCAGTTTTATTAGTAAACGTTAACATTATCGGCAATAGGAATTGATTTGGTCTAATGGAACCATTAACGCAAGAGTCACGTGAACCACAATTATGTAAGTTTATGTAGTCTTTAATGTGCTGAGATGCTGTTAGTTGCTCATTTCATTTTCTGTGAAATTCGCTGTTCTATTGAAGTCATTTGAATGATTGTCCCCGCCATGGAATCGCGGGCTGGCGAAGTCAGAACCCAAATCCATGAACCTTAAGGATGTGGGCACGTTAATACAGTTCCCTTCCCTTTTTAATGGTTTGTCAAGCATTAATGATTCAGCCCTTTCAGTGGCGGATCCAAAAAAATCCATTTATACGGTGGCAGTGACTTGAGGTGAAATGCCAAGGGAACTTTGGGGGAGGTTTGGAGGGGGATCGTAAAAACGTGAAAATTAATATATAATAAAATGATAATTATCGCAAAATTTAGGGGGGGGGGGGGGGCCCCTGGGCCCCCTAGGTCCGCCTCTGCCTTAGCAATTCGAAAAGTGCTGAAGCAAAAGGACAAAAAGAAAATCGAAACAAAAGAGAGAGAGAGAGAGAGAGAGAGAGAGAGAGAGAGAGAGAGAGAGAGAGAGAGAGAGAGAGAGAGAGAGAGAGAGAGAGAGAGAGAGAGAAACTCAAAAGAGTAAAAAAAAAAAAAAAAAAAAAAGAGAATCAGCAAACACCCCCCCCCCCACCAAAAAAGAAAGAAAAAAAAGCCAACAACAACACAACCCCCCAGACAAAAACAACAACACTCCCCCAAAAAAAGAAAACATAAAAAAAACACAAAAACAATGGACCAATTTTACTACAACTTTTACTTCGGCACTGCAGAATGCTGACGCGAATTGCGAGGCGTGGTGTTTGCATAAATCAGATACAGGTTCAGGAGGACGAGCGACGATCACAGGCGCTTGCTAGACAGATTTGTTTGCACCTAATGTTAGATGAATGAGATATGAAAGAAGACTATGGCGCCAATTAAATTGTTCGCGTGCGCTCGACATCCTGAACACATCCCTGTACTGAAATTGTGTTATTGTGTGTCTATGCTGTACAATTGATATATTTACCCATCACTTTGCTAACGGCTCCTATTAGCTGGAAGGTCAAGGAATCATCGTAGCGGTTGAACACCAGGAAGTGTTCGTTTTCATCCAGCCCAGACTCGTTTCTGATAATAATAATAATAAGATATATATACAAACAAGCATGTTCAGACTTTCTACCAGAAAATAATTTAACAAAAAAAGAAGAAAAAAAGACCAAAGTGCTCCAACTAGGTGATTATGTGTTTGAAATTGGAAAACTGTATTTTGCGCATTTTGACACATTTTAAACAGCTGTTATATATCCACTCCCCCTGTCTTGGACCTATACACCGGGCAATCTCGGAGGATGTGCCCACGACAGTCGTGCTTGAACCTTCAGTGGACGTAAAGCACGAGTCAAATGGTTGATTGGCAGTTATCTTTCCATCGTCTATGAAATTATTACAAAACGTAATTGTACCCTCCGTACCCTCTAGCAGAAACCATGATATTTTTTTTCCGAAGAAAACTTATTTTATTTCGCTTTTTTCTATTTATTTGTATTTGGTTAACATAAATATTGCATTGTCAATGATTGAGCTATGTGCTTTTACCTGGTTAAAAAGGATATTGTAAACAATTTAGCAAATTGTATTCGATAATAGTCATTTATATATTTCTGTTTGTAGTGGGTGGGGTGGGGGAGGACGTTTTTTTTAAAACTTGTTTTATTTAGTATAACTATCATTATGTGATGCTGTATCGATTAACAGACATTTTACACACAGCCAAACTTTACATAGTCATATGCAAAACAAACCTAGAACAATAGCATTAACAAGTAATTATATATGAACACACAACAGGAAGGAAGGAAGGAATTGTTTTATTTAACGACGCACTCAACACATTTTATTTACGGTTACATGGCGTCAGACATATGGTTACGGACCACACAGATATTGAGAGAGGAAACCCGCTGTCGCCACTTCATGGGCTACTCTTTTCGATTAGCAGCAAGGGATCTTTTATATGCACCATCCCATAGACAGGATAGCACATACCACGGCCTTTGATGTACCAGTCGTGGTGCACTAGCTGAAGGGAGAAATAGCGCAATGGGCCCACTGACGGGGATCGATCCCAAACCGACCGCGCATCAAGCGAGCGCTGTACCACTGGGCTACCCCTCGCCCCTGAACACACAACAGATGAAAAATACCATAGTCAGGGATAAGGACACACTGGGTGTGTGGGGGTGGGGTGGGGCTGGAGGTGGGTGGGGTGTGTGTTGGGTTGGGGGTGTGATAGGATAAAAAGAAATAAGACCAGATACAGGATATTGATTCTTTTTTGAAAATTGGTATTTAGGAGTAAAGTCCTAACTAAACGATACACTCAACTATTGTTTTCGCTCATTACGCATGGTTAATAAAACAATCCTATTAATAATAACCTGGAGACATTATTCAAGCAACAGATACATTAAAGTTTAAAAACTCACATCAATATTCTCAATTTGAACTGATTAATAACATATCAGTTTGTATATATTTTAATTACATATTTTATATAATGAACTTACAAAATATTTTTCCAAACGTCATTTCCAAATTTGTTTATAGCTAGCTCTCGAACCACACAGTGTATTTGGCCATACTGAAAAAAAGAAACGAAATTATCAGAGCACAGTAAAACAATAAATGGACTAAGTACAATTTTTATTGGTTATTAAAAATCCAGCAGTGTAAACCCGCTATTATAATAAGGACGTGCATACAGAAGAGTTTGCGGCAGGGTTTAACTCTGCAGTTGAGTGCTCGCTTGAGGTGCTTGCGTTGCAGGATCGAACCACCTCGATGGATCCATTCAGCTGATTAGGTTTTCCCCCCGTTCCAACCAGTGCACCACAACTGGACAAAGGCCGTGGTATGTGTTTTCCTGTCTGTGGGGAAGTGCATATAAATGATCCCTTGCTGCATTAGGAAACATGTTGCGGGTTTCCTCTGAGGACTAGGAGTCAGAATTACGATATCCAATAGCCGATGATTAATTAATCAATGTGCTCTAGTGGTGTCAAACTTTAACAGGAGAGTTGAAATATTTTTCATATACATGTAGTACTATGAAGAGTAGTTTATGTTTTATTTGTCGACGTAGAATTATTTTGTGAGGTTTTTTGTGTGTTAATTTTTGAATTTTAAACATTTCGTTTTTTTGTATTAAACTTATACAAGTCAACATAAATAATCTGTAAAACGACACAGTGTGTTGACATTGGCTCTATATTTATTTATTTATTTATTTATTTATTTATATATTTAATTAACGATTATGTGTATACTCAAATGGATATTTTGGGCATTTTTCTTTGAATGATGTTTTAACAAAAAAGCAGTTTCTTCTGTTGTAGAGTGTTGAGCATGTGGCATGTTCTTACAATTGATGATGTAAAGAACAGTTTTAGCAAACAAAATAACAAGTATTGTTATGAACCAAAGTGTAACGAATCCTAGACGAATGTGCATTTCGCTAATTTTCATAAATACCCGACAAACACACCGTGTGCAAGATTTTGCGAGTCAACTTTTACTGAAGCAATATTTAGAAGTCAGCTGTGATCAAATTTGGCTAAAACAATATACATATATGCATATATATATATATATATCATTAGCACAATATTACCAAAAAGTCTATTTGACTCTTAATTAATTTTGTTGAGTATACAATATCTACTAAACTTGTCACTAGACGGTCACGCGTCCAGCTACTAACATTCATTCAGACACTTCAACTTGTTTCTGTACTTATATCCAATTAAGGTACATACACGCTGTCCTGGGCACACACCTTAGCTATCTGGGCTCTCTGTCCAGGACAGTGGGTTAGTGGTTAGTTATTAGTAGGTAGAGAGATCGGTGTAGTGGTCTTACACCTACCAATCGAGTCGTTAAAACTCGCCGTGGGTGGGAGACAGGGCCTCCACGAGTCCAAAGTATTGGACTTGAGTAGGCCCTATTCAAGGGTCAAACTCGACCTGGACCCGAGTACCCGTCACTTACACTAGATGCTAATGAGACTAAGGAATAAAGTAAAATAGAATTATGCATTTTAATTCCAGCACTGAACATGGATGCCAAATCATGTCATTGTATTGCATTTAGAAACCGGTTGATATGTTCAGTGTTACGACGGACGGACGGTCAGGTTAAAAAAGAGAAACTAGCGCATGATCATATAATTATTGTGTAACTTATATCGTTGATTGTCTACTGCTGAAATTATTATTCTACATTGTCCATTGTATTATAGTTGATCATTAAATTACACCTTGCACGGGTACTCGAGTCCTGTGAATGGACTCGAGTCTTGCTGGACTCGGCCCGCGCCCGAGTACTCGTGGAGGCCCTAGTGGGAGACGGTACCGGGCTGGGAACCCAGTACCTACCGACGGCTTAACCACGACATAACCGAGGTAGGTAGCTACTAAGAGAGCCCAACGTCGCATAGCTTTTGTTCAACACGAGGCGTATTCAGGAGGATGATCAATCGCGGTCACTCGCTAGACTGGTTTTTGCGCATAGCAAAAGAAAGAAAGAAATGTTTTATTTAACGACGCACTCAACACATTTTATTTACGGTTATATGTCGTCAGACATATGGTTACGGATCACACAGATATTGAGAGAGGAAACCCGCTGTCGCCACTTCATGGGCTACTCTTTTCGATTAGCAGCAAGGGATCTTTTATATGCACCATCCCACAGACAGGGATACCACGGCCTTTGATATACCAGTCGTGGTGCACTGGCTGGAACGAGAAATAGCCTAATGGGCCCACCGACGGGGATCGATCCCAGACTGACCGCGCATCGAGCGAGCGCTTTACCACTGGCTACGTCCCGCCCCTTTGCGCATAGCATTACATAAATGTGATATGATACCAGTGAAATTGTTCGCGAGCGCTCTGCCTCCTGAACACGCCACTGGTGTATTGTGTATAACTGTATTTACAGTATTGTATTTACAGTATTGTATTGTACTGTACTGTACAGTATTGTATTGTACTGTACTGTACTGTACTGTACTGTACTGTACTGTACTGTACTGCACTGTACTGTATTGTATTTATAATTAAAAAGGCTGTTCACATGTGAGTATGCTATCTTGTTACATACTCATCGGCAATAAAACAAATTTAATTAACTCATATACGAACAGGTGAAACGTTGCGGCAGATTTATCGGACGTAAATAATAATAATAATAATAATAATAATAATAATAATAATAAGTACCCCACTACCCCAGCCTTACTCCACGCCAGTGATCGTTTCTGGAACAACATTAATTGGATAAAATATATAAAACACCTTCCCCAAGTTCAACCAGCGAACGTTTTGCTAACGTTCGCGATCTATTTGATTGGGTCCCGACGTGGCCATTTGGTTTAACGTGAAGCGCATAAACCAGTTTAGCGACAAGCGATTAACTGAACTTGCCCTGTGAATTTCTGTACAGCAAACACCTGCCGCAAATCCAGCCAGCTAATGTTCGAGAACTATTTGATTGGATCCCAACATGGCCATTTGGCTTACCACGAAGCGCATAAACCAGACTAGCGGACGTTTTTCTGCTCGGTCTGGCTGAACGCAGCCCTGGCCTGTTCTCCAGCGCTACATAACCGGTGCACAGGACACTGATTACGGTAGTAGACTACGTATGCACTGTGCACATATATTTGCATGTAATTATAATAGCGTGACAAGCATGATATTAAATTAAACACGTCTTTGAGTCTGGTGATCAGGATTCAATAGGAAAAGCAGAACTATTTGACAAACTCATCAATCAACCTCGCCGGGTGAGATTAAATAGAGATCCCGGGACTCTTGATCATAACCACTTGTCAAAAACATCATTTTCCAATTAGGAAGACAACGGTAACCGTGGGTCAAATCCAGCTGCTTTTCAAACTGTTGTAATTGTATTAGCCGTGGATAAACAGTAGGCGCTGGCGTTACAAATAATGGAAAATGCATGTACAATACGATGTTTCATCGTTTGATGTTTTATTAGCGGTAAACGTAAACCTCACGGAGGTTACAAACAGGTGAATATACAGTAAATACAATTATATGTTTCGTAATTTTATTCCTAACGGTACTATATGAAACGTAAACAAAGCAAAAACCCTTGCAGTTTGATGCATACAATTGTTGTAAATGTAGGTTTTGCCTCTTTGAAATTTCCTGAAATACGGAACCCTTGAGAATTTAAAAATATTCATACAAAAGTTTGTTTTGTTTAACGACACCACTAGAGCACATTGGTTATTAATCATCGGCTATTGGATGTAAAACATTTGGTAATTTTGACATATAGTCTTAGAGACGAAAGCCGCTAAATTTTACCATTAATATCAAGGGATCTTTAATATGCACCATCCAGCAGACAGGATAGCATATACCACGGCCTTTGATGTACCAGTCGTGGTGCACTGCCTAGAGCGAGGAATAGCCTAATGGGCCCACCGACGGGGATCGATCCTAGACCGACCGCGCATCAAGCGAGCGTTTTACCACTAAGCGACGTCTCGCCCAAAATATTCATAATGTCGTCCAAGATAGGCACCAAACATAAAGCACTAACTAACGACCGCCGGTAGTAGGGGTGCATAGTAGGTGGTTACAAGTGCCTCTTAACAATGCCAGAAGTAACTACTAAACACTCCCCAAGTGGTCAGACTAAGCCCACAGCTAAAAGCTGATGGGGAACAGGTGTTTGGCACAGATAGCCACAAGAGACAAGCACGTGTCGCGGTTGGAGAGACAAGGACTGGGATGTGGAGGTGGACAGCGAAAGAAGTTGAAAGATAGGAGGAGTTGCCAGATCGGGAAGAAATGAGATGGAATTCAAAGGAGAAAAAGGAAAGGGGGCACTGGGATAAAAAAAAAAACCCCACCCATCTAGCACTGACAATTTTATTAATATTATATCACTAATGACAAAACAATTGAAGTCTATTACTGGGTTTTTAAGTACAAGATGGCCACTAATATGACCGCAAGAACGTAAACATTCTAGCTGGGGTTTTTCATCCTACATCATCTAGAAGACAAGTAATGATGTTAGTATCTGGTTTTAAGAGTTAACGCATTTATTAATTGGAATACTGCATCATCATTAAATTTTATGAAAATGGCCGTCAAAGGAAAGAAGTTGTATTATCTTGCATTATATTTAACCTTTTTTTCTTCAAATTTCGTATATGGGTTTTAAAGGACGGTCAAGCGTTCTCGTTACACGAGTTTGGTTTTTAAAAACTAAGACGTATGTCTCACTATTAAAGTCGTTTTTGATCATTTAAATTAGAAGTACTTACATTTTTTTATTTAGAGCATTAATATTCGTACACCTGGAGTGGTTCTAGTCATCCAGGTTTTTGTAATACCCCAAAATGCATTTTTCATAATTCTAAAAACGCACGTTCGTTTGAGAAGTAATGGTTATCGAGACGAGCTCTAGTAAATTTTTTGACGGTATTTCTCCGTTAAAACATCAATGACTTTAGCTTCTCTCTGTTATAACCTTATCCAAACGTGTTGCAGGTTTTAAAAATTTAAAAACTTAGTGTCCATTTTCACAGGCCGAAACTAAGGTCTGCATCTTTAATATATATTTCTTTGCAGTTTTTGTTTGAACCGGCCTCGGTGGCGTCGTGGTTAGGCCATCGGTCTACAGGCTGGTAGGTACTGGGTTCGGATCCCAGTCGAGGCATGGGATTTTTAATCCAGATACCGACTCCAAACCCTGAGTGAGTGCTCCGCAAGGCTCAGTGGGTAGGTGTAAACCACTTGCAACGACCAGTGATCCATAACTGGTTCAACAAAGGCCATGGTTTGTGCTATCCTGCCTGTGGGAAGTGCAAATAAAAGATCCCTTGCTGCTAATCGGAAAAGTAGCCCATGTAGTGGCGACAGCGGGTTTCCTCTCAAAATCTGTGTGGTCCTTAACCATATGTCTGACGCCATATAACCGTAAATAAAATGTGTTGAGTGCGTCGTTAAATAAAACATTTCTTTCTTTCTTTTTTGCAGTTTTTGTTTTAGTGTACATGCACAAACAATTCAAAAGAACCCGAGATGTATTGTAATAAACAGTCCATGTCAAAACCCAACACAAAACGCAATCAATATTACTTTTGTTAAGTACGCGTATGCATTACAATACACCACTTTGCAGTTATTGTTGTTTGATTGGTAACACAAAAACAGCATGTCGCCATAAAAACATATCAAGGGGGAGTCGGACCTTATTCCATTTACATCACGATCGCCAATTCCGTTGTGTGTAAAGCTCGTAAAATGGAGCATGGTTACGAACGAGTTAAGAGTTTTTAGATCGATGGAATTGATTGCGTTCGAATGGGTTTGGCATATTGTTTACTTCAGTGGTTGTTTATGAAGGCTCGTCAGGACCAGATATATATCGAAAGGCTGAAAATGAGAACTGATTATGTTCAAAGATCGTAGTTTTCAGAAAAAAACACAACAAACAAAAATAAAAATAAAAATAAAAAGCAAATGAAATATATATATATACACACACAAAACATAAAACACACACCCCTAAAAAATAAAGAATATAGAAACCAACCAAAAACCAACCCCCCCCCCCACACCTCCAAACATAAACAACCCCTTCAAATCCCACTCCTCTCCCGAAAAAAACCCAACAAACCCAACCCACCAAACAAACAAAGAAACAAAAAGAAAAAAACGACAACAAACCATCATAGAACAAAATCCTCAACAAACACAGCAGACAGGGGGTTACCCTTTATTTAATACGTTTCATGGCCCTACTTCCTACAGAGCACATATAATTAACAAATGACAGCATTCCCCGAGGTAACTCTAAACTGTTTCTGTCAACAAGGTTGCTTGTTACTTAATGTCCACCTTACTCTGGTGTCGCATTTATCGAAAAAAAACCCACATCCAACAGACACTTGAGAATGTGAGTATACATACAGTTTAAAGATTGTAACTTAATGGTATAACTTACACAGGTCAGGTCAAGACACAGGGCTGTACGTGCACATTCAGAGCAAACTGTCCAGGACAGCTACACATGCGTAGCCAGGAGTTTATATAATATGGGCGGTACGTAAATAAATGTACACCCTATTAAGTTACGTTAGAACTGTAATAATTAGAGTTACATGCATATCAAATTTTTTAAATATTGAATAAAAATGACTGTGATCTTACAATACAGATAGATTTATGCGCCCGATGGTGTGAATTTGAAATAATAAATTGTTAAAGACTCACACCAAGCCTCGTTTAAAAATCAATCACGATTTTAAAAAAAAACAAAAAAAATAAAGAGAAAACTTTAAATAGGTTTTTGGCATTTTGTCGTTGGGGTCATTTTTTATTGCTCTAGTGGTGCAACATTCTATATTATATTTCAATTAAAAATAACAGGTTTAGTATATAAAACAACTACATATGTTAACAACGACACTGTTTTATTCCGATATCTTATGATTATATATAGCAAGAAATAAAACCCAAAGTAAAAAAGGTGATGAAAGAAAAACAAATATTAAATATTAAGTAAATTTTTCTTCTTTTGTGTTTTTCTTTTTTCTTTTATTGACGTGTCTGACATTATACATAAACGCCTTCAAAGAGACCAATATGATCAACCCTAAGGACGGGAAAGAAAGAAAGAAATGTTTTATTTAACAAGGCACTCAACACATTTTATGTACGGTTATATGGCGTCAGACATATGGTTAAGGACCACACAGATTTTGAGAGGAAACCCGCTGTCGCCACTACATGGGCTACTCTTTCCGATTAGCAGCAAGGGATATTTTATTTGCGCTTCCCACAGGCAGGATAGCACAAACCATGGCCTTCGTTGAACCAGTTATGGATCACTGGTCGGTGCAAGTGGTTTACACCTACCCATTGAGCCTTGCGGAGCACTCACTCAGGGTTTGGAGTCGGTATCTGGATTAAAAATCCCATGCCTCGACTGGGATCCGAACCCATTACCTACCAGCCTGTAGACCGATGGCCTAACCACGACGCCACCGAGGCCGGTCCCTAAGGACGGGACGTAGCTCAGTGGTACAGTGCTTGCCCATTGGGCTTTTTGTCGCTCTAGCCAGTGCACCATGACTGGTATACCAAAGTCTGTGGTATGTGATATCCTGTCTGTGATATGGTGCATATAAACGATTCCTTGCTACTAATGGAAAATTATCAAATGTTTAACATCCAATAGTCGATGATTAATAAATCAATGTGCTCTAGTGGTATCCTTAAACAAAACTTTTATGATCGACCCTCCTCTTTGCGTTTGACAATACAATATTGAAATTCTTGGAGAATAGAGGGAAAAACAAACAAAAACCAAGCTACTAAAACTGGAAAAAGCACTCGGTACTCCCAATTATACAAAGATTGGCGATCGATTTTGACATATATATGAATTTAACATTTGTAAACAGAGTAATGCGCATAAATAAGAAAAGACAAAAACTTCTAAGTTTTGGATTAAAATTGAAAAACAGAGAGAGAGAGAGAGAGAGAGAGAGAGAGAGAGAGAGAGAGAGAGAGAGAGAGAGAGAGAGAGAGAGAGAGAGAGAGAGAGAGTAACAATTAATAAAAAACCTAACTAAAATACAGTCATTTAATAGTTTGTCTTTTTATATTTGCCACAAGTACATGTAACCACGGAAACATACAGAAATGGAATAGTAGGCTATTTTGTTTTCCTTAAAATATTCAGTGTCACAATGAATACATTTGTATACTGAGAGAAATAAATAAGACAACATTTGCTATTATAAACCACACTTCCGTCACTATTAGCGTCACCATGTCTGTACAAAATAACATGATATGATGTTGGACTGGATGTGAGAAATGTGAGAATGAATGTCAGTAACACAATTACGACCTTGATACTATGGATGAGGAGGGTTTTTTGTAGTTATTCTTTTCTATTTGTGTTCCGTTATATTGGATTTGCAGGCTGAGTCCTGATGTATCTTCAAATAAAAACGAATATGCATACTGAAGAGAATGTAATGCGCATAAAAAATGTTTCGCCTAAAGTTCTAAGACGACACCGAGATGACGCCACTGAGATGACGCCACCATTGAAAAGCTGGTGAATCGGAAATAAAATATTCCTTGCATTGTAAATAGAGCGGCAGATGATAACAGCGCTAAAATATTTATGAAGGCCTCGTCATTTTTTATTTGTTTTTTGTGTGGTCCTTTTCACCCCTAATCTAAATATTGAAGAGTAGACGCTTTAGAAAAATAACTTGAGTGTTCTTTAACCGTATTTTTGTTTCTTTTTTTTGTGGGTAGTCAATATTTATTGCTAGTTTGGAACATAATTAATCGTTTTAGGACAATATTAATGAATAATTAAATGGTTTCCTTAATGATTGACTATATGATAAAAAAAACCCCAAAAGATTAATCATTGAGAACATCTGCAGAAGTAACACGCATGCTTATTACAATTGTTATTATCACGAGGTTATACATGTATGTATAAATATTAGTGATATAAATAAAAAAAAGATTTTATATTATGTAGCCCAAGTTCTCATAGCTTATAATTTTGAACTAGACATATTAATTAATTAAACTAAAATTAACTATACAAAATGGGTTCTGCGAGATATTTTCTATTATATTGTATCTACTTATACACTCATCCCCGCCCAACCCCACCAACCCCCACCCCCCACCCAAATCCCACCAACAAACAAACAATCTCTAACCGTATTCAATTATATGCGGTAATAGGCTAGAGTGCACTCTTTATAAGAGTCTGTCAATTTTAAACAACCAAACGGTTTCGCTCGTTAGATACATTTTATCTCACAACGAGTTGTTTTAAAATGTATCTAACGAGCGAATGCGAGTTTATCACGTTTTTAAACAACGAGTTGTGAGATAAATGGTATCTAACGGACACGAATGTATTATTCTATTTCTTACACATCCTAAAACCCCCAGGTTTTAAGCACATTTTAACATCTTTTTCGACTAAAAGTTATTTACAGCCGTTGCACTTGTAACTAACTTACGCGTCACAAACACATGATTGTCAGGTTAACTATACGTCACAGTCTAATTGATTTCCATCGTTTAGTTTTTCATTGGATGCATGACACTTGTCACCTGGGCATCACCTAGGAGCAGCCAGTCGGATGTATTGAAATTATTAACACACGTACATGTGTTAACAACCATGTGTAACCAAAAATAATACATGGTGTTCACACCAACGGGTGTGTGAGAAAAATGGTATCTAACGGCCACTCATGTATTATTATGATCAAGGAATGAAATGCGTTAAGGGAAAGTTAAAGTTTATTTTGCTTAACGACATCACTAGAATATATTCATTTATTAATCATCGGCTACTGGATGTCAAACATTTGGCAATTTTGACGTATAATCTTAGAGAGGTAACCCGCTACATTTTTCCATTAGTAGCAAGGAATCATTTATTTGCACCATCCCACACACATGACAGCACATGCCACGGCATTTGATATACCAGGCGTTAACAGAACATCAGCATATTATTAAACATTAGTAGCAAGGAATCATTTATATGCACTGTGACGGAACATGCTCTTAATTTGTTTTCGCCTGTGGCGATATTAATTGTTTTAGAGGGCCGTGTGCAGTTCCAATATGCACTTAAGCCCAGATGGGCAACTTGTTACGTGATACCTTTGCGCGACGGTCGTCGAGCTTTTCTAATACACACCCAGCGCAGGTGCGAAGGCCATGTGGCCAGTAGTTACGTAATACATCCGCGAGTGCGGTTTTTACAACCGTAATTTTGGTGACTAGGCGTCATTGAGTCTGACCATCTGAGAGAAAAAAAATACCGCTTGGTCGCTGTGGAAATTCACATGATAAGATTCAGTACCGCCTTGTACCCCCAGGCGATATTCGTGTTTTTTAATAAATAGCTAGGGTTTTAGAGATATCGGGTAGAAACAAAAGGAAGGCTCCAGGGGATCGCTGTCCGTCCGGACTGGTAAATAATTTTATTTCTGCTCTGTGTATAACCTTGATGTGATTGATGTGACTTTAAATATTTTAATACTGTATTATACCAATATTATTTAGACGGTGCTGCCGGTCATCTGACGCAGTATACTGTAGGCTCACCGTTCTGATATATATATATATATATATATATATATATATATATATATATATATATATTATATATATAGTATAAAGCTTAGCCAGTCATCCTAGAGGACCTAGGTAAACTGAAGGTTATTGTCTTTATTGTGATAGGTACCAGTATTAATTCTGTGTTACAAGGTTACTGAACGAGTAGTAAGGGTTAATTAAAAATTAACCAGTTAGGAATAGAGTTGTAATTCCTTTATTAATTAAGTTCTCCTGGAAGCGTTTCTCAATTAGCACACGCGTGGGTGTTGTGTCACGGTGAAGTGATTAGCATATTGTGTAAACTAGACACCTATAGATTAACTAATTAAGTGATCAGTTCTGGGTTGTTATTATTTGTTGTTGTTAATTAACTACTGCGGCAGTACATTTGTCAGTGTAGGTTAATACAGATTCCAAAGTGTATTGTGTTTTTGTTGTGTTTTCTAGTGAACTAAACGTGCTATATTACATATACTTTATATAAGATCTTATCTCTGATCATACCTAGACGAGCCAGCGGGTATAACTGCCTGTTACAGAGAGATCTAATAGATATACAGTTAGGAGAGATATTTGGACAATCGTGTTTCATTCAGTTACGGGTATTATAGGATCCCCGTGACATGCACCATCCCACATACATGACAGCACATGCCACAGCCTTTGAAATACCAGGCGTTAACAGAACATCAGCATATTATTAAACATTAGTAGCAAGGAATCATTTATATGCACCATCCCACAGACATGACAGCACATGCCACAGCCTTTGATATACCAGGCGTTAACAGAACATCAGCATATTATTAAACATTAGTAGCAAGGAATCATTTATATGCACCATCCCACAGACATGATAGCACTTGCCACGGCCTTTGATATACCAGTCGTGGAGAAATAGCCCAAAGGGCCCACCGACGGGGATCGATCCTAGCCGCCGGCGGATCAGGCGAGCGCTTTACCATTGGACTACGTCCCGTCCTGCGTTAACAGAACGTCAGCATATTGTTAAACAGTTGTAGCAAAAAATCATTTATATGCACCATCCCACAGACATGACAGCACATGCCACAGCCTTTGATATACCAGGCGTTAACAGAACATCAGCATATTATTAAACATTAGTAGCAAGGAATCATTTATATGCACCATCCCACAGACATGACAGCACATGCCACAGCCTTTGATATACCAGGCGTTAACAGAACATCAGCATATTATTAAACATTAGTAGCAAGGAATCATTTATATGCACCATCCCACAGACATGATAGCACATGCCACGGCCTTTGATATACCAGTCGTGGAGAAATAGCCCAATGGGCCCACCGACGGGGATCGATCCTAGCCGCCGGCGGATCAGGCGAGCGCTTTACCACTGGAATACGTTAACAAAACGTCAGCATATTGTTAAACAGTTGACTTATTACATTCAACTATTATATACTACTTAGTTTAGTAGAACAAATCTATCAATGTATACATTTTATCTTCTACGGAACTGACTACGTTCTTCATTATGGATAAGCATTTCTGTTTTATTTATAATTAAAACAGAAGAATTTGTCTTAAAACCATCCTGCCCCGGATTGGGCCTCTGGCCTCCAGAGGTCGAACCCGGGGTGGACATGCTCGAAACCGTAGTGGTATATGAGCATGTTAAACACATTACATTACATTAAAACCATCCACTTAATAATAATTATTTTTTGTTTTGTTTATAGAACTCGACGTTTCGTATGTACTGGGTTCACAGCCCGGTACCGGCTCCCACCCAGAGCGAGTTTTAAAGTTTGCTTTGTTTTTAACAACACCACTAGAGCACATTGATTAATGATTGGCTGATAGGTGTCAAACACTTGGATCACTGGTTGATAGATGTCAAACACTTGGTTATTTTAACATATAGTCTTAGAGAAGAAACCCGCTACATTTTTCTATTAGTAGCAAGGGATCTTTTATATGCATGCACCATTCCACAGTCAGGATAGCACATACCACGGCATGTTTTAAGGGTTCATTGGGTAGGTGTAAGACCACTACACCGACTTTCCTCTCACTAACCACTAACAACTAACCATTAACACTCTCTCATATAGCTGAAGTGCGTGCCCAGGACAGCGTGCTTGAACCTCAATTGGATTAAAAACACTAAAATAAGTATAAAGTAATTAATGAAAAGTACGAGGGAAGCAGAAAACGAACTCACAGGTATAAAAAGGCGTGAGGCAATAAGCACGCAAGTTGGCTAAAACCCAAGTTAACTAATCAATAAAAAAAGTTCAGTGGTTTCGGACCACAATTATGGGTCAAAAAGAAAAACCTAACAAGCTGAGATTAAAACAAAAGTCCAACCAAGCGGGGAGGTGTTCACCGGCCACTCTGGTCAAACTCACTCAGTCCTTTGGGCCACACAAAGTTATTTATATCTTGACCAGCGGTTTTACAACTTACACTTACAAATAGAACACAGGCACGGCGGAAGCAAGTAGACATTGGGGTTGTGGGGAGGGGAGGGGGGCTGACTGAGATCGAGGGCGCAAAGCAAAGTTTTTAGGGGGCTTCGGGGGTATGTTCCCCCGTAAAACTGTGAAAACTAGATGTCCTGAAATGCAATTTCCTGCATTCTACCTTAAGATGTACTACCAATAATATTTTTGATTCAGAATTATTGGCGGGGGTGGGGGTGGGGTGGGGTGTTTAGATCCCCCGTGCCTCCTCCCCCTGCTCCGCCGTGTCTGGAACATTTTTGTTATTTTCAAAACACTTAACATGAAATTGAAATCATAGTCTAGGACGAGGTAGCGAATGCCGCCACCCCACTCCCTCAAGCTGCATGATTAACATGAGTAAAACATTTACACTAATTTCGAGATATTTGATATCAATACATTTTTCACGTCAATCAAAACTCAGAACTGAAGAAAAACTATACAGGCAAGGAAATTTACCCTTGGCTAATCATAAACCCTATACAAGGATTAGTCTTTAATGTAAAGAAAGCTATATTATATATTTGTATACAAACTTGAATAACATCATGCACAATACGTATTATTTTAGTACTTAGCTATAGTACTTACCATTGAAGCAGTGAACCGTATATCGCTGGACTAGATAATTATTTCCACGTTGAATCCTGTCTTGATAAACCTAAATGCAGTGTAGTTTCTTCCTTTTTTTCGGTATCTCGATGAACCTGAATTCGGGGTGGTCGCATTTGTGTGTTTCGCTGAACCAAGATGAGTCGTGATCAACCACTGTCTCGATAAACGCAGATGTTCTGCAGTCCCATTGATCTTACGTTTGAATAAGTGCTGATCAGATCGTCAATAGAATCCTCGTACGTCTCGCTCAATAACAATCGAATAACGAGTCGGTCGTTTCGAATTTCCCTCAACTAAACCCTCCATATCGGCTGTTGGCTGTTTAATTTTTCGTTTTGTTCTTCTACTACAGCGATTGTCCTTCTTTGCCAATCAGTGTCTTTGACGTCGGTGTTCACTGTTCAATCGTGAGTGCACACCGGAAGCCTTGCCTGACACTGCGTGTAATATTCATTCAGTGGAATATATAGAATAGTAAACTAGTTCCCGTAAGAGACTTATTTATAGTATTAGTATTACGAGTGTGGTTTTTAATCGTACATCACGAGCAAAAGCATGGTCTCTTTCGGGAACGAGTATAATATTATATTTCTTACACTGCATATCAATGAACAAAAATCAGATAGAATTACTTCGAACATAACTAAACGAAACCTTGAAATATACAGACCTAAAACCGTTGAAGTATGAAGATGACGTTGTTTACCGATATGACGTCATATTATGAAAATATAAATAGAAGGGACGTTGTGCACACATTTTGCATGACGATCTACACAGTCACATTATGTCACTCAGCTGATCGCAGTTCATGACCTCAAACAACAAAGGAGAGAGGTGTAGCCCAGTGGTACAGCGCTCGCTTGATGCGCTGTCGGTTTGGGATCGATCCCCGTCAGTGATCCCATTGCGCTATTTCTCGCTCCAGCCAGTGCACCACGACTGGTACATCAAAGGCCGTGGTATGTGCTATCCTGTATGTGGGATGGTGCATATAAAAGATCCCTTGCTGCTAATCGAAAAGAGTAGCCCATGAAGTGGTGACAGCTGGTTTCCTCTCTCTCAATATCTGGGGATATCGCAGGGGACAAGAGGGTATATTCCGCATAGTATGTGTCTGACTGTCTGTCTGTCTATCTGTCTGTCTGTATATATATATCTCTCTATCTATCTATCTATCTATCTAACCCCCCCCCTCTCTCTCTCTCTCTCTCTCTCTCTCTCTCTCTCTCTCTCTCTCTCTCTCTCTCTCTTCTTCTCTCTCCCTCACTCTGGATGGAAAGTGGTAGTGGTGGGTTTGCGTATGTTGTTTTGGTGTTGTTTGTGGATGAATGAATATATATATATATATATATATATATATATATATATATATATATATATATATATCTCTATATCTATCTATCTATCTATCTATCTCTCTCTCTCTCTCTCTCTCTCTCTCTCTCTCTCTCTCTCTCTCTCTCTCTCTCTCTCTCTCTCTCTCTCTCTCTCTCTCTCTCTCTCTCTATATATATATATATATATATATATCTCTCTCTCTCTCTCTCTCTCTCTCTCTCTCTCTCTCTCTCTCCTCTCTCTCTCTCTCTCTCTCTCTCTCTCTATATATATATATATATATATATATATATATATATATATATATATATACCAAATAACAAAAGAAATGCGAATACACGTATTAATTTTAGTTTACATTAATTTAAAAGTATTCAGTTTAAATCACATTAGTGTTTGTGTGTATTAAAATTATCATTGTCTTGTGATTATTTTAGGTCCATTTAGACAGTCTGTTTACGAGTTCATTTAATCATAAAATTAAAAAAAATAAGTATTCGCGTTTAGTTTCTTATTCAGTATACTAATTAATATATAATAGTATACTTATTAATGCGAATAAAACGAATGCATTTTTCGCATTAATAGTATGATTGCATTAATTTCAGGATCTACAGTATATTACTAGTAATACAAAAACGAAAAAATTGTTCCGTCTGCTAAGCAAAAAGTTAAAAAAAAAATAACCTGACCACTAGATGAGACTGATGTTTTTAATGATCGGCTATTACATGTCAAACATATTGTCATTGTGACATAGTCATAGAGAAGAAACCTGCTACATTTTTGCATTAGTACAAGGGATCTTTTATATGCACCATCCCAAAGACAGGATAGCACATGCCACGGCGCACTGTCTGGAACGAGAAATAGCCCAATGGACCCACCGACAGGGGTCGATCATAGACCGACGCGCACCACTACTAAGCAATGCATGACTTAAAGGGACATTCCTGAGTTTGCTGCAATTTTTAACATGTTATCGACTGGCAGAGACTTTTTCACGACTGTAAATACATATCAAGTACATTCTTTTTGCATAAAATATTAATGGCTGTATATTAAACGTGTTTCTGATCGTTATAATATTTGTACTAGGTTAACTTTCATTTTATTTCCAAAATATATCTTTTTCGTACGTACGAAATTATTTGAAGACAAAATCCAGTTTGGGCTTCTTACAAATATTAAGACGACCAGAAACACATTGAATATACAGACACTGATATTCTAAACAAGAAAATATATTTAATATGTAAGTTTAATCGTAGAAATATTTTATTCGTCGGAAACATCTTACAATGCAGCAAACTCGGGAATGTCCCTTTAAGGACAGATATTTGTAGTCAAGAAATGGATTTATTAAACACCACTGACTACATCTGTATTTGGGGCGTGACCTAGCCCAGTGCTCGCCTAATGCGTGGTCGGTCTAGGATCGATCCCCCTAGATTGGCCCATTGGGCTATTTCTTGTTTCAGTCAGTGAACCACGACTGGTAGGCTATATTAAAAAAAACCCCGTGGTATGTGCTATCTTGTCTGCGGGATGGTGCATATAAAAAATTCCTTGCTACTGATGTCTGAATACATGTCAGAATTATCAAATGTTTGACATCCTATAATAGCCTATTGTTAATAAATCAGTGTGTTCTAGTAGTGACGTTAAACAAAGCATAGGTACCACTGTCAATGCGGTTAAAAGGGGGCTTCCCTAAGCAAATTATGAAGTCCAGGTGTTTAGGTACGACATAGTCTTCCTTCTGAGCACAATATTAGGGAGAGAAAAAAAAGGGAGGGGTGTCCCCCGCGGCTTCTCCTATTCCGCGTCCCCTGTAGTACTACGTTCTAAAAGGGCATACCATTTTTATGTTCTTTATATAACATGTACATTAATTTTTATATTATTTCTGTTAGTCTTCCATTATTCCTTTAAGGAATGGCTTATGTACAATTAGGCCAAACAAAAATTAATAAATATATAGCCTCCAGTCAGCGCGTCGATTTTGAACCTCGCGCGTCAACATGTTTTTTTTTTTTTTTTTTAATTTCCCGCGGTAATGATTTTTGTCAGGCTTTTCTTAGAATGACATAAAACCGCATTTGGAGCCAAACATGTCATTGCGACACGTGTGCTCGGATCATTATCTGTCTTTAATTTCTCTCCTGAAACAAGGCCTCTTGTCCTGAATGAGCAGCATGGCTTGTTTTAAAAACATTTGCCGAAGTCACAAAAATTGTCTTAGCTATATGGAAAATGTAAAGGAAAATATTTAGGGTACCAAGGCAAAGAAGGGGGAACCATGGCCATTGAAGATGGACCAAGGCAGACGGGGAAGACGTAAAACAACTAAATATACCCACCTTTTCCCTGCAATTCATGCTTTAAAAAAGAAAAGAAGAAAAAAAAGTAACATCGCTGCATCAATTCTGGAACTTTGGTCTGGCCAGAGACCGATTTTTAAATTTTTATTTGTTTATTTGTTTATTTTTTGGGGGGGGGAGGGGGGGGGGGGGGGGGGCTTATATTGAATTTTATATTATATTAATTTTAATTATTGAATGTACAAGGTGAGACTAAAATAAAATGTCTGTCTGTCTGTCTGTCTGTCTATCTGCAAATTACAAGATACTTCAAACTGTAGACTCTGTTAACACAACTGATTGAAATCTAAAAAAAAAAAAAAAAAAAAAACATAGAAGAAAAACATTGGTATTCAGAAAAGATGGAAACACGAAACCAGAACAGTGGACGCAAAACTCGTTACATGTCACTATTTCATTTATCATGGGGTCTGTCTTGAGTACAATGAAAAACTTAACGACGCACTGAAAGTGATAGGTTACACAAACTGAAAAAAACTATATGTTTTATTGTTCGAATTTAGTTTATTGTGCGAAATTAGTTTACTGTGCGTAAGATCATAGCTTACTATTTGACTGCGTTTTTGTGGTACCGTATATTATATTCTTTCGCACAATAAATTAAAACTCGCGCAATAAAAAGAAAGAAACAAATGTTTTATTTAACGACGCACTCATTTTATTTACGGTTATATGGCGTTAGACATATGGTTAAGGACCACACAGATTTTGAGAGGAAACCCGCTGTCGCCACTTCATGGGCTACTCTTTCCGATTAGCAGCAAGGGATCTTTTATTTGCGCTTCCCACAGGCAGGATAGCACAAACCATGACCTTTGTTGAACCAGTTATGGATCACTGGTCGGTGCAAGTGGTTTACACCTACCCATTGAGCCTTGCGGAGCACTCACTCAGGGTTTGGAGTCGGTATCTGGATTAAAAATCCCATGCCTCGACTGGGATCCGAGCCCAGTACCTACCAGCCTGTTAAACCTTAGATTGACTGGACTATGACCCAATGTCTAATATACGGACTGAAATATGCACTTAGGGGGCGGGACGTAGCCCAGTAGGAAACTGTTTATTTAACGACGCACTCAACACATTTTATTTACGGTTATATGGCGTCGGACATATGGTTAAGGACTACACAGATATTATGGAGGAAACCAGCTGTCGCCACTTCATGGGCTCCTCTTTTCGATTAGCAGCGAGGGATCTTTTATATGCACCATCCCATAGACAGGATAGCAGAACAGAATTTATTTACACTCTGGCCGTTCAGCAACGGCATAGGAGGGCTACATAATATAAAGGAACATATATATATATATATATATATATATATATATATATATATGTATATACATGAAGAATTTGGGATTTACAATATAAATGTATATATGTACACACATTCACTTCACAATATACACATGACAAGATGGTGGTTGACAATATATGCAGTAAATAAGTTATTTTCCAGTATAAACAGTACAATCCTTAAATACTGTTAGTTTGGGTGTATTTTGAGCGTTTAAAGATATTAGTAACAACATTTATTAATTTTGATAAGTTCTTTAATACACTGATTCGTTTACTGTTCATGAGTTGTTTGAATTTGAAAGTATTTGGTCGTGTATAATAATATGGATGTAGAAACTGGACCCTGGAATCATGAAAATATTTACAGACGAAAATATAATGGTATTCGTCACCAATGTCTATTTCATCACATAGGTTACATAGCCTGTCTTTCTTAGGTATGTTATTCCAGCGTCCAGTTTCAATAGGCAAATAGTGATTAGATAATCTGAATTTCAAAATAGTTGTCCACATCTTTTCAGGGATAATAGTAAAATATTTTTCTAGACTGAGGTGTTCTTTGTAATATCTGTATGTAGTGCCTTTCGATGAGAGTTCTATTTCGTTACTCCATGTTTGTAAATATTGGTCATATTGTCTATTTTTTATTTGTTGAGAGAGGACCTTAACTGATACAAAAGATTGGGAAAGCCAGACATCGCTCATATCACGGCATTTGATGTACCAGTCGTGGTGCACTGGCTGGAGCGAGAAATAGCCCAATGGGCCCACTGACGGGGATCGATCCCAAACCGCCCAGTGGTAAAGAGCTCACGTTATGTGCGGTCACTTTTAGCCAGTGCACTACGACTGGTATATCAAAGGCCGTGGTATGTGCTATCCTATCTTTCGGATGGTGCATATAACAGATCCCTTGCTACTAATGGAAAAAATTAGCGGGTTTCCTCTCTAAGACTTTATGTTAAAATTATCAAATGTTTGACATCCAATAGCCAATGCACCACGACTGGTGTAACAAAGGCCGTGGTATGTACTATTCTGTCTGTGGGATGGTGCATATAAAATATCCCTTGCTGCTAGTCGAAACGAGTAGCCCATGAAGTGGCGACAGCGGGTCCCCCCTCCCCCCCCCCCCTCTCATATATATATGTATGGTCCTTAACCATATGTCTGACGCCATATAACCATAAATAAAATGTGTTGAGTGCGTCATTAAATAAAACATTTCCTTCTTCTTTCAATAACCAATGATGAATAAATATTGTGCTGTTATTCCGAATGTGACAACTTTAACTTTTTAAATGTGCACTTCGATGTGAATTGTTGGCGTATATTAGATATTTTGATTAATTAATTGACTGTCAGCTTAAACTTTTCGACCAGACTATTTTACCTATTTCACTTTATGGCTGTGAGATATGGGGTTTTGAAAATTGTTCTATTGTTGAAAGTGTACATATACGATTTTTGCGAAGTATTCTTGGTGTAAAACGTAGCACACCATTATATATGATTTATGGTGAGCTTGGAAGGTTTCCACTTGTTGTTTATGTGAAAAGTAGAATGATTAGCTATTGGCGTAGGATGTTAAATAGTGATAACAAAAATAAGCTATCCTTTAGAATATACAATGCCCTTTTATCTGATTATGTTTATGGAATACATGCATATAACTGGTTTAATTTTGTAGAAAATATTTTTAATGAAACTGGATTTACGTACGTATGGTTATCTCAAAATGTTGTTAATTATGGAAACGTTAGCGATATTATTCTTGAGAGACTTAAAGACCAGTACTTGCAGTTATGGACAGACAACATTTACCATTCTAGCAAAGGTACTGACTATAGGATCTTTAAAGAAATCATAAATTTGGAACCATATTTATTACTTTTAAATACAAAACATAGGTCTACTTTCACTAATTATCGCACTGCCAATCACAGGCTCCCAGTAGAAGTTGGTAGATGGGAAAATATTCCCAGGTGTGAACGGAAATGTTGTTTATGTCACGATGATGTTGTTGGTGATGAATATCACTTTCTATTTGAATGCTATTTTTTCCCAAATGAAAGATGCAAATACATACCAAAATATTACTATATATAAAACCAAATGCAATTAAATATCATGATCTATTCTGTAGCACGAATATTACTTTATTAAATAATACTTGTAAATTTTTAGATAACATTATGAAAACATTTATGCCCCCACGTTAATCTTGTATTATTATATAGACCAACCACCCCCTCAAATAAAAATAAAAAACCCCAAGAAAAAGAAACCAAACCAACCAAACAAACAAACAAAATTCAGAAATGACGAGGCGATGCTTTTTTGTCTTGGTTTGTTTATTTGTTTCTTGGGTTTATTTTTGTGGGTCTTTTAAAGCATGAATTGCACAGAAAAGTTGGGTATACATGTATTTAGCTTTTTATGTCTTCGTCTTATGCCTTGGACCCTCCCCATTGGCCATGGTATCCTAATGCTTTCCTTTACTTTTTCCATATAACCAAGGCAACTTAATATATGACTTTGACCTTGCCACCTTAGTTAAACTCACAATATCACAGTGCGTCATATTTTTTTATTTTTTTTTGAGGTGGCGCATTATTATTATTTTTAATATAGATTTTAGTTACCGGAGAAAAAAAATTGGAAGAAAAAAGAGATAAAAATAAACCCGCGAGGTCAAAATCCACGCGCGCCTTGACCAGAGACCAGCACTATATATATATATATATATATATATATATATATATATATATATATATATATATATATATATATATATATCATGACTAGGGTTAGGTCAATATATATATATATTGACCTAACCCTAGTCATGAGCCGTTGAAGCTCGCTCTGCCACACGTCTAAGTCGCAATTTCCAGTTGTCCGTAATCCGTATGCTTATACGTATACGTAATCTATAACGCATAGTGTGATCAAATACGCAGACACGTATGTACACGCACGCGCGTTCGGAGACGCATAGACGGAATCTACTCAACTTACGTGCATATAGTAATTGATTGTTACGGATTACACACTGCGGCTGACGTATACGTAATGATATATGCACACGTATTACAGACAAATTGGATTTGCGCCATACCACCACAACACGGTGACTGTCGGTGAGTGTCCTTGAACCCTAGTTGTATTATGAATGTGTCACAATCAATACACTAGATGGACGAAGTATATAGGTAATTAATTACTTAAAGCCGATAACCTTCGTACGGTTTCCAAGATACAGTGAATGGAAACAAACGTTGTTTTCTGGTATTTCATAGCCATACTCCTCCACGGCATGTATATGAAGTACCCTGTGCGTTGTACTAACAAATAGGTAACAAAAGCGTAAAACAGAATACATTTATTCTATAGGAAGGAGGACAACACCTCAGAACATTTTAAACTACGGCTATTTGGAATTCAAAGTGGGTTAGACAATAGGAGAGAGAGCGAGAGAGCGAGAGAGAGAGAGAGAGATCGTAGCCATTATAATTTAAATACTCTTAAATGTCGACGTCAACACACACTAATATTATAGATAATTCCTTTTTTACACAAAAAAACACCATTTCGTATTTCTGTCAGTTGGCGTCTTTAAGAATTTAATTTTACGAAATTAACTTGTTTAAAGACTTAGAAAATCCATAATACTTAAGGTTCAAACAGATTAGGGATGTGTGATACTGAGCGGATGTAGATGATAGCCATTCAGCGCGCTAAATTAAAAACAAACAGCTAAATAACACACGATCAAAGAAATACCAAGCAAATACAATATTTAAAAACACAATTGGGATTACGTCAAACGCGTACAACGTGAAAATCACCATCCATTATATATATATATACTACTCAAAAGAATTTAAGGGTCAAAAATGTATAACAAAATAAGTTTCAGAGTGTATTAGATTGATGATGTAAATTACACCAAAAATTTAATTTATTGTTCCATATTTACAAAAAAACACAAATAAACGTCACTGTATACAAGAAAGTCACATGACATGCTGTCAAAGTTGAAGGTTGTCAAACATGGCTTTTACACATTAGAACATTCGTTTAATAGTGTGTGAATCCACCCCTGGCGCGAATACACTCGACACATCGTTGCCTCATGCTGTTGATCAGACGTCTGAAGAACTCTTGGGGAATGGCCTGCCACTCTGCCATAAGAAGTTGACCCAGATCATGAAGGTTGGCCGGAGGGGCATGGTTATCCCGAACTCTCCTGCCTAATTCGTCCCAGGCGTTCTCTATTGGGGCCAAGTCAGGCGAATATGCTGGCCAATCCATCCTTGCGATACCTTGTTGTCTGAGAAAGTCCGTTACCACCTGGCGCAGTGGGGTCTGGCATTGTCATCCTGCAGAACTGCCCCGCCGCCAATCTGCTGAAGGCCTGGGAGAACCAACGGCCGGATAATCTCATTCAGATAGCGGATTCCATTCAGATTGCCATCCACCACATAGAGGGGGGTCCTGTGGTGGATAGAGATGCCGCCCCACACCATGACGCTGCCACCACCGAACCGGTGACGTTGTCTAACGTTAACATCAGCGAAGCGCTCCCCAGGACGTCTGTAGACACGAACCCGACCGTCGTTGAACTGGAGACTAAACCTGGACTCATCAGTGAACATCACTCGACCCCACTGAACACGTTGCCACCGCAGATGAAGTGTGCACCAGTGACGTCTGGCCGTTCTGTGATGTGGTAGGAGTGGTGGTCGAACAGCCTGGCGACGGCAGCGTAGATTATTGGCTCTCATAGGATTGCGTATGGTTTAATCAGACACTCGAGTTCCAGTCGCAGTCCGCAGATTGTCACGTAATCGGCGTGCAGTGGTTGTGCGTTGACGTAGAGCCATATTGGTGATGTAGCGGTCCTCTCTATTTGTAGTGTTTCGGGGTCTTCCCGAACGTGGACGATTTCGAACAGAATTCGTTGCTTGGTACCGTTGTCACAATCGGCCAACGACACTGACTGACACCAAGTCTCAGAGCAACATTTCTTTGCGTATTGCCATCCTGAAGCCAAGCAATAGCCCTTCCTCGATCTTCGATAGTCAGTTGACGTCGTACCATTGTCGAATTTGGAGTGTGCACCGTACACGAACGCAAGCTCCAATTATACGGAAATTCAGCATTGGGAACATGGAATACACATGCAAAGCGTGCAAATGAAGCGCTTTGTGAAAAAGCAAGTTATGGGCACTTAGCAGACCTTTCGCTTTCGCCTAATTTACGTGCAAATGTAAGCATGTTTTCGCCATTAGAACTAGTCGACAGTGTCAATGACAGTGGATTTTAATTCATTTATGGGTTGCTTAGACCCACTTTCGTCAAAATGGAACAATACCATGCGTGACATTATGGTCTAGCTAATATAATTGACATTCAGAAAATAATGTCGAAAAGATCGTCTGACCCTTAAATTCTTTTGATTAGTATATATATATAGCTCGCGGTCTGGACCGAGTCAGAGTTGGGCCCGGGCTATAGGAGACAAATAGCCAATGGGTTATGGAGGTCGTGGTTCCTCTCAATATGTTAGGGCTAGGGCGGTGATTGTTCCTCTCAATAGGTCAGGGCTAGGACGGACGTTGTTCCTCTCAATAGGTCAGGGCTAGGGCGGTTATTGTTCCTCTCAATAGGTCAGGGCTAGGACGGACGATGTTCCTCTCAATAGGTCAGGGCTAGGGCGGTGGTTGTTCCTTTCAATAGGTCAGGGCTAGGGTGGGCGTTGTTGCTCTCAATAGGTCATGGCTAGGGCAGACGTTGTTCCTCTCAATAGGTCAGGGCTAGGATGGCCGTTGTTGCTCTCAATACGTCAGGGCTAGGGCGGTGGTTGTTCCTCTCAAGATGTCAGGGCTAGGGCGGTGGTTGTTGCTCTCATAGGTCAGGGCTAGGGCGGACGTTGTTCCTCTCAATAGGTCAGGGCTAGGGCGGTGGTTGTTCCTCTCAATAGGTCAGGGCTAGGGTGGGCGTTGTTCCTCTCAATAGCTCAGGGCTAGGTGGCGTTGTTCCTCTCAATAGGTCAGGGCTAGGGCGGTGGTTGTTCCTCTCAATAGGTCAGGTCTAGGGCGGTGGTTGTTCCTCTCAATAGGTCAGGGCTAGAGTGGGCGTTGTTCCTATCAATATGTCAGGGCTAGGGCGGGCGTTGTTCCTTTCAATAGGTCAGGGCTAGGACGGGCGTTATTCCTTTTAATAGGTCAGGGCTAGGGTGGGCGTTGTTCCCCTTAATAGGTCAGGGCTAGGCGGGTGTTGTTCCCCTCAATAGATCAGAGCTAGGGCGGACGTTTTTCCTCCCAGTAGGTCAGGGCTAGGGAGGGCGTTTTACTTCAGGGCAATAGGTCAGGGCGGACATGCACTTACCCAAATCTGACGAGGTCAAGCTATGACTCACACCAAGGTCAAGAAGTAGGACATGCACGTGCCCAAAGATGCCAAGGTCACTGCTCCCCTCTAAATAGGTCAGGCGTTGAGTCACAAACAAGATCACCAAGATCACGAAAAGTGGGTCACCAAGGTCACGAAAAGTGGGTCACCAAGGTCACGAAAAGTGGGTCTTACCGCTAGACGGGCCTTCTTTTCTTAGTACTGTTAGTCCGCAATACAATCAAATTTGGCGGACGAACTAAACCATACAGGTTTATACATATGGAGTTTCTGGTGGTGCAAAAACAAAATAGAAAAGGTCGACTTGGTTCATATTCGAACCGCCCCTGGTTCCATTAGTCGGCGATCCACCAGACAAACTACTAATTCAACATGTTGTTTACTATCGATCTGACATATCCTTGCAGTGGCGGATCCAGAAAATCCATTTGGGGTGGGGGAGGGGGAGGGGGTGCAATAACATTTGGCCGAAGGCAACAAACCTTCTCGAAGGGATTTCTCGGATTCTTCAACGTAAAAAAAGAAGAAGAAATAGAACAAAAATATAACTGTCGCAAAATTTAGGGGGTGGGGGTGGCCCTGACCCTGCTTCCCCTTAGATCCGCCACTGCCTTAGTTTTCTTGGCCAAAATGTATACGTGTGTTTTTGTGGTTATCGTCTTGTTCTGGTAGCCGCAGAATACATGAATACATATGTAGGCCAGGTCACGCGTTGATCAAGAATCCGTTCAACTGTGTTATCATTTGGTTATCTGCCCTGGAAGCATTGTTGTAGGTGGATGGGATTCAATTGGATGGTAATTTGTAGAGTACATTCTATATGCATCACGCGATCACGAACAACCTTAATATTAGTTAATGGTAAGGCTACAATACAATGCATGCTAAACCAAATCTGCTGACTTTGCCTTACAAAAACCAGAAATACAAACAGCCTTTATCGACTTAGTCGACTACATTAAACCCGATGACATTAAATACGCCTTGGAACATCTAAGTGATATTCTCAAGGCCACCCTCCTTTGTGTACCCCTGGGTACTTGTTAATTCATAGCTCATTCCGTATAGTCATTCAATCTAAAATCATTCATCAATAATGCAAACACTCGTGCTTTACCATCAGTGCATACACATAATGGAATTCCAATCGAATGGCTTTAAGTGAATACCATGAGTTATAGTAGTTAATGTACTGAAATGCTAAACAATGGTTAATGGTTAGTGCAGCTTATTGTTTGTATAGTGTGGTTAATAATAGCAGTTTCACCAGACTTTGTTTTATGGCCATGATGACAGTTACATTCAAGTACATTTCGTTGGTGATTCCACATTATTTATTTTCTGGGGCATTAAAAATATTTAGCCAATTTCCACGCAGTCAAAGAGTCTGCAATCAATGGTTTGAACTTCATGTACATTAGGTTGTACTATACCGAATAAAATCCCATAGGCAACCATGTTAACATTTATTAATCATCTGCTATTGGATGTCAAACATTTGGTATTTCTGACACATAATCTCAGAGACGAAACCCGCTAATTGTTTTTCATTAGTAGCACGGGGTGTTTTTTATGCACCATTCCGCGCACAGGATAGTGCATACCACGACATTGCATACACCAGTCGTGGTGCACTGGCTGGAACGAGAAATAACCTAAATGGACCCACCGACGGGATCGATGCTGGAACCGACCGCGGACAAGACAGTGAAGCGGTTGTGATCACTGTTTGTTATCGTTAGCTAATCGTAACCAAGTCGACGTAGATACCATGCATCACTTTCAACAGGCTTAGGTAATTCTTTCTATTAGAGGCGACCTCTTTCAAACCTTAATAAAGTTCCAATTCTTACCACAGCCGGTCACGCAAACATACGGATACTGAAGCACAGAAGAAACGCAGGCAAGTGTATTCTATAGGAAGGAGGACAACACCTCAGAACATTTTAAACTACGGCTATTTGGAATTCAAAGTGGGTTAGACATTAGGAGAGAGAGAGAGAGAGAGAGAGAGAGAGAGAGAGAGAGAGAGAGAGAGAGAGAGAGAGAGAGAGAGAGAGAGAGAGAGAGAGAGAGAGAGATTTTATGCATTTTCTCAGTCAGGACAGTATATGCCACGGGAGTTGATTTACCGATCGGGTATCACTGGTTGGGTTTGAAAAACTGAATTCCACCGTGGACGATCGATTCAGCTTTCCATGGAATCTCAGCCGAGGGCTATATCGCCTACTTTCATTCCGCCAATCAGTTTTATATATTAGTTAAATGTTAGAACATACGATGAGACGATTTTTTGACAGCACATCCTCGTGCCTCAAATTAACTTCGTTGTCAATGTATAAATTTCTTGAAAAGCCTTTAACAGAAAAGAAACAAATGCTATACTGCTTATTCCGTTGGGGTAAACCTAGTTTCAAGAATATTTTATTTGCACACTGTGTAGCAAACTTTGTAAAATGTGTCAAAAACCATCCCACAGAAGATTGTGAGTACTTGTTAGGCTATTATCGGAACACAACACAGTTTACAGCAAATTTTATAGCAAAAGTTAGAACTGAAAATGCAACAACATAAAATATGTCGAAACACCTTCAAACCTAATCATTTTCATTTCAACTTTTCTGTGCTTATATCCAATTAAGGTTCAAGCATACTGTCCTGGACACACAGCTCAGTTATCTGAGCTGTCTGTCCAGAACAGTGGGTTAGTTGCTAGTTGTTAGTGGTTAGTGAGAGAGAAGAGGGTGTAGTGACCTTACACCTACCCATTTAAAACTCGCTCTGGGTGGGAGCCGATACCGAGCTGCGAAACTAGTACATACCAGCCTTATGTCCAGTGGTTTAACCACGACACCACCGATGCCGGTAAATCTAATCATACAAGCGCTGCTGTTACTTCATCTTCCAGTCCTTCAGGTTTGAAAATATCAGGCGAGTGATAAATCAAAAGCTTCAGGTGAGTGATTCAGTTCCCATTGGCAAAATCTGGAGTAGTTTGCATATATTGACAAAGTAATATATTCAATCACTGGGCCTGCTATAGTTAAACCTCAAACAGCCAGCGGACGGTGCGCTGTTAGCCTGTTACCATAGTTTAAGGTGGACGATACAAAAAACCCAAACAACAAACAAACCTAAAATCACCAAGCAAACCAACAAAAACACCACGCTTCTGAGGTATAATTAAGGTGCACATGGCCGCGCATGAGCGATCGCGCACCTCAGATTTGAATGACTGGACTCTTCCTTTCTTTTCTTTCATTCTTTCTGCTTCTGTCAGTCATTCTTTCTGTGTTACTCACGTTTGCTCTCTCTCTCTCTCTCTCTCTCTCTCTCTCTCTCTCTCTTCTCTCTCTCTCTCTCTCTCTGTGTCTGTCTCTGTCTGTCTGTCTGTCTGTCTCTCTCTCTCTCTCTCTCTCTCTCTCTCTCTCTCTCTCTCTGTGTGTGTCTCTGTCTCGCTCTGTCTCTGTCTGTCTGTATCTTTCTCTCTCGGTCTCTCTCTGACTCTCTCTCTGTCTGTCTGTCTGTCTGTATGTCTCTCTCTCTCTCTCTCTCTCTCTCTCTCTCTCTCTCTCTCCCCTCCCTCTCTCTCTGTTTCTCTCTCTCTCTCTCTCTCTCTCTCTCTCTCTCTCTCTCTCTCTCTCTCTCTCTCTCTCTCTCTCTCTCATCTTTGTTATTTTGTGTCAAGTTACTCTGCATAAACTATATTAGAAAACGGAAACATACACGCGTTAATCTCGACTTATTACTTGTTTATCAGTCTCATACCTCTCATGTTTTATTTAATTTTATTCACGTACCATGACTTATTGAGAGATACGGTCTAGACACGATATTTTCATCTTCTACATTAGCACCTCGCTTGAATGTTCTATCCACAAGTGACTTTCAATCCGAACAGCTCGATGGCCGATTTATATTTTAACATTGATTCGCGATACAAGGTCGGGCTGTCGGGTCTCGTTTGAAGATATGTGCCGGACATGATAAGTGTTTTGTGTTTGACATCAGGTCACACCAGACTTCCAGCAACATTCTGAACGAAAATCTCTGTGAATTGATTGATCATGGTTCAACAATGATTCTCAAGGACTTGTCATATCTTGCTTAACACGTCCAACTCTATGAACAGTACAACTGGCGAATCCAGAGGGGGTCAGAGGGGTCCGGAGACCACCCCTCGCCCGTTTGAAGTACCTTTTTTTTTAATGACCTTTGGTTGTTGTTTTTTAAATTCATCATCCATCACATACAACACTAAAATGAGCCCAAAAAGCAACTCTGATATTCTTTACAGCATTCTTCGCAACCCCCTAGAGATTTGTATCCCCTTTGTTTTTGTTTATAATTTTGCCATCCCCCTTTGTAAAATCCTGGATCTACCCCTAAGCACAATGGATGAAACCTGGAGATCAAAAGGTTAACATACATGAACTAGATAAAATTGTTTTCAGTTGTATATTAGCATGTTAATCGAACACTCTCTTCATACGGCTTCAACAACATGCAAATCTAAATATTTTTTCTCACTTTTTTGCATTGGTCAGTGATTAATGAACGATTGCCGTTTTCTCTAGATATTCAGTAACAGTTTTGACTTTTTATAGCAAGACGAGACTTCCACCGATTTGCACAACGAACACTGTGTTCTTTCCTCATGCTTTATGGCACAAGTAACTGAGTAAATATCTTGTTTTGTCTTGTCCGGTCATGCTTTGTCTTCTGTCTTGCAATCCGTCGTTTAGCTTTGTCCACAAAAGGCTTACGACGGGTTTTAAGAACTAAAGGCGACGCCACACCATACGAGTGCCTCGTAGTAGAATAGGCACTAGAACAGCCGATTTTTATAGCGATCGGCTATATATTCTCGTTCGAAGTATCGTTTGGCGTCGCCATCAATAAATTATGGATGTATCGTGCTTTAACGTCAATTCGGGGGCGAGATTTAACTCAGTCCATTGAGTGCACGCTTGAGGTGCTTGCGTCGTATGATCGAACCCCTTCGATGGATCCATTCAGATGATAGTTTTTTCTCTCGTTCCATCCAGTGTACCACAACTGGACAAAGGCCCTGGTATGTGCTTTTCTGTCTATGGGAAAGTGCATATAAAAGATTCCTTGCTGCATTAGGAACACTGTAGCGGGTTTCCTCTGAAGACTACGTGTCAGAATTATCAAATATTTGACATCCAATAGCCGATGATGAATTAATCAATTAATCAATCAATCAATGTGCTCTAATGGTGTCGTTAAACACACCAAACTTTAACGTCGATTCACAACTTCATGCTGCATACACTGGGGATTCTGTTGGGTGGTTCGTGGGGTTGGAATAAGGTCAGGTCATGTCAGAGTGTTTTACGTGCGCATTCAGTGCAAGCTGTTGTAGCGCACCCTTGTCATGGGCGCAGGTGCCGGCCACGGCCGGTTCCTCCCCCTAAGACAGGAAAGGGTTGGGGTGGATGTAGAAGGGATAGCCTGCGCTGGAAGGTGCACGAGAGCAACAACATCTCGACCAGGATCGGTTACAGGCGGGGGATTGGTTTTGGTGCTATGGAATTTTAATGTCCCGTAGGATTAAAGCCAAAGGGAAAAGTGCGCAGTTTGAATGAAGGCAATTGGGCTAATTTTTTACTGGTCTACCGAAAGCTACAAATGAGTTGAACTTAGTTGGGGTGGAGTGGATGGTTGGTTTGATATGAACACATTTGTTTTTCAAGATTATCTGGTCTGGTCAACAAAGATTGTTCTGCAGTGGATCCCTGCACATACAGGCATAGCGGGGAATAAAATCGCCGATCTGCTGGCAAAGGAGGGGAAGAAAAAAAGATCAGCCCCTCTCAGATCTATCTTACAAAGAAACCAGAACTCTGATCCGCAACAGGCAAAAATCCACCTTCCTTGCTTCAAATGACGGATACAATCTACATCAAGATCCTCTCCACCAACTGTCTCGCCACGAGCAAACAACAATTTGCTGAGGACAGATCACTGCGGACTGAAAGGACATCTTAAAAAGATTGTTATTCAGCCCTCGGCTCTCTGTGATTGTGGAAAAGCTGACCAAACACCACAACACTTCCTGCAGTCCTGTCCACTCTATAACAGAGAGAGGCAATAAATCTGGCCTATGAGTACTACCATGGATGACAGCGCTTTTTGCGACTCTCACGGGACAAAGGCTATAATACAACCAATCGAACGCTGAAGAAGAAGATCTGGTCTGATATCTGAGACTATGAGTTATTGTTATTTGTAACGAACAGGACCCATATTCACAAAATATCGTAAGCCTAGTTTTACACGTAAACGTAAATCTACGACTGAAGAGCTATTCACGAAACCACGAAAACGTAAGTTACGTGTAAAGTTGGACGTAAATATAAGAGTGCCTCAGGTTGCAACTAACGCTGCACGTAAGTTGTGTACATATAATAAATCAAGCACGATCGCCGTTATTTACTATTATTTACGGAAACTAGCAGCATTTCCAATAAATGAAACAGTTTGCTATGGCGAACGCCCACGGATTGAACATATTTTTGTTCGTGATCGAACGGATGTTTTCGACTTGGCCAATTTCTCCTGAGTTATCTTTTCCTTTTTAAGAAATGTCCTCAAGTTCGTACCAAAACGCGGATCCCCACCAATACCAAACTGCCATGGTTCACTGTTCGCAATGTTATTGTTAGCAGACGACAAACAAAATTGCCTTTTGCGCATTTGTTATTTACCCGGTAGCCATCGTTTCTAATGTGTTTTTATTAATTACTCCAGTGAGAATGTTAAATCGTAGATTTACGTCCAACTAAGTTACGTTTACATTTACGACCATCTTTGAGAATAAGGTGCTTCTTGCACGTAAACGTAAATCTACGGCACACGTAAGTGCTAGTCGTAGACGTAAATTTACACTTTTTTGTGAATATGGGTCCTGTTCTTTAACTTCCTTGTGGTTGTACAGTGATCCATCGGTATGTTGTCTAATAATACTGTTTTGTTGACAGACACACAGATATACAAGACTTTTTAAATTTCCATTTCAACATATAACTGCATGGTTCTGCAAGCAAATTGTACGGGGGCGGGGCGTAGCCCAGTGGTAAAGTGCACACCTGATGCGCGGTCGGTTTAGGATCAATTCCCGTCGGTGGGCCCATTGGGCTATTTCTCGTTCTAGCCAGTGCTCCATGACTAGTTTACCAACGGCCGTGGTATGTGTTAATCTGTCTGTGGGGTGGCACATATAAAAGATCCCTTACTACTAATTAAAAAATGTAGCGGGTTTCCTCTCTGAGACTATTTGTCAAATGACAGAATTTTTAACATCCAATAGCCGATGATTAATAAATCAATGTGCTCTAGTGGTGTTGTTAAACAAAACAAACAAACTCTAAGACTATATGTCAAAATTACCAAATGTTTGACATTCAATAGCCGATGATTAATAAATCAATGTGTTCCGGTGGTGTCGTTAAAACCCCCAAAAAACTCTAAGACTATAGGTCAAAATTACCAAATGTTTGTCATTCAATAGCCGATGATTAATAAATCAATAAGATCTACTGGTGTCGTAATACAAAACCAAATTTTTAACAACTTGTACGAAAGACGCAGTATAAACATCCGCGTGTTGCGACATTGACCTCCAAGAGCACAGTTTCATGCATTCTTCAGAGAGACAGAGCTAGATATGATAACCACGTTTTAATGTTCTGTCCGTGCACGATTTACAGCTGTATGCAAGAACTTAATATCATATTTGAACAATGATTTATAAGTCTATGCTGTCATGGTTGACATAAATACGCAGAGATATGATGTGAGCACAGTGATGTTTTCTGGTTGGAGATTATATACTATTGTCTGATCTCTTGATCCAAAGAGAGGGAAGGATGTAGTCCATTGGTAGAGCGCTCTCATGAGAATCACTAGTCCTTAATGAACTCAGGTTTTACTCATCCCAACCAGTGTCCCAACCAGTGTCTCAACTAGTGCCCCAACCAGTGTCTCAACCAGTGTCCCAACCAGTGTACTAGGACTGATACCTGAAATGCTACGGTAAATACTACCATGTCTGGTGAAAATGCATATAAAAGAGTTCGACAAATATTTGAGACAATCACTAGCCCTCATAGAAACTTTGGCTAGTGCCCTATGTATTATAGTAATACAGTTGATAATTTCCACTAGCCTAGACCAAATATTCACTAGCCGGGACCGAGTGCTGGGGAATCTGTCGAACTTTGAATAGCTTCCGTGGAAGCTCCTGGTTTCTTCTGCCTCTCGATCAAGTGTCGCAATAAGCATTTTAGTATTTTGGAAATCAAATAGCTATAATTTAAAATGAGTTGAGTTGCTATTATATAAATATGCCTTTCCTTTTAAACCACACAAATCTAGTAGTAGGTCTACTAGTATTCAGAACTGTAACTGGTCGTCAGTGATTATTTAGAAATAAGAGTCACACACAGTAAGATTTACTGAAATTTAATATCATAGATTTTCAAATCCCACGCAATTCTTTTTTTTTCTTTTCTTTTTTTTGGTCATCTACTAGTGGGGTCATTATTGAGTGCCCCGTGACCATATTTCAGGGACAAAAATTTGAGGGTGGATTTCAAATCGTTTGGACCTCGCGAAAGTTCCGGCTAACTCCATCAGGAGGCCAAATACACGACGGTCGCCGGCGACCATACTGAAAATAGAAAATCGTCATATCTCACTTAATATGTGAGTTAGAATCATGAATAAGGTGTCTGTTTCCATTACACAGAAGGTGCTTAATCTGCTGGTGGGGTTATGTATGTAATTTGAAGGCGTCTTGACATTGAAATCCAAGATGGCTGTTGTCCACAACATTGATAATAAGAAAGCGTCAAAGCTCTTGAAATATTTAACAATATGTGATAAATAAGTAGTGTTTTATGTTGAAAAGTGGATGCACAATCTATTGGTGGGGTTATTTTTTTGCAATTTTATATCATCTTGGTCTTTAAATCCAAGATAGCTGTTGTTCATGTTATTTAAATTAAGAATATGCTGCAGCCCTTGATCTGATTGAGATAGAATAATTAAAATAATTAAACAGAGCATTTGCAAAAGTTTTACCAGTTGATTTTACAATATAATGCCATTTTGACCTTGAAATCTGATAAGGATGGCGTGGCAGCTATATTGAAACCACGGAAAGCGGAATATATTTCGAAATAAATTTATGTCCACTGGAACATTTACCGACAAATGATACGTCAGTTAAATCCAGTGTCTGATTTTATTTTGTAAGTCACGAGTTTACTTTTATTTAAGCACATTTACCAAATTGCTAAAGTTTTTTGGATAAATATATATTGAGCAAGTTTTAATCAGCTGCTACGCTCTCCATATTGGATTTCCGTGTCAAAATGACCTCAAATTGCAAAAACGACCACACAAAAACGAATGTGAATCATCGGTTTGATATAAATACATACGTCATTTATTATTCTAATCCTATTAATTTAAGGGTTCCAGCATGTTCTTATTTTAAAAATGATGACCAACGGATATCTTGAAATTGAAGATCAAGATAGCATGAAATTGCGAAAATTAACTCACCTAAATATTGTACATCCTGCTTTTTGTGCAAATAGATACCTCATCTATGATTTAGCCCAAATATTTCACGAGTTCCGCTGTTTTTTAATTATCAATATGGTGGACAACGGCCATCTTGGATTCGAATGTAAAGATTAAGAGAAATTGCAAAAATATCACCACCAGAAGAATAGGCACCCTCTGTGTAATGGGAATAGACACCTTATCTTTTAAATTCTTACTCACATATTAAAAGAGATATGGCGATTTTCGATTTCCTGTATGGCAAGCAATCATGGATTTGGCACCCCCTAAAGGTACACAATATTTGAAATGCACCTTCAAACTTTGGTCCCCCCCAAAATGGTCACGGAGAAGCCAAATATGACCCACAATACACTTTTTTATTGCCCCAGATCAATGTGACAATGTCAAGGATGGGGAGCCTTGAATCCTTTGCTTACACAGTATTTATAACATACACATATCCATATCGATATCCATACACTCATACATATACATATACATACACTCATACATATACATATACATATACATATACATATACATATCCATATCCATATCCATATCGATATCCATACACTCATACATATACATATACATATACATACACATACACATACACATACACATACACATACACATACACATACACATACACATATACATATACATATACATATCGATATCCATACACTCATACATATACATATACATATACATATACATATCCATACACTCATACATATACATATACATATACATATACATATACATATACATATCCATACACTCATACATATACATATACATATACATATACATATACATATACATATACATATACATACATATACATATACATATACATATACATATATATATACATATACATATACATATACATATACATATACATATACATATCCATATCCATACACTCATACATATACATATACATATACATATACATATACATATACATATACATATACATATCCATACACTCATACATATACATATACATATACATATACATATACATATACATATACATATCCATACACTCATACATATACATATACATATACATATACATATACATATACATATATATACATATACATATACATATACATATACATATACATATACATATACATATACATATCCATATCCATATCGATATCCATACACTCATACATATACATATACATATACATACACATACACATACACATACACATACACATACACATACACATACACATACACATATACATATACATATACATATCGATATCCATACACTCATACATATACATATACATATACATATACATATCCATACACTCATACATATACATATACATATACATATACATATACATATACATATACATATCCATACACTCATACATATACATATACATATACATATACATATACATATACATATACATATACATACATATACATATACATATACATATACATATATATACATATACATATACATATACATATACATATACATATACATATCCATATCCATACACTCATACATATACATATACATATACATATACATATACATATACATATACATATACATATCCATACACTCATACATATACATATACATATACATATACATATACATATACATATACATATCCATACACTCATACATATACATATACATATACATATACATATACATATACATATATATACATATACATATACATATACATATATATATACATATACATATACATATACATATACATATACATATACATATCCATATCCATACACTCATACATATACATATACATATACATATACATATACATATACATATACATATACATATACATATACATATACATATCCATACACTCATACATATACATATACATATACATATACATATACATATACATATCCATACACTCATACATATACATATACATATACATATACATATACATATACATATCGATATCCATACACTCATACATATACATATACATATACATATGCATATACATATACATACACATACATAAACATATTTTCACAGATATACACATATTTTGTTACTCGTGCCTAAGCAAGTATTGATCTCAGGAGAAAAGATCTTTAAGAAGGAAAGAAAGAAAACAAAACACGCATGTAAAACGACAGTTAAAAGTTTGTTTTTGTTTAACAAAATCACTAGAGCATGTTGATTTAGTAATCATCGTCTATTGGATATCAAACATTAAAAAAAAATTGACATATAGTCTTGTTTTTTTAACGACACCACTAAAGCACATTGATTTATTAATCATCGGCTATTGGATATCAAAGATTTGGTATATTTCCACATATAGTCTTACAGAGGAAACCTGACCGGCGTCGGTGGCGTCGTGGTTAGGCCATCGGTCTACGGGCTGGTAGGTACTGGGTTCGGATCCCAGTCGAGGCATAGGATTTTTAATTCAGATGCCGACTCCAAACCCTGAGTGAGTGTTCCGCAAGGCTCAATGGGTAGGTGTAAACCACCTGCTCCGACCATTGATCCATAACTGGTTCAACAAAGACCATGGTTTGTGCTATCCTGCCTGTGGGAAGCGCAAATAAAAGATCCCTTGCTGCCTGTCGTAAAAGAGTAGCCTATGTGGCGACAGCGGGTTTCCTCTAAACAACAGTGTCAGAATTACCATATGTTTGACGTCCAATAGCCGATGATTAGATAAAAGTCAATGTGCTCTAGTGGCGTCGTTAAATAAAACAAACTTTACTTTTTTAGAGAGGAAACCCGCTTTTCCATTAGTAGAAAGGGATCTTTTATATTTCAACATCCCACAGACATAATAGCACATACCACGGCCTTTGATATATCAGTCGTGGTGCACTGGGTGGAACGAGAAATAGCTCAATGAGTCCACCGTTGAGAATCGATCTTAGATCGACCGCACACCAGGCGAGCGCTTTACCACTACATTGACAACTAGTCAAATCTTATTGATTTGTATATAAAATGTATGCCTATGAGCCGGAAGGCTTAAAGCTAATAAACTATACTATACCACTGGGTTACGCCCCGCCCCATGAAACAACAATTACATGGTTCGACAATGACTCACGAGTCCTAGCCGCTATGGCTTTATTTTCCGGAGACATAAAAAACGAAATATGAGAACAGGTTTCTTCCGTTATAATGTATTTATAAGTATTAAAACCATTACTTGAGTGTTCTTAATAAATGGTTGTTCAAAGGCATCCCGTACCGTGCTCCGTACATATATAAACTTTATGTAAACCGAATGACCTACCCACAGGAAATTGTTCCGCCCATTAAAATATCTTAAAAGTGCGGATAGCATGCTGTCATATATTTGTCTGATCTATTATGGAGATACAGCCTAGGAGCAATGACATTTTCGACCTTTAGATAAAAGTACCTAAGAAATCGCTGCCTCCTAACCGGCCTCGGTGGTGCAATAGTTAAGCCATCGGACTAAAGGCTGGTAGGTACAGGGTTCGCAGCCCGGTACCGGCTCCAACCCAGAGCGTGTTCTTAATGGGTAGGTGGTAGGCCACTACACCCTCTTCTCTCTCTCACTAACCAACTAACCAACTAACCAACTAACAACTAACCCACTGTCCTGGGCAGACAACCCATATAACTGAGGTGTGTGCCCAGGACAGCGTGCTTGAACCTTAATTGGATATAAGCACGAAAATAAGTTGAAATAAAAATGTTGCCTCCTGAATATGCAGTGTATCAGTGTATGAGCCATTCTCCCTATTTTGGCACATAATGTGAATATTCCTAATCCTTGCAGAAATATTCTATATCTGGGGTTTGGGGGCGAGACGTGGCCCAGTGGTAAAGCTCTCGCTTGGTGCGCGGTCGGTCTAGGATTGGGCTATTTCTCGTTCCAGCCAGTGCACAAAAACTGGTATATCAAATGCCGTGGTATATGCTATCTTGTCTGTGAGTTGGTGCATATAAAATATCCCTTGCTACTAATGGACAAATGTATCGGGTTTCCTCTCTAAGACTATATGTCAAAATTACCAATATTGGCGTTAAACAAAACAAACCTTTTTTCTTTTATCTGGGTTTCATCCGTTACATGACATTTTTAATGTTAAAGAGTTTGTCACACCGAACATGGACATATATAGTTGTTTATCCGTGACGTGTATTACTGACAGAGCTGACCGTTTTTAATGATGTTTAGTACATTATCGGGGTTTTTCAGAATGAGCCATTCCTTCAATATATTGAGCCCTATCACTTTACTGCTCGAGATCACCTTACCGCTCAAATAAGGGAAATACAGCATGTGTATGTGCTAAAATATAAAGGACCTCTTTCACGTTACCACTAATTTTATTACGTTATCGATCAGGGTGTGTTGAAAAGTAAAGTAAAGTTTGTTTTATTTAACGACCCCAAACCGGCCTCGGTGGCGTCGTGGTTAGCCATCGGTCTACAGGCTGGTAGGTATTGGGTTCGGATCCCAGTCGAGTTTGGAGTCGGTATCTGAATTAAAAATCCCATGCCTCGACTGGGATCCGAACCCAGTACCAACCAGTCTGTAGACCGATGGCCTAACCACGACGCCACCGAGGCCGGTAAGGGTGTGTTGAAGTCCAAAATGTCTCAACTGTCCAAGATGTCCCAATTTTAACAAGTATGTACCAAGTCGGCCCAAAATGTCCTAACTGCTGCATTTGCATATGTATGTATGATTTTATGTATGCATGTATTGATGTATGAATATCTATATATTGTATGTATGTCGAAGTTGACTGTTACATACATAGATATTAACGCACTGGCGCAGGGGATAATTAAATCCTTTCTTGCCTCACAAATTGTCCCATGCCGTTGCTGGGACTCGAACCTGTGGCAAATTGCAGACTTATCACGATGCGCTCTGAGCTATTGAGGCATCCATAAAAGAAGGATGCTCTTTAACTCAACTATATGCATGGGGCCTACAATCTACGCGGTCGATCCCGCTTACGTACATGAAACAGTGGGCAGATCTGGCACTGGCTAGTATGTATTGATGTATGAATATCTATATTTTGTATGTATGTATTGATGTATGAATATCTATATATTGTATGTATGTCGAGGTTGACTATTACATACATAGATATTAACGCACTGGCGCAGGGGATAATTAAATCCTTTCTGGCCTCACAAAGTGTCCCATGCCGTTGCTGGGACTCGAACCTGTGGCACCGATTCGCCCGCAAATTGCAAGGCTAACCACGATACGCTCTGAGCTATCGAAGCTTCCATAAAAAAGGAAGCTCTTTAACTCAACCATATGCATGGGGCCTACAATCTACGCGGTCGATCCCGCTTACGTGCATGAAACAGTGGGCAGACCTGGCACTGGCTAGTATGTATTGATGTATGAATATCTATATATTGTATGTATGTCGAGGTTGACTATTACATACATAGATATTAACGCACTGGCGCAGGGGATAATTAAATCCTTTCTGGCCTCACAAATTGTCCCATGCCGTTGCTGGGACTCGAACCTGTGGCACCGATTCGCCCGCAAATTGCAAGGCTAACCACGATACGCTCTGAGCTATCGAAGCTTCCATAAAAAAGGAAGCTCTTTAACTCAACCATATGCATGGGGCCTACAATCTACGCGGTCGATCCCGCTTACGTGCATGAAACAGTGGGCAGACCTGGCACTGGCTAGTATGTATTGATGTATGAATATCTATATATTGTATGTATGTCGAGGTTGACTATTACATACATAGATATTAACGCACTGGCGCAGGGGATAATTAAATCCTTTCTGGCCTCACAAATTGTCCCATGCCGTTGCTGGGACTCGAGCCTGTGGCACCGATTCGCCCGCAAATTGCAAGGCTAACCACGATACGCTCTGAGCTATCGAAGCTTCCATAAAAAAGGAAGCTCTTTAACTCAACCATATGCATGGGGCCTACAATCTACGCGGTCGATCCCGCTTACGTGCATGAAACAGTGGGCAGACCTGGCACTGGCTAGTATGTATTGATGTATGAATATCTATATATTGTATGTATGTCGAGGTTGACTATTACATACATAGATATTAACGCACTGGCGCAGGGGATAATTAAATCCTTTCTGGCCTCACAAATTGTCCCATGCCGTTGCTGGGACTCGAGCCTGTGGCACCGATTCGCCCGCAAATTGCAAGGCTAACCACGATACGCTCTGAGCTATCGAAGCTTCCATAAAAAAGGAAGCTCTTTAACTCAACCATATGCATGGGGCCTACAATCTACGCGGTCGATCCCGCTTACGTGCATGAAACAGTGGGCAGACCTGGCACTGGCTAGTATGTATTGATGTATGAATATCTATATATTGTATGTATGTCGAGGTTGACTATTACATACATAGATATTAACGCACTGGCGCAGGGGATAATTAAATCCTTTCTGGCCTCACAAAGTGTCCCATGCCGTTGCTGGGACTCGAACCTGTGGCACCGATTCGCCCGCAAATTGCAAGGCTAGCCACGATGCGCTCTGAGCTATTGAAACATCCATAAAAAGGATACTCTTTAACTCAACCATATGCATGGGGCCTACAATCTACGCGGTCGATCCCGCTTACGTGCATGAAACAGTGGGCAGACCTGGCACTGGCTAGTATGTATTGATGTATGAATATCTATATATTGTATGTATGTCGAGGTTGACTATTACATACATAGATATTAACGCACTGGCGCAGGGGATAATTAAATCCTTTCTGGCCTCACAAAGTGTCCCATGCCGTTGCTGGGACTCGAGCCTGTGGCACCGATTCGCCCGCAAATTGCAAGGCTAGCCACGATGCGCTCTGAGCTATTGAAACATCCATAAAAAGGATACTCTTTAACTCAACCACATGCATGGGGACTACAATCTACGCGGTTGATCCCGCTTACGTGCATGAAACAAAAAGTAAAGTAAAGTTTGTTTTATTTAACGACGCCGCTAGAGCACATTGATTTTTTATCTTATCATCGGCTATTGGACGTCAAACATATGGTCATTCTGACACTGTTTTTAGAGGGAACCCGCTGTCGCCACATAGGCTACTCTTTTTACGACAGGCAGCAAGGGATCTTTTATTTGCGCTTCCCACAGGCAGGATAGCACAAACCATGGCCTTTGTTGAACCAGTTATGGATCACTGGTCGGTGCAAGTGGTTTACACCTACCTATTGAGCCTTGCGGAGCACTCACTCAGGGTTTGGAGTCGGTATCTGGATTAAAAATCCCATGCCTCGACTGGGATCCGAACCCAGTACCTACCAGCCTGTAGACCGATGGCCTGCCACGACGCCACCGAGGCCGGTTGCATGGAACAGTGAACAGACCTGTATGTATGTATGTTAAAGTTACAGTTTGCTTTGTTTAACGATACGATTAGAGCACACTGAATTATTAATCATCGGCTATAAGATGGCAAACATTTGGTAATTTTTACATTAGTAGAAAGAGATCTTCTATATGCATCATCCAACAAACAAGATAGCACATACCACAGCCATTGATATACTTTGATGGCTGAAACGGCTATGTACATATGTATGTATGTGTGTGTATGTGTGTGTGTGTATGTGTGTGTGTGTGTGTGTGTGTGTGTATGCCTGTGTGTATGCAATGTATATCAAAGGACGTGGTATGTGCTATCCTGTTTGTGGGATGGTGCATATAGAAGATCCCTTTCTACTAATGAAAAAATTACCAAATGTTTGCCATCCTATAGCCGATGATTAAAGGGACATACCCTAGTTTTTAAACACTAACGCATATTTTGGACTATTATAACCGTTTTTTGGTAACTTATATCACACTTTACTTAGATTTTATTATTTAGATTATCAATTTCCGTACATTCGAAGTGGGTTTGGGTTTTTTTGGTCATCCTGGTGTTTTTAATATCACAAATTGCATTTCTCATATTTTTAAAAACGCACGTGCGTCTGAGACGTAACAGTTATGGAGTCGAGTTTAAGTCTATTTTTAGAGGGTATTTCACCATTTCAAAGTCACAGACTAATTTTTTCACTCAATTGTAACTTATCCAAATGTGTTACAAGTTTGTAGATTAACTAAACTTAGTGTTAATTTTCACGGGTTGAAACTAGGGTATGTCCCTTTAATAAATCACATCTACACATGTATATACATTTGTGTATTCGGTTTGTTAACCTGAATTCAGAAGTTAGAGGGCGATCACCTTATGAAAAGGACAAATACGTTGATGCCTAAAATACAGTTTATTCTGTCTGATCCCATTCCCGTTTGAAAGCAGAATGCGCATGACGATGTTTCAATCTGTATTTACTTTTATTTTTTTCTAATTTGTTATGCTTTACTTTTTGTTTTATTATTGAATGGCTGGGATGGTAACCCGCTGGTTTTCGATTTATTTCTTTTCTTTGCAAAGCTAACTTCAGTGATTAAACACAGCGTTACTAGGAATACATTTTATGTCGTTGAAATATTTCTTTTTCGATTACAAAAGCCCTGTTAATTATAACGTACGCATATTATAGACAATACAAAACATTATTACCCATATGGTTAAAAATATCCAGGTACACTTCGACGTCATCGATTGGGGCACTACAACCTTACAGGAACGTCAGCCAAACGAGCTTAGCGGTACAAATGTCAATGACACCAAGGGGTGGGGATGACAATTTTTATTCTGCTTGTAATTGCAGTATATCTACCTTGCTGGAAAACATGAATTGACGTCAACAAAAGAAAAATACTTTTTTTTATTATTGCACATCAACTTATCCCAACATAAGGAGAATGGCCGATATTCAGAACTAAAATATTCTCAAGATTCTTCATTGATTTATGTGTGCATTGAAGTCAATGTTATCTATCTTGTTTAGAAAGCAAGACACGATAATATATAAAAAAAAATAATTCTGTAATAACATATGATGAAACCGTGTTACCGGCAAGAGACTTTGGCCACGGGAGATGGCAAGAATTTTAATATTTTGTATTCAGAAGGAAGAGGCTCTGTTAAGTTCCCATGAAATGAGTATCTGATCAATAACGGCAATGCTTGCCTGTGTGTCGCCAGATATTCAGATTGCGATGCGCGCCTTAGGGACAGGGCAAAGTATGGCGATTCGTTAGGATAATTATGTACTTAAACTGCAGTGTCTCTGGTGAAACACTAGACACGGGGATGTGTAGTATCACGAGCAGGGTATCGATTACTAATAACCTGTCCTTTATAGTGTGATTCCGTTTGAGATGGACATGATTAGCGCAGATCCTGACCGCTAAAATTGTTTTGATAAAACATTAAACGTTTGTGTATTCATTTCGCGGTATCAGAAGAGGCGTTTATCCTTTGCATCGTCTTCACCATATGTCATATCAGGGAATCTTTTTATCGATATTTTAAAAACTTACTTTTTTTATTTGCAATGTTTGTGTATTCATAAAAATATCAGAATAGGTGTTTATTTTTTTGCATTATCTTCATCATTGGTTGATGATTATTAAATCAATGTGCTCTAGTGGTGTCGTTAAACAAAACAAACAAAATATCTTCATCACAACAGAATAGTTTTAACGATATTTAAAAAGCAACAGTTGTTGAACTTTCTTGCAATGTTTATGTATTCATTACGTGATATCTGAATAGGTGTTTATCTTTTGCTTCATTTTCATCATATCAAGGAATCTTTTTATTGATATTTAAATGTTTTATATCAATTACGCCTGTCACGGGGATCCTATAATACCCGTAACTGAATGAAACACGATTGTCCAAACATCTCTCCTAACTGTATATCTATTAGATCTCTCTGTAACAGCCAGTTATACCCGCAGTGGCTCGTCTAGGTATGATCAGAGATACGATCTTATATAAAGTATATATTATTATAGCACGTTTAGTTCACTAGAAAACACAACAAAAACACAATGCACTTTGGAATCTGTATTAACCTACGCTGACAAATGTACTGCCGCAGTAGTTAATTAATAACAACAATAAATAATAACAACCCAGAACTGATCACTTAATTAGTTAATCTCTAGGTGTCTAGTTTACACAATATGCTAATCACTTCACCGTGACACAACACCCACACGTGTGATAATTGAGAAACGCTAACACACACACGTGCGATAATGGTGAAACGCTTCCAGGGCCGGCATATTTTCCTCTGATCGTCAGACTGGCTGTCGCCATTCGCTAGAGATACCCCGATTGCGCGGAGGTATTACGTAACTACTCGCCACATGGCCTCCGCATCTGGGCTGGGTGTGTATTAGAAACTGCACACGGCCCTCTAAACAATTAATATCGCCACAGGCGAAAAGAAATTAAGAGCAGGTACCGCCACACACCCCCACCTCAAAAAGGATATTTCCTCTACTCTAGGAATAGGGAAATATACTACATTAAAACAAAAAGGTGCGTTAACCGACGCATACGGGCATTTATAACACATGTAATAATAAGGTGACTACCAGTAATCACACTGAGTCTCTTAGTCCCTGGTATACAAATATAATATATATAAAAACAAAGCAGAAATCAAGAATGTCAACACATTATCATACGTTCAACTTCGGGACAGGGCATCAGCGATTACATTGGATGTGCCCTTGATATGTTCAATGGTGATTGGGTATTCTTGCAGAAGAAGACTCCACCTCAAAACTCTCTGGTTGGTGGCTTTCATTCTGTGAATGAAAGTGAGCGGATTATGATCAGTAAAGACCACCACTTGATGCACTGTCGATTTCACGTAGATCTGAAAATGCTTCAGAGCTTGTACCATGGCCAAAGCTTCCTTGTCTATAGTGGAATAGTTCACCTGGTGTTTGTCAAACTTTTTGGAGAAGAAACTTACAGGATGGTCCAGTCCATTTTCGTCTTCCTGGAACAGCACAGCTCCAGCTCCCACGTCACTGGCATCCACAGCTAGCTTGAAAGGCATTCGGTAGTCTGGTGCTGCCATCACGGGAGACGAGGAGCGCATCTGCTTGAGACGGTTGAATGACTTCTCGCATTCACCTGACCACTGGAACTTCGTTTCTTTCTTTTTCAGTGTCGCACGTTTTCCAGGTTTTCTCCGATAGGCATGCTGTCGAATCGGTGTAGTGTTGGGTTCCAAGCGCACATCCTGGCTTAAGGTATTGGTAACCGTTGGAAGGTCCTGACAAATGGAAACATTGTCTTGTATCAGCGTAGTCAACTTTTCTCGCTGGGGGTTCAAGTCTGCTAGAATCTGGCTGTTGGTTAGTTTTCTCTTTGCAGTCTTGACGTCATCACAGGAAATTGAGTGATTCTCAATTTGGACAGGCAACACTGGAACTATCGGCAGTCTGTCAAAATAACCTTTTAGCAAATTGATGTGACAATACCTACTTTTCCTAACCCTATCAGGAGTGTTTATCACATACCCTGTCTCATTAACCCGTTTGTGCACAACATAGGGACCGAAATACCGGTTCTGTAATGAACCCCGTTTAATGGGAAGGTACAGCAGCACCTTATCCCCTGGTTTAAATTCCCGACTCCTAGTCTTCCTATCAAACACTGATTTTATTTTGCTCTGAGCATCCCTCTCTCTATCCCTCTCTTCTCTTTCTCTCTATCTAATGCACGTTCTTCTCTTTCGTCATCAAGCTTTTTAAAAGGTAACTGTTGTTCCATACTCAAGTCATTTATCTCTATCTCTGGAACAATCTCACTTTCTTCCATAACAGGACTATCACCAAAAACGTCCTGGATAATAATTGTCCTTATATCTCCTAAGGTTTTAGCTGATGTTAAATCAATTTCTCGCTCACCCGCGATTTAAACTAACTCGGCCTTACGTGCTCGCTTAATCTCCACTACACTGAGCGTAGGCCTATCCAGCAAATTCTTATCCATGTTTAGATATGACGCACTTATTATTAATTAATTTTCTAGTGAACAAGTTTGCTACTTCTAGTTATTTGTAAAAATAATTTATAAAGCCCCCATTTACAAACAATACTTTTTTTTAAATATGCATGTCCCGTTTCAGATCCGGGACGAGCGCCCCAATTTTCTACTCCTGTCACGGGGATTCTACAATACCCGTAACTGAATGAAACACGATTGTCCAAACATCTCTCCTAACTGTATATCTTTTAGATCTCTCTGTAACAGGCAGTTATACCCGCAGTGGCTCGTCTAGGTATGATCAGAGATACGATCTTATATAAAGTATATATTATTATAGCACGTTTAGTTCACTAGAAAACACAACAAAAACACAATGCACTTTGGAATCTGTATTAACCTACGCTGACAAATGTACTGCCGCAGTAGTTAATTAATAACAACAATAAATAATAACAACCCAGAACTGATCACTTAATTAGTTAATCTCTAGGTGTCTAGTTTACACAATATGCTAATCACTTCACCGTGACACAACACCCACATGTGTGATAATTGACAAACGCTAACACACACACATGCGATAATGGAGAAACGCTTCCAGGGGAACTTAATTAATAAAGGAATTACAACACTATTCCTAACTGGTTAATTTTTAATTAACCCTAACTACTCGTTCAATAACGTGTGATAATTGAGAAACGCTAACACACACACGTGCGATAATGGAGAAACGCTTCCAGGGGAACTTAATTAATAAAGGAATTACAACACTATTCCTAACTGGTTAATTTTTAATTAACCCTAACTACTCATTCAATAACCTTGTAATACAGAATTAATACTGGTACCTATCACAATAAAGACAATAACCTACAGTTTACCTAGGTCCTCTAGGATGACTGGCTAAGCTTTATATATATATATATATATATATATATATATATATATATATATATATATATATATATATATATATATATATATATATATATATATATCAGAACGTGAGCCTACAGAATACTGCGTCAGATGACCGGCAGCACCGTCTAAATAATATTGTTATAATACAGTATTAAAATATTTAAAGTCACATCAATCACATCAAGGTTATACACAGAGCAGAAAATATATATTTACCAAAGTCCCGTCTGAACTAATATAGATCGTTCAGTGGACGGACAGCCGTTCCCCTGGATACGTCCAAAAATGTTTCTCCTCGATATCAGGTCAGGTCAGGTCATAGGGTTTAACGTGCACATTCAGAGCAAGCTGTTGTAGCGCACGCCTGTCGTGGGCGCAAGTGCTTGCGAAGCAAGCTCTGACGTCCAAGACAGAAAGCCTCGATATCTCTCAAACCTAGCTATTTATTCAAAACTCTCAGAGACAGCGAATATCGCCTGGGGGTACAAGGCGGTACCTCACGTATCATGTGGATTTTCCACAACCACCACGCCGGCATATTTTCCTCTGATCGTCAGACTGGCTGTCGCCATTCGCTAGAGATACCCCGGTCGCGCGGAGGTATTACGTAACTACTCGCCACATGGCCTCCGCACCTGGGCTGGGTGTGTATTAGAAACTGCACACGGCCCTCTAAACAATTAATATCGCCACAGGCGAAAAGAAATTAAGAGCAGGTACCGTCACAACGCCATATCAGAATACGTGTTTTATCTTTTGCGAAATACTTTTTAACGATATTTCTTGCAATGTTTGTGTATTCATTATGCGATATCAGAATAGGTGTTTGATATTGGAAGTGTTTCTGGTTTTTCTAATACCACGAATGACATTAAAAAAACCCACAACCCACACGTACCTCTGAGAAATAACGGTTATTGAGACGAGGACCGGCCTCGGTGGTGTCGTGGTTAAGCCATCGGACAAAAGGCTGGTAGGTACTGGGTTCGCAGCCCTGTACCGGCTCCCACCCTCTTCTCTCTCGCTAACAACTAACCCACTGTCCTGGACAGACAGCCCAGATAGATGAGGTGTGTGCCCAGGACAGCGTGTTTGAACCTTAATTGAATATAAGTACGAAAATAAGTTGAAATGAATGAATTGAGACGAGCTCGAGACTATTTTTAAAGGTATTCCTCTGTTTCAACTTCACAGACTCTTGTTTCACTCTATCGTAACGTTATCCATGTGTGTTACAGGTTTGTATATTAATAACCAAAAGTAGTGTCCATTTTCACGGGTTGAAAGTAGGATCTGCAACTTTAATCTTATGATGAAATCATATTGACTGAATCATGTCAACATGTCGATAAAAGTTATTAACCAAATAGTAAAACGCATTAGCCAGCTAAAGTGAACAATTCTTTTTGACGTTTTCTTTTATTCGTTTGATTGAAACATATTTTATTGCATATAAGGTACAAATGGATTGGGCACAAGTTATCCAACTTACGAGGCCCTGTCCTAATAACATACAATAATGACAATATGACAGTAAGACAATAACGGCGACTACAGCTATTACAAGAATATACAAAAAATTCAATATTCAAAGAGAAGTATATACATGAGAGAAAAACAAAACAGAATTATTATTTTTATTTTTTTTATTCGTGTTGACTGAATGAAAAATGAATAATTCGTTGATCCCTAACTAGGCCGGTATATACTAAAGCGCAATCTGTGCATGAGATTTTCCATAAAACCGATATACTACATCTTGAATGTATAATATAGAAAATACTACACGAGTGGCCGTTAGTGACACGAATGTAGTATTCTATTTCTTACATATGTTCAGAAAACAGTTTTAAAATAAATGTAAACGCCTTTTCCCAACTAAAACCTATGTACGGCCCTAGCGCTTAAAGTTAACTTGTGCGTCACAGACAAGTCAATTTCAGTTTAACTCGTACGTCACATCTAGTGACCAATTTCTACCCTGTTTTTCCAAAGGATGGTATGGCATTGGCGACCTGGTCATCACTTAGATGCGAGTGCGAATGCGAATAATGTTTACATGCTCATATACCACTAGAGTTTCGAGCATGTCCGTCCCGGGTCCTGTCATTGGATAGCCAGGGGCTTGTCCCGGGACAGAAAAAAAAATTATGAGGACAATTTTGAAATTTACATCCAAAAATTAAATAGTGGGCCTTTAAAATTTTGATGCGCATCTCTAATGAATATAATTAATAAAGAAAATTCTACTCATTAAATTTGGTCGCTAGATTAGATTGGGTGGTCAAAAAGAAATTAGATAAGATCGGTGGCCTAACTTTATATAATTTGGAGCATTTTAGAAGGACAGTCCAAAAATAAATAAGAGAAAGAAGAGAGGATCGGACTATTTAATAATATTTTAAAAAAAGAAAGTAATTTCGACATAAACTTTTGAACGAAGGTCTAAAAGTTTAAAGTCCGATTTATATGTCCACGTGAGTGGCCTCGTTAAGGCCGTTAGGGTGCACAGTTTGTAGGGACGAGATGGGTTGCATCCCGTCAAGAAAACCCCTAGACTGACAGTCAATAGACATTGAAGGTGTAGTGCTGTGCTGAAATACAGATCTTGGGAAGCCGGATCCATCTGAACGAGAGAAAGAATCAGACTAGGGTATAGTCCAGTCGTCATGGGTTGGTATAGTGGTGCGGACGGCCCCGACTCCGGAGGATACAATATGGACTCACAATAAAACAAAATAAAGTCCAGAAAAGAGTAGTAGAGGCCGACCCCGCTTCCTATTTCTTCTTAGTGTGGGGCGGTCAATCTACCAGTGCTGCTAGGACAGGCCCGGACACGTAGATACTAAACGCGAACAACCGTGGCGTTCTGCAGAATGGTCGTCATACGAGTCACGAAAAAAACAAGTCTACATAGTCAGACGGAAAAATGACGTGGAGGCAAGGAATCTCGCTAAAAAAGAATCCAACCTGGTGGTGCAGACTGTCGAAACGAGAAGCGTTCCAGCGTTCAATCAGTTCCAATGGCCGCATACATCCCAGTAGAAAACTTAATTTCGCTGACAAAAACAACGAAATGAAGGATCCCCAAGTCGAGCCACAAAAGCACGTGCAGTGTGCAGAAGCGAAACAAACATGACTTACCGCGTGGAGTTCCAGACTGGGAATGCACTTAGATGCAACGAGTTGTAAGATAATTGGTATCTAACGGGCACGAATGTAGTATTCTATTTCTTACATATCTTCAGAAACCAGTTTTAAAATAAATTTAAACGCCATTTTCAACTAAAACCTACATTGTATGTACGACGCTAGCTCTTAAAGTTAACTTGTGCGCCACAACCAAGTCAATTTCAGGTTGTACGTCACATCCAGTGATCGATTTCTACCGTGCTTTTCTATTGGATGGTATGGCATTGGTGACCTAGTCATCACCTAGGTGCCGCAGTCGTATGTCTATAAAATGCTATCGCACGTATATGTGTTAACAAGTGTGAGTTATCAAAAATAATGAATAATATTATCACCAACTGATGTGTAAAATTTTAGCGTTCCTTTTTTTGTTCATTATTTTTTTTACTGAATAGTCGTTTAAAAACTGTGTCAGTGTCTGTGCTACAAATCTTGGTCAGATGTCAAGTTATTTAGCTTTAATTACTGGCGTTTCGTGCGCCATACGATATCTAGCTGAGATTCGCCTTTTGCGATTTGACTTGGTAGTTCAATATCCGAATTCATCAATGCAGACCATTTTCGTTTGTTCGAAGAGATTGTCTTTAGTAAATTAAGTCTTGCAATGCTGATGAGTTTGATATAGTAAGATATTTGTTTCACTAATGTGTTCTTTTAGCTATTGGTCTCCTGCAGGGCACGTTGCTACAGTTTCTTAGTGGAGCAAAAACCCCTCATTTGTGTTACTGATCTCGGCCATGTTCCACGAAGCGATCTTAGTGCCAAGATCACGTTTAGAGCATAACTACATGTACCTTAGGCCTATACACTTAAAGGCGCAGAACCTAGTTTCAGCCCTAGAAAATGGACAATGGTTAATCTACAAACCTGCAATACATTTGGATAAAGTTATAATAGAGAAAGAAGCTAAAATGTGCAATGTTTAAAAGGGAAAATATCGTCTAGAAATAACTAGAGCTTGTCTCGGTAACCACTACCTCTCAAACGAACGTGCGTTTTAAGAATTATCACGAGAACCACTTCAGATGTATGAAAATGAATATTCTAAATAATAAAATATAAGTACTTTTAATTTAAATTATCAAAAACTGCTTCAGTAGTGAAAAATATGTCGTAGTGTTTAAAGTTTGTTTTGTTTAACGACACCACTAAAGCACTATGATTAATCAATCATCCGCTATTGAATGTGAAACATTTGGTAACTCTGACAATCTTAGAGAAGAAACCCGTTAAATTTTACTATTAGTAGCAAGGGACTTTGTTTACATGCATTTTTCTACAAACAAGAAAGCGCATACCACGGCCTTTGACCAGTTGTGGTGCATTGCTTGAAACGAGAAAAATGGATCCACAGAGGTAGTTCGATCTTGCGACGCAAGCACCCCAGGCGAACACTCAACCCACTGAGTTAAATCCTGCCCCGCGTAGGTGATCTTAGCCCTAAGATCGCTTCGTGGAATTGGGCCTTGGGGAGGCCCATAGGAGCGACATCATCATATATTAAGGGGAGGGGAGTACAATCTCTTGTGCAGAGAACCACCTCTAGTGGGGGACACAAACCAGGTTTCAAAAATCTTTGTTTTGTATAGAATAGGACAACAACGTACAGTTTTGTCAAGTTACCCCCTCCTCTCCGGTTCCTACGGACCTGCTAAACTAGCAGTACAACATAAATTCTTCAGTTTGTGTAAAATAATCACAATGCAAGATATCTCATGAAAATAAATGAAGCTATTGAATAAAAAATACTGGCAATCTTCGACAGAATAATTCGAGGAGAAGATGTGATTTAAAACAGATTTTGAACATTACCGAAGTGGAATTTCTTTTTTTGTTTTTTATTAACATATCTGTATTCTGTTTGAATAAATAAAAGCTATATATATAAATAGACATCAAATTTTTTGTTTCTGAAATGAAAGAATAAGTTGAATAATAGACTACTGACCATTAAATCTGACATTCCCTGTTCTACTCTTACTGATGTTATTTACTGGCTTGGTGCACAGTCGGTTTGGGATCGATCCCGGTCGGTGGGCCCATTGGGCTATTTCTCGCTCTAGCCCATGCTATCAAAGTCCGTGGTATGTGCTATCCTATCTGTGGGATGGTGCATATAAAAGATTCTTGGCTGCATTACGAAAAATGTAGCGGGTTTCCTCTGATGACTACGTGACAGAATTACCAAATGTTTGACAACTAATAGCCGATGATTAACTAATCAATGTGCTCCAGTGGTGTCGTTACACAAAACAAACTTTCACTTTATACAACAGTCTTGAGAATGACAAAAGAGCTGTTAAAAGTCAAAGTTTTTTGTTTTGTTTGACAACACTACTAGAGCACATCGATTTATTAATCATCGACTATTGAATGTCAAATATTTGGTAATTTTGACACGTTTTCTTAAAGGAAACTCACTACATATTTACATCAGCAGCATGGTTCTGTTTTTATATGTACCATCCCAGAGACAAGATAGCAAATAAACCAGTTGGGGTACACTGGCTGGAATGAGTGATATAGCGTAATGGGCCTACCAACGGGGATCGATCCTAGACCGACCGCGCACCAGGCGAGTGCTTTACCACTGGGCTACGTCCCACCCCAGACAGCTGTTCGAAACGGTTGTAATAATAATAATAATAATAATAATAATAATAATATATATATATATATATATATATATATATATATATATATATATATATATATATATATATATATATATATATATATATATTATTAAAATTTGGGGTTTGCTTTTTTGTCGTCTGCAAGCAGCGACAGGATAAGGCAGAGACCAGTGGAAGGTGAATGATTGGATTCCCACTGATATAATGAAACCCAGACACCACGGAAACAATTCGTCACCATCAGGTCACAGACCACAATTAATTACGCTGTATGTTTCTATATAGCGTTAGTGGCTATAACATTTTGTTTATTAATATTAGCAGGCCCACTGATTTTTTTAAATGTACGTTTGCCTGTCTGAGGGAAACATACACTAAAAAGGACAATGCCTGTTGCCCAGCTCTTTCTCCCAGGATATTGGTTTAAACAAACGCACCCACTAAATCTGGCCGGAGTACACCCATTTTACACAAAAAACACTACTTTAGCATGGGCCGGAATTACCACAAACAAGTCCTTCCTTCCTTCAATATCAATAAGTTACACGTTTTCAAACTATCTGCTCTCCCCTGTCAACTTCAGTGAAATTGTTGCCACTTCAAAGCTGTCTGCCATGAAATAATCACAGTCAAACAGAAGACTACTTGCGCGGACAAATTCCCGAACAACCAAATGGGAAGATAACTGTGATCTGACGCCATCAGACTCAAGGTGTTGTGTCGTAGACTTCACCGTTTATGTAGATTAATGTATATATATATATATATATATATATATATATATATATATATATATATATATATATATATATATAATATATATAAAGACCTAGGCAGCTGTAGAATAATTTGTAGATTGATTACTTCTGTTGTTGTATATATCAGATATAAAATTAAAAAACAACACCCCAGAAAAACAACAAAAAGGCCCGCAAATAACACACACACAAAAAACAACAACAACAAAACTGTACACCTCTGCGATTTATCACCCTTTGTTGGCGTATCAAAGACTTGTCCCTTCTTGTAATTTTAATAATAATGTTTTACCGTGTTAATGTAACAGGATCCACGTACTGACAATAACACGTCTTGTTTAGAAAACCTTTACTATCGTGATAATCAAAGTGAACAACACCCTGCAAGATTAAAAATAGACATAAAAACATAAATCATCAAATCATAAAAATAGCATAATCATATATGATGTGCTGGTTCACACCTATAGACAATAAAATACTATGTCATGGGGAGATAACCAATAACGTAAATGGTTAGCATGAAATGAATAAATTACAAGTGTGTATTTTATGAACAAATATATACTTTACTATATTAAATATTACAATTACAATATAATGATATTAAATATTAAATGGATACGTTTTGGAATTCCATAGTGACCTACACATTTGTTGAAGAATATTTCCGCCGTTGTCTTTGCGATCATGTTCTTAGTGGGATAGGCCTGCGCATACCTGGTGAAATGGTCTGTAACCACCGAGATATAGTGCTGCCCTCCTTTCGGTGGTTCCAACGCCAGGAAATTCACACAGACAAGTTCCAGTGGATGTGATGTTTCGATACTGACCAAAGGTGCTCGACTTGTGGTAGTAGACAAGGTACACAGTTGTGTACGTGTTCCTCAACATCTTTGGTCATTCCTGGCCAGAAAAAAAACGCCGTCTTTAATGAGTGACAATGTTCTATCTCTGCCTGGATGTCCAATATTATTATGTAGACTGGTCATAGCCACTGTCACGGGGATTCTATAATACCCGTAACTGAATAAAACACGATTATCCAAATATCTCTCCTAACTGTATATCTATTAGATCTCTCTGTAACGGGCAGTTCAAAACCGCTTTGGCTCGTCTAGGTATAATCAGAGATAAGATCTTATATAAAGTATATATTATTATACCACGTTTAGTTCACTAGAAAACACAACAAAAACACAATACACGTTGGAATCTGTATTAACCTACGCTGACAAAGGTACAGTCGCAGTAGTTAATTAATAACAACAATAATAACAACCCAGAACTGATCACTTAATTAGTTAATCTCTAGGTGTCTAGTTTACACAACATGCTAATTACTTCACCGTGACACAACACCCACACGTGTGATAATTGAGAAACGTTTCCAGGGGAACTTAATTAATAAAGGAATTACAGCTCTATTCCTAACTGGTTAATTTTTAATTAACCCTAACTACTCATTCAGTAACCTTGTAACACAGAATTAATACTGGTACCTATCACAATAAAGACAATAACCTACAGTTTACCTAGGTCCTCTAGGATGACTGGCTAAGCTTTATATTACCAAATACTCGTATAAATATAGAACAGTAAGACTACGATTTACTTCGTCAGATGACCGAAGACACTGTCTAAAGGATATTGGTATAATACAGTATTAAAATATTTAAAAGTCACATCAATCACATCAAGGTTATACACAGAGCAGAAAATATATATTTACCAAAGTCCAAACGGACAACGTTCCCGGGAAGCATTCCTTTTTGGTTCTCCCCGATATCTCTAAACCCTAGCTATTTATTATAAAAATCAGAATATCGCCTGGGGGTACAAGGCGGTACTGAATCTTATCATGTGAATTTCCACAGCGACCAAGCGGTATTTTTTTTCTCTCAGATGGTCAGACTCAATGACGCCTAGTCACCAAAATTACGGTTGTAAAAACCGCACTCGCGGAGGTATTACGTAACTACTGGCCACATGGCCTTCGCACCTGCGCTGGGTGTGTATTAGAAAAGCTCGACGACCGTCGCGCAAAGGTATCACGTAACAAGTTGCCCATCTGGGCTTAAGTGCATATTGGAACTGCACACGGCCCTCTAAAACAATTAATATCGCCACAGGCGAAAACAAATTAAGAGCATGTTCCGTCACAGCGACATATTGGCATCTACTGGGAAGAGCCAACTGTTTATGTGTTTCACCATCCACTTCAGTGATTTGGTACAAAACACCACGCAAAACTCTTGAAAGGTCTTGAAAAATCCAATCATCTCCTTTTTTTCCAGCATACTACTGTCTGTCAGGTCTGGTTCTATTTATCAGGTGTCCAATTACTGTGGCAAGTGCTGGATCCTCGTTTTGGGAGCGTGTCCATTCACGGGCATTCAACTCACACTTATCAGCTGTGATACTTACATCATCAAACCCATTAACATCAATGGACAAAAACAAACTTTCTACTAAATTCGAAATACAAGTAGATTTATAAATTGCTTCAATGGAATTCTTGGACAAACTTTCCAATTCTGGTGAATCCTCTGTGCAGTCTGGTAATCTCGACAAAGCATCAGCATTAGCCTTGCCTGGTCTATATCTGATACTAAAATTATAATTAGCCAAGTTCAAATTAACAACTAGCTCCTCCACCCCCCCCCCCCCACCCCACCCCCACCCCCCGATAAATCGTTAAAAAATGTGCCAAAATTTCTTCAAGAAATTGCGCACTACTTTCCTTTTTGACTTAATCTTACAGACCGGCCTCGGTGGCGTCGTGGCAGGCCATCGGTCTACAGGCTGGTAGGTACTGGGTTCGGATCCCAGTCGAGGCATGGGATTTTTCATCCAGATATCGACTGCAAACCCTGAGTGAGTGCTCCGCAAGGCTCAATGGATAGGTGTAAACCACTTGCACCGACCAGCGATCCATAACTGGTTCAACAAAGGCCATGGTTTGTGCTATCCTGCCTGTGGGAAGCGCAAATAAAAGATCCCTTGCTTCCAATCGGAAGAGTAGCCCATGTAGTGGCGACAGCGGGTTCCTCTCAAAATCTGTGTGGTCCTGAACCATATGTCTGACGCCATATAACCGTAAATAAAATGTGTTGAGTGCGTCGTTAAATAAAACACTTCTTTCTTTCTAATCTTACAGGTTATTCAAAATTCAATAGCACCAACATTTCCCACGCCCACTACCGATTCCACTGTGCGCGGTCCCCTCTTCCACCCACCCCAAGCCTTTTCCTATCTTGGACAGGCGTGCACTACAACAGTTTGTTCTGAATGTGCACGTAAAACCCTATGACCTGACCTAATTAGCCAACAAAGCCAGCCACCAGTAGCGTCAAGACGAGAAGAAGTCAATATGTAAGTCAAAGGATTGCTCAGTCACCACAATAAAATCATGTCCATATAACTAGTCATAATTCTTTTCTGATATTGCCCATTTCAGACATAAAAATTCAAGTTTGTGAGCTGAATAATTGTTTTCAAAATAGCTCACTTCTCTACTGGCATAGGCAATGACTCTAAAAAGGTTTTGGAAAAAATGATAGCCGCTTTTCAATGACATGTCAAGAACTGAAAACTATTCCATGCCTCCCAAACAATCCAAAAGTTCGACAATTCGTGGCAACACGTAGAACTCCTTGATGGTTCGATTATTTAACTGTCGATAATCAATACACATTCAAAGCTTATCATCTTTCATCTTTGCCACCGGCATCGGTGGCGTCGTGGCAGGCCATCGGTCTACAGGCTGGTAGGTACTGGGTTCGGATCCCAGTCGAGGCATAGGATTTTTAATCGAGATACCGACTCCAAACCCTGAGTGAGTGCTCCGCAAGGCTCAATGGGTAGGTGTAAACCACTTGCACCGACCAGTGATCCATAACTGGTTCAACAAAGGCCATTTTCTTGATACATCAATCGCCTGTGGATCCTCTAAAGTCGCTGGGTGTAATTCGCAGAGCTGCGCTCGTGGAGGAATAATTACTGTTCGAGACTTTACATTACAGATATGAACTTCAATAACGTTCACATTTTCCTGTCAAAATTAATAACAGTAGGTTCAATATCAATATCGTCTGTCAAAGATGACATTGGCGTCGGTTGGAGAAGTACACAAATATTTGGAGATCTTAAAACTTTATCAACTCGACCTCTTACAACCACTTCACTGTTGGGAGGAATAAAAAATTTTGGTCTTATGCATTTTTGACTAAACCCAAACGCCAATCATTCCTTATCAAGTCCTTCTTCTGCAAAACCATACTTCTGTAAGCCGCGTATCATTTAGTAAACAATGGCGCTTTTCTTGTAGAAATCTGTTTCCATGTTTAGCCTTGCATTCTGCTATCAGACAGCTCAAGATGTTAGTACCAGCAACGCAGGCACACGGACGGTATACTTAGACAATAAAAACAAACAAGAAAGATATCCCACCGCCAGTAATAGCAAGTTGAACCTCAACAAAATCCTTATATGGAAGGTTTCCTCCTCCGGCATATTCAATGTTGAGAAGATTCCCAACAAGTTCCAAAGGGATATGTTGAAAATTAGTCATCACACATTATTCCGAAGTAATAGAAACAGTATCATCTGTATCTAGAAGAGCACACACTGTTACCCCTTCAATAACCTCGTTAGCATGGCGAACTAACTCGTCTGACACTCGATTCACTGTAGGGCATGCTGTGGAACCTTGCTATTGTCGCACTCTTTGCATAAGTACCGGCCTCGGTGGCGTCGTGGTTAGGCCATCGGATCCCAGTCGAGGCATGGGATTTTTAATCCAGATACCGACTCCAAACCCTGAGTGAGTGCTCTACAAGGCTCAATGGGTAGGTGTAAACCACTTGCACCGACCAGTGATCCATAACTGGTTCAACAAAGGCCATGGTTTGTGCTATCCTGCCTGTGGGAAGCGCAAATAAAAGACCCCTTGCTGCTAATCGGAAAGAGTAGCCCATGTAGTGGCGACAGCGGGTTTCCTCTCAAAATCTGTGTGGTCCTTAACCATATATCTGACGCCATATAACCGTAAATAAAATGTGTTGAGTGCGTCGTTAAATAAAATATTTCTTTCTTTCTTTCTTTGCATAAGTCTCCGGGAGTTTAAGGTCGGCGTAAGTGATCGCCTGTAAAACACTGGTTCCTGATATTCATAACTTGCATCACCTGCACCATCCAAGTTATTACCATCTGGAAAAGATAAAGCATGTCATTACTTCTAGTTGGAAATGTCTTAAGTCTGCCGTTATCCATGTTCTGTGACATCTGTCTCTGTCCATACTGGTGACTGTCATAAGACCTAGATTCACGGTGAAATGATTTCCTACCACCTCTACTTTGGTTGTATGGTCAATCGTATCTGGACTGGCTTGGTGGAATCTGAAATTGTTGTTGGTGAACAAAAGCAGAATCTTGTTTTTGTTTCAAATCTGAAACCTGGCTACAAAGATTCTGTACCACTGAAGTCAGTTTATCCAAATCGATGCATGTCACAGCTTCTGCTGATGCTGCCATCTTCACTGAAGCTGGTTTCTTGGGACGAAGATGACGCCGTCGCTGAAGCAACTGAGTTACTCCTCACGTCGTACTCAAGCCATCCTATGTATATCAAAGGAATGTATGCCGTCAAACTTATGACCAGAAACTGACCCCAATTCCGGTAACAGTCCACTCAATAGCATATTCCTCAACATTTCATCGTATTCTGACAATGGAATTGGATGGTGCTCTGTTACCTTGTACAGAAGGTTTTCCAGTCGACATCCCCAAGTCGCTATATCCTCCTCAACACTCTGACTCGCATTACATAATTGTGCCATCAAAGCTTCTCTGCGCTGCACTGTTCCAAAAATACTTCTAAGTTTCGCCAAAACATCTGAAATAGAAGCTTCAGGACCCAACCGCACAACCACACAAGCGGCTTCCCCTCTCAGTGAATGTCTGATGACCTGACTGATGACCTCAGCACTGTAAGTCTTATCCTGAAGTAAACAATGAACTTCATAAGTCCACAAATCAAAGGAAGTGTCGTTTCCCTGTCCATCTCCACTAAAGAACATTAATTTCGGAATTTGAGGAAAAGCAACAGCAGATTCCTTGGATGACGGCAAAGGATAATCGGTCTTGACAATCTGCTCCTGTTGTTGAGAGATGCCTTGAATCCACGCTTTTGATTCCTCAGGTGTATCATATTTAGGCGCCAAACCCATCTTATGAAACATACTGATCATTTCCCATACCTCTTGCTCACTAGGTTCCATGATTGTCAAATATGTTATAACAAGTCACTACATAAATAAGGAAAACCAAAGTTAGTATTGTGGTTTTTCCCCAAAGAGAATCAATAGAAAGTTATCTAATTGAACCGAAACAAATTCACCAAAAGGATTCATATATATATGGTTGGACTTTGGTTTGCCTCAGTTTGAGATATTTCATATCTTCATTTGGGACAAAGAGTTGATAATTTGTGGATATATATATATATATATATATATATATATATATATATATATATATATATATGCCACACTGAAATCCAGATTGAAGTGAAATTAAATTCGGTTCCTGAAAAGATGTAACTAAATACCATCAATCAATCATCAGCTAATGACGTATTTACAACCAACACTCATCAGCAGCTCATTATGGCTTTGGGTATTTGACCTAACTACTAAATTCGTATTCCAAATTCCGCCCACCATAAACTCACCCCGCCTCCACCGGCCCGGACCATATAGATCGGACTTTAAACTTTCAGACCTCCGTTAAAAAGTTTATGTCGAAACTACTTTCTTTTTTTAATATTATTAAATAGTCCGATCCACTCTTCTTTCTCTTATTTATTTTTGGACTGTCCTTCTAAAATGCTCCAAATTATATAAATATTCGGCCGAGCAGTCAATTCTTTTTATTTTTCGCTTGTAACTTTTTATTATTATTTTTAAAAATTCTATTAACTTTTTTACTAATTGCTATTTTCAAAATTCTGCCCATTTTCAACACTATCCCCTCCCCATCCCGAGTCAGGCCACTGATCTTATCGGAGGTCGGACTCTAGATGGGCGTGTTCGAAACCCTAGTGGTATATGGGCACGTTAAACTAGTTATCTATCTATCTATCTCAGCAGAAACAACAATAAGCAAGCAAATGTATTCAAACTCCTAAAATCATATCAACACCAAACTGTAATAAAATTAACAATTCTGTTATTCAATTTAAATTGAATACGGAACGCTATCAGGCAAGCTGCAGCAAATCGCGATATAAAAAATGTCCCGAAAAATAATGTCGCGAATAGAGAAAGAAGAAATTAAATAAATAAAGTAAAACAGATCTATTCAAATGATAACAGTTGGACAACAAAAATAACAATTGTGTATTTACCAAGTAACTATCAGTGAAGCTAGTACTGAAGTTATTGTAAACTGAAAACAGTTGGGCAGTAAAATTGCAATTGTCTAAATAAACACTTCCATTAACATACAAATGGCCATTCCAATTGCAACGTGTTACACAGGTGCAGATAATATATAAGGAAATAGATAGCTAAAGGAACAAGGAAGGAAATGTTTTATTTAACGACACACTCAACACCTGTAGTCTTAAGAAGGAGCCCGCTATATTTGTTTCATTAATACCGTAGCAAGGAATCTTTTATATGCAGATTAGGCTCTCAGTGTAATCTTCATTTATAAGGCAATAGTTATATATCGCATGGAAACTCAGACACATTACAATGTGTAACAAGAGGACATTTTCAAATACATAATTAACATACATGACAAGAACAGGCGTCAACATAGAAGTATCTATGATTAACAAAACACAAGATATGCAAACAAAATAGCTACAATATGCGGAGAAACATCAGTTCACAAGACAAGATAATATTTTAATAAATATAGCTAGGTTTTTTTAATAATGGTGCATTACATAATGACAGCATACCTTTCATTTTAAAAACGCTAGGATTAATTCTATAATATTGTTTTATATATTTTCTTCTAATGTTTTCAATATTATCATTTTTACAATTGAATAAATAATGGTATTCATCTCCAATATCAGAATTACAAAGTTTGCATATTCTATTTTCTGTAGGAACGTTAAACCATCTGCCAGTTTCGATTGGTAATCTTAAATTTGACGTACGCAATTTAGTTATCCAGCATCTATTTTGGTACAATAATCTCGACAAATAGGTTTCGAAATAAAATTCTGTTTTAAATAATGTATAAAAGTGACCCTTAGAAGAGTTTGTAATGTCCGAGAACCACCGTTGTATAAACTGATCACAGAAATTTTGTTTTAATTCTTGTTTATCCGATTTGTTTTTAATTATTTTGATTGGTATAGATGTACCCCATTCCCGAGTTATCGAAAATACTTTTTATGAATTTCAACCATTTAAATTGATTTCTTTCACCACAGTTTAAAGAGAACATTAATTTATATAAAATACTACTAAGCTTATTTTCGTCTTTAACCAGTTTACTCCAAAATTACACCATTCGTAATTTTACTTGTATTTCTAAAGGGAACCTTCCTAATTCTCCATATACCATAAAATTTGGGGTACTTTTTATTACCTTCTAAATCCGTATGCAAAACTAGAGATGAATTTTTTCTATTATTTGTAAATTTTCATAACCCCCAATTTCTGATCCATATAATAAAATTGGTTCAACCATTGAATCAAAAAGTTTTAATTGTATATGAACTGGTATGCTATGGTTCCGTATATTTTTGTATATGGCAAAAAGTGCTTTCCGAGCTTGGTCTACAAGATGTTGCTTTACATTAGAAAAATTCCCATTATATTGAAAACAAATTCTTAAATAACAGTAATAATCAACAATCTCCAATCGTTCATCTTGCAGCATAAATTCAACATTAGACCTCGACTATCTCTTGCTAAAAATCACAACTTTTGTTTTACTCACATTAATGCTAAGATTCCAAGAGTTACAATAGTCATCAAATATATCTAAAGCATGTTGCATACCTTCAGGAGTTTCGGAAAAAATTACAGTATCATTTGCGTCATTTCATTCATTTCATCTTTATTTTTGTGTTATATCCAATTAGGGCTCAAGCACGCTGTCCCAGGAACAAACCCCAGCAACCTAAGCTTTCTGTCTTGGATCGTAGTTAATTGATAGTGATTGGTGAGAGTGTTAGAGTATCAGAGTAGAGGGTGTAGTGGCTGTGGTTAATTGATAGTGAGTGGTGAGAGGATTAGAGTATCAGAGTAGAGGGTGTAGTGGCTGTGGTTAATTAATAGTGACTGGTGAGAGTGTTAGAGTGTCAGAGTAGAGGGTGTAGTGGCTGTGGTTAATTAATAGTGACTGGTGAGAGTGTTAGAGTGTCAGAGTAGAGGTTAGAGTGTCAGAGTGGCTGTAGTGGCTGTGGTTAATTAATAGTGACTGGTGAGAGTGTGAGAGTGTCAGAGTAGAGGGTGTATTGGCTGTGGTTAATTAATAGTGACTGGTGAGAGTGTTAGAGTGTCAGAGTAGAGGGTGTAGTGGCTGTGGTTAATTAATAGTGACTGGTGAGAGTGTTAGAGTGTCAGAGTAGAGGGTGTAGTGGCTGTGGTTAATTAATAGTGACTGGTGAGAGTGTTAGAGTGTCAGAGTAGAGGGTGTAGTGGCTGTGGTTAATTAATAGTGACTGGTGAGAGTGTTAGAGTGTCAGAGTAGAGGGTGTAGTGGCTGTGGTTAATTAATAGTGACTGGTGAGAGTGTTAGAGTGTCAGAGTAGAGGGTGTAGTGGCTGTGGTTAATTAATAGTGACTGGTGAGAGTGTTAGAGTGTCAGAGTAGAGGGTGTAGTGGCTGTGGTTAATTGATAGTGACTGGTGAGAGTGTTAGAGTGTCAGAGTAGAGGGTGTAGTGGCTGTGGTTAATTAATAGTGACTGGTGAGAGTGTTAGAGTGTCAGAGTAGAGGGTGTAGTGGCTGTGGTTAATTAATAGTGAGAGTGTCAGAGTAGAGTGAGAGTGACTGGTGAGAGTGTGAGAGTGCTAGCAGAGTGGTGAGTGTCAGAGTAGAGGGTGTAGTGGCTGTGGTTAATTAATAGTGACTGGTGAGAGTGTGAGAGTGTCAGAGTAGAGGGTGTAGTGGCTGTGGTTAATTAATAGTGACTGGTGAGAGTGTTAGAGTGTCAGAGTAGAGGGTGTAGTGGCTGTGGTTAATTAATAGTGACTGGTGAGAGTGTTAGAGTGTCAGAGTAGAGGGTGTAGTGGCTGTGGTTAATTAATAGTGACTGGTGAGAGTGTTAGAGTGTCAGAGTAGAGGGTGTAGTGGCTGTGGTTAATTAATAGTGACTGGTGAGAGTGTTAGAGTGTCAGAGTAGAGGGTGTAGTGGCTGTGGTTAATTAATAGTGACTGGTGAGAGTGTTAGAGTGTCAGAGTAGAGGGTGTAGTGGCTGTGGTTAATTAATAGTGACTGGTGAGAGTGTTAGAGTGTCAGAGTAGAGGGTGTAGTGGCTGTGGTTAATTAATAGTGACTGGTGAGAGTGTTAGAGTGTCAGAGTAGAGGGTGTAGTGGCTGTGGTTAATTAATAGTGATTGGTGAGAGTGTTAGAGTGTCAGAGTAGAGGGTGTAGTGGCTGTGGTTAATTAGTGATAGTGATGTGGTGAGAGTGTAGTAGAGTGTCAGGTCAGTAGAGGGTGTAGTGGCTGTGGTTAATTAATAGTGACTGTGAGAGTGTTGTGTAGTGGCTGTGGTTAATTAATAGTGAGAGTGTGTAGAGTGTCAGAGAGTAGAGGGTGTAGTGGCTGTGGTTAATTAATAGTGATTGGTGAGAGTGTCAGAGTGTCAGGGTAGAGGGTGTAGTGGCTGTGGTTAATTAATAGTGATTGGTGAGAGTGCTAGAGTGTCAGAGTAGAGGGTGTAGTGGCCGTGGTTAATTAATAGTGATTTGTGAGAGTGCTAGAGTGTCAGAGTAGAGGGTGTAGTGGCTGTGGTTAATTAATAGTGACTGGTGAGAGTGTTAGAGTGTCAGAGTAGAGGGTGTAGTGGCTGTGGTTAATTAATAGTGACTGGTGAGAGTGTTAGAGTGTCAGAGTAGAGGGTGTAGTGGCTGTGGTTAATTAATAGTGACTGGTGAGAGTGTTAGAGTGTCAGAGTAGAGGGTGTAGTGGCTGTGGTTAATTAATAGTGACTGGTGAGAGTGTTAGAGTGTCAGAGTAGAGGGTGTAGTGGCTGTGGTTAATTAATAGTGACTGGTGAGAGTGTTAGAGTGTCAGAGTAGAGGGTGTAGTGGCTGTGGTTAATTAATAGTGACTGGTGAGAGTGTTAGAGTGTCAGAGTAGAGGGTGTAGTGGCTGTGGTTAATTAATAGTGACTGGTGAGAGTGTCAGAGTAGAGGGTGTAGTGGCTGTGGTTAATTAATAGTGCTTGGTGAGAGTGTCACAGAGTGTCAGAGTAGAGGGTGTAGTGGCTGTGGTTAATTGATAGTGATTGGTGAGAGTGTCAGAGTGTCAGGGTAGAGGGTGTAGTGGCTGTGGTTAATTAAT